>NC_039361.1:72158328-72472497 GCF_003573695.1 Papaver somniferum | reverse complement strand
GACAAACATTCTTGAGATAGCAACGCATGCGAGTTCGACCGAGCAATGCTCTAATAATATACCCCTTTGTCAATTTTAGTCACAAAACTATCAATACATATGGAATACAAAAAAAGATAAAGAAACTTTAGTAGCTCCTATTCCACATGTCTAATCTTCAACGTTCCTCGAAATCTTCCTCACTTTCAAGTACTCCAATGATCCCAGAGGTTGTAAGTTTAGCATCACCGTTGTTGAAGATCCGTAGCTATAAAAATGAGAAATCATCGGTCTCGATCATTGTTATATAGTGTCATAGTATTATTACACAGTGTCAAAGTCCAATTGTATCACAACTTCAACAATAATACTATGGTGATATGTATCACTCCCTCTTAGTCAATACTCCATCTCACATGGAAACCACTCCCCCTTACACAATGATCCGAAAACCATATGTATTTGTAGTGTGAACTACATATTAATTCTCCCCCTTTTTGTCAATAAAATTGGCAAAGGTACAAGAACAGGATCATCATGAAATTTCCGAGAGAGACATTTCATGACAAAAGGAAAAAATACATACCAACTAATTTAGATGCAATCATAAAGCCGAAGCTAAATGCATTCATCACGGAGTTTAAAGATACAAGATAACCACACCCCTGAAGATATGACCATTAAGCACAAGTTCAAAAGAACTCTCCCCCATTGGATGTCATTCCCGAAAGAACAACAAGAGCGAACTTAATTTCAAATGAAAAGAAGGATTTTTTTGGACACCAAAAACCATGAGAACGATTTTCTATATCCAAAGAACCCAATCAAATTAATCACAAGTAAACCCATGATTAATTTAATCAGAATACACAATCAAATTAAAAAAAAGAGGTGATCAATACAATTGATTATGCTCAACATGAGAGAACTTATGGAGACACGAAAATACTCAACTAGATTAATTACAAGAGAACCCATAATTAATCTAATTGGAATACACAACCAAACTAATCACAAAAGTAATCAATTTAATTTTCATTTGTTTTGCTCGACATAAGAAAAACTTACGGAGCAATAACTAAATAACCAAATAAGATGATTAATTTAGTTCAATATGCTCGACATAACATATCTCACGGAACACCAACTAAGCTAATAAATTCAACTTGGTTGTATAGTGCTCAACATAATATGCATTACGGAGCCTCACAGTAATACATAAAATATGGATCAGGGATGATCAATACTGCGGAATACCCAAGGATTCATTCTATCTTCAATCACTATTTTCATAACGACAATTAATAAACATAATCCTTGAAAACAAAAGATTTTAACCTATATTCCATCAAATGTTTGAAAATATAGGCTTAACTTTTGTATTTGTCAAAAGTCTATTCATTCTTTTACTAGTACGTGAATACCGAACACGAACGACTTTACTTTTGACAAAGTATGGGAGAAACATAGTTCACGGACGTAAACACCAATATTCCATAAGAAATTGCAATATATCAAATCATAAAGATTAATACTACAAAAACATCATCCTCCAAATATTTTTAGAATTTAAAACCAATTAAACCTAAAAAAGAAGAACAAGAAGATGAAAAATAATAGCTATGTGTAGTCACAATCATTGCTATTCAAAGCACTAGTTATTCTTCCAACTAAAATCAGATTTCTGTGACCACTTCATACCTTTGAAACGGACCATCAAAGTAAGTATCGCTGATATCCTTGATCTTCTTGACAGTCGAAACACCATGATCAAGAGTTAAAACATTAGTTTTTCGGTCAACAACGCGAGCAAGATGTTTAGCTTTGGCGCAGTCAAGGATAACTTTCTTCTGATTCCTGATTAAGATATTCTGATTACTAAGGATTTTTGCCTGTCCATCAATAAGATGGTTTATCTGCAATTTAAGGTTAACAAGTTCGTTCTTAACCTCACTTTGAACGAGAATTAAATCCTTGACAGATTCTCCAATCCAAGAGTTATACTCTTTTCTTTCGAGCATCTTCTTCAGAACAAAATCTTGAGATGGATCACATCCTTTTAGGTATTCCTCCATTGTAGGGTTTACTTCTTCTTTAGGAACAGTTCCCATAGACATCCTTTTTGAATATTAAGAACACATATATGAGATATATATATGTTAAGTAGTACACCCTAGACAGAAACCCTAGAGTTCCTTGAGGAGATATGGACGTCCGTGGGCTAACCCGAAAGTATGGACAAAAAGGATGGACCAAACAGGGAAAACTGCATATTGTGACATTTTCAATGCTTATGAACAGGTTAGAAGAGTCACAATGAAGAAATACTAAAAACTCACAAAGAAGCTATCAATTAGACAGATAAAAATCAACTAAATACTTGAGCATCTCTCAATCATCATCCTTGTATCTCTCAAGTTAGATACACGAATGAAACTTTCTACTACTAGGTAGCAGAGGGAGACATAGTTTCACCATAGGTATTGAGAGAATAGTTGTTGTGGATGGGGAAAAACGGTTTGCTGTTTTTTTAGGGAATGAGGGAATCACCGTGCGATGGAGATTCCTCGAACCGGCTGAACTGCTCAACCTCACAAAGATGCACTGCAAAGGGAGTGCTTAGATTCGAGAGATCAATCTGTAGGACTCCGGCCTAAACCAAGTCAATGGCCGTTCCAGAGTCAATTCAGTCGCAAAGAGGGAGATGGGTTGATATGTAGGAGGGAAGCTGAGAATTGTGTGGGATCAGTGATGATCAAGGATTGTGGATGTGTTGAAGGTTTCTGCAATAATGGTGAACTGCTGAATTTGAGTTCTGTGAATAAGTTTTTATCGAGTTGTTGACGAATGATGATCGATGATGATAATTTTGTCCGTTTTCCTCAATTTTGGACTTATTTATATTGCAAGAATGATGAACACCCTGATCCCTGTAAGCGTGACAGTTTCTTGAGTGAAAGAGTGGGGAAATGGGAGATCGTGGTGAAACCAGTTTCAGGTCGTGCGGAGACTTGGTTGATCACTCACTCACTACTTTGCTAACTCCGTCAACCGTTGACACGACTTACTCACATTTCTCGTTGTGGATGAATCCACGTGCTGTAGGCCGCCAGACCAAAACCCATAATTATATCCCCCATTTGTGACGTGATTGATGTCTCATAAATCGTGGAATCTGCATGACAGACGTGCATTTAATTAGTCACGTTGACTGATTTAGACAATGAGTCTATATTTTGTTGAATTTAGCATGAATGACGAATTGCTCAGTGGAACATTCGAGTAGCTGAGCAAGTATTTCTCGACGAATTACTGGGTGTTGATGGTTGGATTAATTATTCGAGCAACTGAGCAAGTATTGCGAATTACTGAATATTGATAGCTGGGTAATTGAATAAGTATTGCTCAATTCGACGAATTACTGAATATTGATAGTTGGATCAATATTCGAGCAATTGAGTGATTGCTCAATTCGACGGATTATTTATTGGTGCCGTGACCCAATAAAATATTAATTAAAATATTGGTAGATTACCAAACATTATATAATTAATCCGCATGTTGTTTGCTAGATCAATATGAATTTATTTAGTGTTTGAACTGCTCAGAATGATGATTTGTTGAGCGTTTGTTCAAAACCCTAATTTTTGATCGATTGCTCATTAATTGACGAATTGCTGAAAATAGGTCATGAGCGAAGGAGGGACCGACCACATGGGACTATGAACGTCCATGTGATGCCCAATTGATCGAGTGAGCGTATTCCAGGGTCTTGAGTTGACCGGATGGTGAAGGAATGACGATTAAATGTCGGTTTCATCATTTATTGAAATAGTGCTCGATTGAGCATTCGGTGATAAAACCTAATTATAGAAAAGTGGGGGACCGACCAAGATGAGACTTGGTGGTCATGGGACCGCTGAAGGGTGTTTGCAAAAACTCTGAGTTGGTTGTGAAGAGTTTGGACCCAATATGAGCAATTGCGCAAATTAGGTCAAAAGTGTGAAAACGTGTGGGACCGGCTCGTTGCAAGCCTTAGAGCTGCCCTGGGTCGGTCAAGGGAGCGTGCTCATGTCTCCATAATGCTCGGGTCTCAGTCATGAGATTTTCAGCATTTTCTGATGTGTGTTTGAGCAATATTTCGGATTTTCAGAAGAGTTCGACTGAAATCCTCGATTTTGCTCGAATGAGCAAGTATGCTCGTTTGATCAATATTTTGTGAACATTAAAATAATAATATTTTAATATATTTTTCGTGAGTAGCCTAGTCGGTTGTGTGACCATGTTGACTTTTGGCGTTTTCATGGTTTGCCCAATATCTGAGAAAATACGGAGAAACCATGATTTTTGCAAACAGGGGAGTTTCACAAGATGAGAAAAATAATAATTTATGAAAAAATTAGGGATGGCAAGGTGTGGGACCGCCCAAGGCTAGGGCATGGCCGACCTGCCAAGTTGCCCGGTCCCGCAACACCTTTCCCTATTTATTATTATTATTTTTCATGAAACTACATAAATTTGGGAAACCACAAAATATGGAGAAACCATGAGTTTTGCTCAAACAAGGAAAGTTGCTGAGATGGAGGAGTCTTCATGAGTTTATGAAAACAACAAAAATAAGGAAAAATAATGGAGGAAGCATGGGCCCGGCCACGGCTAGGGCACGGCCGGCCGGGGGTCCCGGCCCATGGGCGCTTCTCCATTATTTTAATATTATTATTTTCTCTCTCCTATTTTGTGCGGGTTTCCTCATTTGTCCATATTTTGGATGCGCGTTCGCGCATTTGGGTGCTCGTTCGTGCATCATTGTCGAGTACACTTGCACCATTTTATGGGGCTTACTCAGTGGTAGTTCAGATGCCCGATTTTTTAGTATTTATCAATAATTTATGAAATTCAGCGGAGAATGATTCATGAAACTGAGTAATAAAAGTGAATAGTTTTTTATTATCAATTCATAGGATCAACAGTGGATTCGACCATGAATTCGGAATAATAAAATAGGTATCACCATTCCATGGGATCGTGGATTCGACCATGAAATTGGAGTAATATCTATTACCATTTCATGAGACCAACCGTGGGTTCGACCATGAAATTGGAGTAATATCTATTACCATTTCATGAGATCAGCCGTGGATTCGATCATGAAATCAGAGTAATACATTTATCTATTACCATTTTGATCATGAAGTATGAGTAATGAGATAAGATAGATTATCTTCTAGGAATTCAGTGGTGAATGTCACAGTAAAATTTAATCTCTTGTGTATAGTCAGTGAATCAGCAAGTGTTGCCGATGCCCTGAAGACGTTATTGATCTCAATCTTACGGAGAACCGTTTGGGTCTATACACGGTCTCTCTACATAGTCAAGGAACAGTGAGTATCACCGACATCCTGAAGGCGTTATTGCTCTCAATCATACGGAGAACCGCCCAATTTTTCTTCTATGTAGAGGCAGGTACCTCTATGTAGTCAGGGAACATCGAGTGTCACCGATGTCCTGAAGGCGTTCTGTCCTCTCAACAAACAATTATGTATGGAGGACCTCCCAATCTTTCTTTTACATAGAGGGACACGATGAAATGCACAACATCGAATGCTCAGCAAGTGGGAGGCCTTTCAAGAATCATATTCATCGTGGCTCTGAGAGGTACTCGATCAGAGATTGTGAAAACGGTTCACGGATCGTAAAATATGAATAGTCACATGCGTTCCTGAAGCCGGGTCAGAAACATGCAGTATCATGATTTTACGATTTTGACCCTTGTCGAAAATCCAACATCAACATTAAGTCCCCTGCTTAGTGAGGGACAGTCATGTGCCGCAGTAAGCATTAGATGGTGATTTTCTACGAGATGAGCAGCGGAACTCAGTCGTACAAAGGTATTTTCAGAACCCCGATTTGCTCCAATGGTGTCATGTACAAGCAAATGCTCAGGTGAGGATCCTGATGGTGTGATGGAGTGTCATCTCTTGGTCACGGAGAGATGAGGCACTGCTGATTTGGACGACCGGGCATCCTTTTTTGGTTGGTTTAATGTTTGCGGACCCGAGCCCAAAAAGAAATCCTTGTTTTAGGAACAGACGTGTGTCGTTCGTTAGTTAAGAAACAAACAAAATATAGTGATAAAAATTTTGTCTATGCGCTTTTACGAAAGCCAATTATTTATTTATTTATTTTTAAATATGTGAGATTTCACAAAAGGGAATAAACTCTCGTTTCAAAGGTGGATGCTCGTACAAGAGAAAAAAGTTTTTTTTTTTAATAGACGTGTGTCTGTTAGTAATAAAAATTCTTTTGTTGAGTTTTAATGAATTTTTTGAAAATATACTCGTTTCAAACACGGATGCTCGCGCGAGGAAGCAATATATATATATATATATATATATATATATTCAAATTTATGTGAGTTTCGCGTTAAAATATATTTTTGTAAAGTCAATGTTTTGATTTTGAACAACTGTTGAAAGTAGACAATTATACATGGTGAAATAATATATGTATGTGAGTTTTCACAATTGTAGAATGGACGTCTGTCCAATTTTTGAAAAACCAGTGAATGTTCACACAGTGAAAACTTATGTGAAATTAAGTTTTTGAATTTCAGCAATTGCTAGAAGTAAACAATTTTTGATGAAATACTGTTTGCATGGATTTTGTGATCTGATAGTGTATACACAAAACCAATGAGTTTTCACTCGGTGGGAGTCGCTCACACGGTGAAAATTATGTGAATTGTTCACATGATGGAAGTTTCGTGAAAAGTCAGTGTTGACTCTTGAATGATAAGTTTTTTGCTCACTTTTGCAGGTTTGAAAGAGTAAGCATGTTTTTCGGAGTTTTACGTTGTTATCACTAAGTTCGTGAAACTGTAAATAGGTAAGAGTTGAGAATTACCATTTTTGTAGACGCTGTTGTGAGAACCTTTATTCCATGATTCATTGGTTTGTTGAATCCTGCGCTTTGTACGAATGATGCGCTGAATGTTATGCATCTGTCACAGCCACTTTGCAAGAATGACTGACTCCCATTATGACACTTTCAAAGACGATGTTTCCAGGTATGACATCTCCACGGTGCAACTTCAAGAAATGGTACTTCTTGGACCTATGAGTGATGGTGAGAGATCCTTCATACTGAGTTGTACTCCTGGTTATTTCATTAACTGTATCACAGGATGATCGTGTAGTGAGGTTTCGAATCAATGTAGACTCCTCGGAAATGGAAGAAATTCTTCGGGGCGGAGCACCCAGAAGTAAGGACTACAGGATGTTAGCAAATGACGTGCAGTCCCCGGCCATTTCTTTGGTGAGTTGTTAGCGCTCCTTGTGTCATGACTTTTTCCTTCCCGTGAAATTAGGATCACGAGACCAAGGTTTTGTTATTTCTTTTCAGACTTTTTCTCCATCGATTGACGGTCTTCAAATTGTTCCCATGCGAATAATTCAGGAATCCAATACTGATGAAGAAGTCGGCGTAAGTATCTCTTTCGTGCAGGTGATCGCGACATCTTCTTGAATGAAATAATAATAATTTTTGTTGATGAATCCAGGTTGAAACCATTGTAGATAAGCAGAATGTTGATGAAGCGCACTCTTCTTTGGGACATGGGAATATGGAGAATTCCCGAAATCCCGAACCGAATGGAGATAGCGGCGTTGTCAACGGAGATTCCGACATTGTCGAGCCTTCAAATGATTTAGAGACTCCCTTAGTAAGTATATCTTCAGAAAATTTCAGACTTCAGATTTTACTAGAAACGCTGCAGAATCCTCGTCCGAAGTCGGATTTTCGCGGTCTGTGTATGTATCTTCAAGCTCGGGAAATTTCCAAGCTTTTTGAAAGAAGCTTTTTGAATTTTGAGCATTTTAGGGCCTGGAAAAGGAGAAATAGTGAACTTCCAGGAGACCTTCAGAACTTTTCCCGATTGAATGTTGTCCGATGTTTTGGCCACATATGTTAGTTAATTCATCCGATTGCTATGAAATTTTGATATGTTCTAGACAACATCCATACGAAGAGAATGGTATATGACCCAGCCTAAAATTCCTTACCAATTGCTCCCAGTTTGTCGTTTAATATAGGGCAGTGTAGAATCTCTTCAGATGAGCTTGTTTGAAAAACGTGTTTCATGGATTCTACACTATTTGCTCATGTTTTAGATGCATAGTAAAGAACTTAGATGATGTTAGTTAACTTACATGCTGTATTTTATGGTTGTGTTGGGTTTCCACGCTTGAATCACATTCGGTGCCAAATGCTGAAGTTGGGAATAATGGATCCAACAATGATGACTTGAGCAACCATGGAGCCGTCGATAATGAGACCTCCATCCCTGTACCTCAAGGTCATGTAACGCTTGTTGATGCCGTGGAGGTGAATGAAACTCCAATTGTGCATGAGATGGTGGAACCCGAATCGAGAATGGAAGAAGCTGCTCCAACCAAAGTTGTTCCTATGATTGCCGACGCTGCTCCAGTGACTGAGAATCGAATAATAGCGCATGAGTATCCCAACATAGGGAGTGCTTTTACTCCTCCATTTGGTGAGATACTCCCATATCACAGGTTTATTGGTGGATTTAGCGTTCCCATTGGATATGATGCTATGTACAAGAAACCGTGGAAGATGTATGGGCACATCGTCGTTACCAAGGATCCAGAGCATAGCTATTTCTTGACGAGGCAAGTAGAAGCCATCTTGCATGTTATAAATGATATCTGCATCACAGCTAGAAATACTGTCACCCGGGATGTACTCTTTGATTGGGAGTACAACTTGAAGAAAACTGAAGAACTTGGCTTCAATCTGAAGTGGCTTCGTCAAAAGATTGATGCTATCAGGAAAGCAGTGGAAGGTGACACTCCTTTCTCCACCAGTGATGCCGTGTTGAAGAAGATGGATGAAGTTGCTGAGCTGACCAAGAAGATGGAGGCGGAGAAAGCTTCTTTGCAAGTCTTGGAGGATGCAGAAAATCAAAAATCTTATTTTGCTAACTTTCTTTAATTTTCTTTCCATGATATCTCGAACCTTGGACTTCTGAGAGATGCGAGGTTTTATTTTGGTCTTGATTTCTTGATTGGTTTTGGATTGTGAAATCGATCGCATTGACCAGTGGACTGTCAGTCCCCAGTATTTTGTTAAGTCTCTCCCTTTCGTTTTCCCTTCTTCTGGTGAGACCTGGTGGACATCGATCGACTGTGGAGGTTATGAATCTCGTCTAAGAATTGTTGCTTGCATGTTTTATGCTCTGGAAGCTGTGGGAACCTCATACGACGTCGAAATTCGATGCTTGACCCCAACTTCTGAAGCTAAGAGAATGAATTATCATATGAGCAAAGAATCAATCAATTTGGAGTTGCAGAGGTCAGCCAACGAAGACTGCACATTTTTAATTTGTAATCCCGTATAATTTTTCAGATTTCGTAGACCTGACGGTAAAGGCCATATCTTTCAGCTCGTATGTCCGATTAATGTGCCCCTTTGGTATGTTGTAGAAGAGACATATACAAACATCTTTCGTTGAGGAAGTATTGTACCATTCCCCACCCATTGGTACGTTTTTGTAAACCCATGGCCTGAAGTGTGTTGTATCTCATTTGTAGAAGTGATGAAAACATCTTGTGGGAGACTTTGGTTTATTCCTGTCTGTCGTGTAAGCTTTGGGAAGACGTTCATGTTACCATGTTTTAAGGTATAAACATCTTGATATGAATCATTAGAGCTTGAAGAAGTACGATCCATAGAGTAACGCTTCAGAGAATGGATAGTTGATGAAGCCGGATGTCATGAGGATGTTGCTCCTGGGACCGTTGTCGATGCTGAGATCACGATCAAATTATATCCATACATTCTTGTTGATGCTGAGACCATTGACAAAGTTCCTCCAAATATCCTTGTTGATGCCGATACTATGGTTGGAGTTGCTCCGGAGACCGAGAAAGCTAGAACCATGATTATCGACATAGTCTTGCTCCTCCATCTAGAGCCGCGAAGTGGCTTTGTCAGGGAATTGATGTTGTTGCGCGGTAGATAGCAGCAACAATCTTCATTCTGAATGCGATCGGTGAAGAGAGGAAGTTCTTCAATCGTGAAGGGGCTTGTTATGTAGAGAGGTCCCGTTGATGAAGTTCCATGAAACTACATAGGTTGCAAGAAATTGTTATGTGGATAACATTTATTAAAGTTGATTTGAATCGATTTCTCCAATAAGATTAAGTCCCCAGTGTATGTTCAGGAGCTTGTGTCATCCATGGATGAATAATGTTGCATCTACTTCAGAAGTTTTATCATGGGATAATGAAGACTTATCGATTGTAGTTTAGTTATACTTTGATCGTGTTATTGTTGAATCAGTGTGTCATCGTCGAGATATTTGTGTTGAAGCCAGAGGCGCCAATATTGAAGGTGTACTCTTTGATTGGGAGTACAATTTGAAGACTTCTTAGATGCGTGGGCGTTGAAGCTTTATATCCCTTAAGCTTTGAATGTCTTAGGCTTGATCATCTCGGCCCAGAGTATCTTCTGTCGATTCAGCATTCCTTTCGTTGCGGTAATGGGATTCAACACTTGTGCAGACATCAGAGCGTTCTGATTTTGTGGCACAGATGGATACTCCTGCTAGGATGTGGAGAAATGCCCAAATTTGTCTTCGCCATGCTTGAACATCATCCCAATGAATGTCTCAGTGAGACGCTCGATTCGGAGAAGTGTCAGATTCAACCACTTGGTAAAATATTGCTGAAGTAAGATTACCCACTTATAACGTCTTACAATAGCAGAGATGCTAGCAGAATTGAGTCCCCATACTAGAATAACATGCGAGGAAATAAATGACATAGTCACGGGATGAATGAGACTTGCCTGAGTGCGGAACCTCTTGATGAATGTTTATGCATCTTTACAGGTTCTTGTTTCAATCTTGTCACAGTTCGAAATTCCTCCAAGTCCTCTGATGATGGAACGTCCGCCAAATCTTCTGGATCAGAACTTTCTTCGCTGGAGAGATGTGAACCAAAGGACGCTGTGTTTGTAGTCATGTTTTCAGCATAGATCCACGCTCGTCCGAGGATCGTGTCATATCTTGGATCTTCCTGATTATGTGAAACTTGGTATATGTTCAGGTTGAACATATTTTCACCTTGAGAGTGATGTAGCCATAAGCATCTCTGAGCGTTCCTTCATGGTCTTTAATTGAAATGGGAGCATGAGTAGCTTCTTGTCGAGTGATGCCAGCGTCTCTGAGGGTTTTCAGTGGAACGATGTTGATGACGGTGTCAGCATCGATCAACATTCTTTCGAATTCATTTCCTCTGAGATGGACTGGTAAGCAGTCCCCAGTCGTGCATCTCCTTGTTTGTTGCTGGAGGTTCAGGGAGTGTAAAGGTTCTGAGTGCGAAGGATTCTTGTGTACTCCTTCAGTCCCCAGTTGAAGCTATTATGAATCAACCTTCTCTTTGAAAATATTGCAGTCACCTATTGGATGAATGGTGAACTTATGAAGACAGCAGTACCTGGGAATATTCACTTCTTCTTCAGTTGGCTGTCTCCTGATGAATGTCAATTGGGTTGCACCATCTTGAATCCATACTTCCAGTAACTCGATCACTTCTTCAATGAGAAGATGGAAGTTTGAATCTGTCTGATCATTTCCTCGTTTGTTGATACAGGGTTGAGGTTTGTGCATTTCAGGATTGGTTATCCTTTCTTTGCGCTTCCGAAGGATTCTGAGAGATTGGAGAAGTATGCTTTTGGTGTGGTGCTTCGGTTTTTCTTTTGCTTCCTTCAGCAACAATGTTCATGGAAGGTTGTATTTTATGTTGAAGAGACGCTGAGTACCACGAGGTTCTCAGTCTAGGTCTTTCTCTTTCCAGTAAAGCATGCGCGGTAGTTGCTGATCGCTTGGATGCTTCATGAAGTTTTGAGAAAGTATAGAATCGCAGATTCTCCAGCAAGGCTCTGTAAATTGGGATTATTCCGTTGTGTTCATGCTCTCCTAGTTCCTCCATGAATCAACAGACGTGTTCTCGAGTGTTTCCTGTTCCGTTGTACAACATTGACGTTGGAGAGGTATAACCCTTCGGGAGAAGAATTCTTTGAGTGGAAGCAAGATATGGAGGTTGATGACGGTGGACAGATGTTGTCCTGTCTTTTCCTCGATCCTCCATGAAGCATTCCAGGTCCTCGTGAGTGATGAATCCTGCAGGTTCCTTTGTTGGTGGGTTATCATACTTGTGAACTTCATCATCGTCTACTACATGGATCGGAATGACTTCAGGATCAGCAGTCGAGGATGTCTCTTTGGCCTTTCCTTCTCTTGAGTTTTCTCTGACATCTTGTCGGTGAGAGTTTTAAGATAATTGCATAGCTCTTTCTGTGTTGCATCCATGTAAATCTTATTTTTGGCAAGAGTCTCTTGCACCTTCGTAAGATCCCCTATGGTAGGCGGATTTTCTCTGATTTCCTCGGGAGACCGGACGAAGAGACGATAGTTGCCGACGTTCGTTTGAGGAGGAATGATATCAACAACACCGGTGTTGGAAGCAGGAATAGTTTCTGGAGTACCACCGTCGTTTCTATTGCTAGCGTTGTTTGTGTTAGGATTTGTAACTGAACCTGACCTAAGATAAACCATTTTGTGAAAATGTGAAATTGCAACCGAGAGATTAATATCCCACTATGGTCGCCAATCTGTGGATGGGGAAAAATGGTTTGCTGGTTTTTTAGGAAATGAAGGAATCACCGTGCGATGGAGATTCCTCGAACCGGCCAAACTGCTCAACCTCACACAGATGCACTACAAAGGGAGTGCTTAGATTCGAGAGATCAATCTGTAGGACTCTGGCCTAAACCAAGTCAATGGCCGTTCCAGAGTCAATTCGGTCGCAAAGAAGGAGATGGGTTGATCTATAGGAGGGAAGCTGAGAATTGTGTGGGATCAATGATGATCAAGGATTGTGGATGTGTTGAAGGTATGCAATAATGGTGAACTGCTGAATTTCAGTTCTGTGAATAAGTTTTTATCGAGTTGTTTACGAATGATGATCAATGATGATAATGTTGTCTGTTGTCCTCGATTTTGGACTTATTTATATTGCAATAATGATGAACACCCTGATCCCTGTAAGCGTGGCGGTTTCTTGAGTGAAAGAGTGGGAAAATGGGAGATCGTGGTAAAACCAGTTCCAGGTCGTGCGGAGACTTGGTTGATCACTCACCCACTACTTTGCTAACTCCTTCAACCGTTGACACGACTTACTCACATTTCTCGTTGTGGATGAATCCACGTGTTGTAGGCCGCCAGACCAAAACCCATAATGATATCACCCATTTGTGACGTGATTGATGTCTCATAAATCGTGGAGTCTGCATGACAGACGTGCATTTAATTAGTCATGTTGACTGATTTAGACAATGAGTCTAGATTTTTTGAATTGAGCATGAATGACGAATTGCTCAGTGAAACATTCAAGTAGCTGAGCAAGTATTGCTCGACGAATTACTGGGTGTTGATGGTTGGATTAATTATTCGAGCAATTGAGCAAGTATTGCGAATTACTGAATATTGATAGCTGGGTAATTGAATAATTATTGCTCAATTCGTCGAATTACTGAATATTTATAGTTGGATCAATATTCGAGCAATTGAGTGATTGCTCAATTCGACGGATTATTTATTGGTGCCGTGACCCAATAAAATATTAATTAAAATATTGGTAGATTACCAAATATTATATAATTAATCCGCATGTTGTTTGCTAGATCAATATGAATTTATTTAGTGTTTGAACTGCTCAAAATGATGATTTGTTGAGCGTTTGTTCAAAACCCTAATTTTTGATCGATTGCTCATTAATTGACGAATTGCTGAAAATAGGTCATGAGCGAAGGAGGGACCGACCACATGGGACTATGAACGTCCATGTGATTCCCAATTGATCGAGTGAGCGTATTTCAGGGTCTTGAGTTGACCGGATGGTGAAGGAATGACGATTAAATGTCGGTTTCATCATTTATTGAAATAGTGCTCGATTGAGCATTCGGTGATAAAACCTAATTATAGAAAAGTGGGGGACCGACCAAGATGAGACTTGGTGGTCGTGGGACCGCTGATGGGTGTTTGCAAAAACTCTGAGTTGGTTGTGAAGAGTTTGGACCCAATATGAGCAATTGTGCAAATTAGGTCAAAAGTGTGAAAACGTGTGGGACCGGCTCGTTGCAAGCCTTAGAGCCGCCCTCGGTCGATTAAGGGAGCGTTCCCGTGTCTCCATAATGCTCATGTCTCAGTCATGAGAGTTTCAACATTTTCTGATGTGTGTTTGAGCAATATTTCGGATTTTTAGAAGAGTTCGACTGAAATCCTCGATTTTGCTCGAATGAGAAAGTATGCTTGTTTGATCAATATTTTGTGAACATTAAAATAATAATATTTTAATATATTTTTCGTGAGTAGCCTAGTCGGTTGTGTGACCATGTTGACTTTTGGCGTTTTCATGGTTTGCGCAATATTTGAGAAAATACGGAGAAACCATGATTTTTGCAAACAGGAGAGTTTCAAAAGATGAGAAAAATAACAATTTATGAAAAATTAGGGATCGCAAGGTGTTGGAACGGCCACGGCTAGGGCATGGCCGACCGTCCAAGTTGCCCGGTCCTGCAACACCTTTCCCTTTTTTTAATTATTATTTTTCGTGAAACTACACAAAATCGGGGAAGCCACAAAATATGGAGAAACCATGAGTTCTGCTCAAACAAGGAAAGTTGCTGAGATGGAGGAGTATTCATGAGTTTATCAAAACAACAAAAATAAGGAAAAATAATGGAGGAAGCATGGGACCGTCCGGTCGGTGGACCCGGCCCATGGGCGCTTCTCCATTATTTTAATATAATTATTTTCTCTCTCCTATTTTGTGTGGGATTCCTCATTTGTCCATATTATGGATGCGCGTTCGCGCATTTGGGTCCTCGTTCGTGCATCATTGTCGAGTACACTTGTACCATTTTATGGGGCTTACTCAGTGGTAGTCCAGATCCCCGATTTTTGAGTATTTATTACTAATTTATGAAATTCAGCGGAGAATGATTCATGAAACTGAGTAATAAAAGTGAGTAGTTTTTTATTATCAATTCATAGGATCAACCGTGGATTCGACCATGAATTCGGAATAATAAAATAGGTATTACCATTCCATGTGATCTTGGATTCGACCATGAAATCGGAGTAATAAAATAAGTGGTGATATTACCATTTCATGAGACCAACCGTGGGTTCGACCATGAAATCGGAGTAATATCTATTACCATTTCATGAGATCAGACGTGGATTCGATCATGAAATCGGAGTAATACATTTATCTATTACCATTTCGATCATGAAATAGGAGTAATGAGATAAGATAGACCATCTTCTAGGAATTCAGTGGTGAATGTCATGGTAGAATTTAGTCTCTTGTGTATAGTCAGTGAATCAGCAAGTGTTGCCGATGCCCTGAAGTCGTTATTGCTCTCAATCTTACGGAAAACCGTCTGGGTCTATACACGGTCTCTCTACATAGTCGGAGAACAATGAGTATCACCGACGTCCTGAAGGCGTTATTGCTCTCAATCTTACGGAGAACTGCCCAATCGTTCTTCTATGTAAAGGCAGGTACCTCTATGTAGTAAGAGAACAACGAGTGTCACCGACGTCCTGAAGGCGTTGTGTCCTCTCAACAAACAATTATGTATGGAGGACCTCCCAATCTTTCTTCTACATAGAGGGACACGATGAAATGCAGAGCATCGAACGCTCAGCAAGTGGGAGGTCTTTCGAGAATCATATTCATCGTGGCTCTGTGAGGTACTCGATCAGAGATTGTGAAAACGGTTCACGGATCGTAAAATATGAATCGTCACATGCGTTCTTGAAGCCGGGTCAGAAACATGTAGTATCATGATTTTACAATTTTGACCCTTGTCGAAAATCCACCATCAATAGTTGTGTTTTTCACCTGGATGTCTGACCTCAATATTTCTTGCCTTCCCTTGGCTGTTTTCAAATTTAGAGAAATTTCTCACAGCCCAACCTGAAATCTCAAGAGAAGAAGCTTTCTGATTACTGAGTCTAGGACCTATAGAGATCGGTTCTAGAGGATTTTCCGAAATGGGTCTCCATACTTTAGTATTAGATTTACCAGAGTTGTTCTTATAAGCACATGATATGCTTTCATTAGCAGCACAAGAATTTGTACCACTAGAATGCACAAAGGTCCCGTAATGATTTCTAGGGAAGAGATCATTCTTATAAGTTGTCTGGTTTCCTGTGGACATAAGGTTCACTGTTGTAGTCGACTGACTATTTGTTCCATTGACAGCGAAGTGAAGCAATTTGTGAAGATTAGCAATTTGTTTCCTCCTGGCAAAACAATGGATAGCATAGTGGTTCCCTTTTCCACAGAAAGTACAGGTTCGTGGAGGAGAAGCAAAGAACGACATCTGGTTTAACTTCACAGCCCTGTGAGAAGATGGTAAGTTATGTAAACTTTTCTTGACACAATCTTCTCTTGGAGGATATTTCTTCATGTACTGTACGTCAGAAAAAGTTGGAACAAAAGAATGTTTCCTTAAGACAGAGTTATCCTTTTACAATGACTTGCACTGTTCATGGGATAGTGAAAGGGATGATTCTAGTTTCTCTTTTTCAACACGAAGTCTGTCAAGATAATATGAATGCGTCTTGATCAAACGTTTTTCTCTAATTGACCCTTCTTTGACAATCTTTTCAAGATCACAAATCTTTTCACGTTGTAGATTATTTTCTTGAAGAAGTTTCACAATATCCTTATAGAAGGACTCAATAATGTTATAGAGTACACGTTCTCGATCAATAGACTTTTCAAATTCATCGATGAGTTGATCATGATTATGAAGATCAACAAACTCAGTAGAATTTTTTGCGATTCTGGTGAGATCCATTTCAGCATTTGCCATTGTGTCTGTTAGAGCATTGCTCGGTTGAACCCACCAAGCGTTGGTATGTCAAGTTTGGTTGTCATATTTTAGTGAATCAAAACTCATGTTAAGAGTCGCTTGATTATGTATTAGAGTTAAAATTCGTATAGGTTAGCTTGAAAGCATTAGGATATGAGACATTACAAGTATTGAGAAGTCTTGAAGATGTGAAGAAACAAGGATCTACAACGACAACTATCATCCTTCCACTTGAGGTTAGTGATATTCGACTTGAATTGTTTCATTCCCTAACGTATCTTTCAAGTCGTGCATACTGAAAACATAACTATGAAGCATATATGAACTCTAGATAGACATAGTATTAAGGAATACAATACGAGGTTTATTGCTTAACCATTAAACTTTGTAGATAAGACATCGCCATAATCATTTGAATGCTATTGTGATTATGTATGGGTACGAGGTGAGGATTTCATCCTAGGGAAAAATGTTTACATGTGTTCTAAGGAAGTAAGTTCATAAACTTGTTTGTGAACCAAAAAGGAAATTGCCAGGATTTATTGGTTTTGTTATTCATTGCGTATTTTATGAACAACCAATATGTGTGATAGAGTATAACCGCTCACAACTTGTTATTTTCTTGGTAGAACTATTCACAAAGTCCTGACTTTTGTATTGGTATAACTTTTATTAGTAAAACCAATCTTAAGTAATCACCTGTGGTATGATCGGATTATGTCTGCCTTGGGGAAAGGGAACCAATCCTAGTAAGGGAAAGGGAACCGATCCTTGTAAGGGTGCAGTACATCAAGGGGAACCGATCCTTGTATGGGATGCAGCAAGGTTTATAGCAGAAAGGGGAACCGATCCTATGGACATGTGCAACACATATAAGTTAGACACCATATATATGTGGGGAACCGATCCTAGTACCTAGTCAACCAAATCTTTGGGAAGCTAGTGTGACTATGCGTAGTACTCACATGGAGGTAGAACCGAAACTTGTTTTGGTAGAACCGTAAACCCATGATTGTGATTGAATGTTGGTTTGATCAATCACATAGTTCTTGAAGGTCAGATGAACCAATTCTAAACTTGTTTGGAAGTGTGGAAAATCGGTTTCAAGGTTGTAAGTGTGAAAGAGAACTCACAAAGTAAAGATGTCGACAAACTTTGAACACGTGATGTGAATGTTTATTTCTATAATTGTTCAAAGATATTCCTTAACGGCTAAGGGAAGAGAATCCCAGGATCGAAACTAAGTAAGTTAAGAATCTTTTAATTAAGGTTATTAATTAATCTTTGTAGGGAAATTACAGAATTAGTAATGTGCATTTACTAATTAGATTTTCCGAGAGATTTAGATTGTTATTTTTTGACAGAGCATTTCCAGGAATTATGAAAACCGAATCTGTGCATTTATGAATATCTTGAGAATATTTTCGGTTTTGGAAATTCCTTGGTGTCCAAACTTCCTTGTCTATAAATACACGAAGTTTGCCTTTCTAGTAAAATAATCCTTCGTAACAATAGACTTCCTATTTTGTCTTTGTTACTGGTGTAGCCGCCTATCGGAGAGGAGAGTAATCTAATTAGGTGAAATCTCTTATGACCGCTCGTTTTAAAGTTTTCTTTGGGATTGAGAATCTCTAGCGCGACCCGTTGGTAGGAAACTAGATAATTGCGGTTTATCTTTTTTTTCGATTGATTTGATTGACTAACGGTGGTTCAAATATGATTGCATCTAGTCTGTTTATTCTTGAGAATCTTCTCTTCTGATATAAGATTCACTCAAACTAGTTCAGAGTTTCGACATGGATCTTTAGACTGTTGTTAGTTGTAAAGACGATCTTGTGATAATCCATTGTTAACAAACTCTGTTCTATGCGTGATTGACCAGAAGAGATTCAAGTGATTGTGTGCAGGTTTTTATTGAAGATTTAAGAAGATTTGAAGACAAAGAAGATATTGAAGATCTGACTTGGGTTTTATAATCTTTGGTGTGCACAATACTTGTTTGGGTAAAAGAGGATCCAATTAATAATCGGTTTATCCTCGTGGTAGATTGGATTGATTAATCGAGTAGATCGGCATCAACACGGTTCTTCGGATTAAAGGTTTTGTTGGCTTAATCTTAATCGATTACCTTTGGGGTGATTGAACATAAGATAGGTCTAGACCCGACGAAGGAGTTTATGTTTAGATAAACGGAAGAGCCTTTGTCCGACTTATATCACTTGGTTGAATAGAGTTGATACCAAACAGATTTCTTGTTCCTTTACTATTTGGAATACGAACCAAAGGGATTGTTCCAAGTACGTGACTTATTCATAAGTCGGAGGCATGGGAATACAGACGGAACTAGGTGAACTATAGGGTTAGTTACTTGGTCTCAACTATACGAAGTAGTGTAATTTTGTGTAGCGGCTTAATCCTGAGAGTATTCAATTCTGGACTAGGTCCCAGGGTTTTTCTGCATTTGCGGTTTCCTCGTTAACAAAATCTTGCTGTGTCATTTACTTTTATTTTCCGTATTATAATTGTTTTATTATAATTAAAGTAAATTACACAAACGTTAATTTATATTTACTTGATAAGCAATCCTATTGTGTTTGGTTAAGTCCGAACCTTTATATCAGGTAAACATACTTTGTTGTTGTATTGTCTCGATCTCGTATCCATAGACGATCACACGAAGTGTGAACCGATTAGTTATAATGTATCGACTCAGTCCATAGACAATCACTTATGGATAAAAGACTTATATGTAGGAAAAGTTTTAGCTTGAGGTATATTTGGGTACCCTCACCTTTTCAGTGTCCAATGTCTCATTGGAGGAAGATTGATCAACCCAAGATGAGACAATCTTCCTACCTCGGGATTCGGAAGAGTCAACTAAGGAACAATCCTTTGAGGTATTCCCGAGATAGATGAGATAGTTGAAAGCTTTAGGAGGCATCTTGGTATGGGTAAGAGATTCTGTCCTCAGACTCAGATTGCTACAAACACAGACTTGTAAGGTCTTGAACGTGTTTGCCTGCTCTGATACCAATTGAAAAAGCGGAGGTCTAACAACACCACCCAATATTTCGCTTAGCAATCTGTATGGACAAACTCGAATATACTTTTAAGAGAATCAACAAGACTCAATCAATTAAAAGTATATCAACGAGTTTATATCTCTCTCTTGATTTGATTTACTCAAGCAAGAACTGCTAGTTCTAACCAAATGCAAGGAATAACTTGGATGGTACCAAAGACCAATATCCAAGGATCAATCAATCACAATCAACAACCAAAGGTTGGATTACTCTAATTGATGATCTAACACACAACATGTATTATCTCAATTATAAAGATAAAACAATATAATGCGGAAATTGAAATAACACAGACACCATAAATTTTTTTAATGAGGAAACCCCAAATGCAGAAAACCCCCGGGACGTAGTCCAGATTGAACATACAATGTACTAAGCCGCTACAGACACTAGCCTGCTCCAAGATAACTTCGGACTGGACTGTAGTTGAACCCCAATCAATCTGCCACTGATCCAAGGTACAGTTATGCTCATACGCCACTGATCCCAGCAGGATACTACGCACTTGATTCCCTTAGCTGATCTCACCCACAACTAAGAGTTGCTATGACCCTGTTTGAGGGTGAAAACGGTTTCTGCTGATTTTGGTAATTTCGGGTGTGTGGGTGAGAAATGAATTTAAACCCTAAACAATGTACTGCAAGAGAGTACTTTAGATTCGAGAGATCAATCTGTACAAATCCGGCCTAAACTAAGAAATGGCCGTCCCAGACTTGCTTCGGTCACAAAGTGAAGGAGAAGGGTTGGTTTTGGGGAGGGAAGCGAAGAAAGTGTTGGGACCAGAATAGTTGATTCTGGAAGAGTAGTTGTTTCACGACTTGTATCAGAAAGTGTGAAGCTAACAGATGGAAAGCTAGCAAATGTTTTCTGAGTGTTGTATCCTCCTGACCTGAACTTGTTGTTCGGTGAAAATAGGTAATGCCTATTTATACAAGTCGAAGTGAAACGTACTCTGGTCTCATTAAGAAATGAAAAACGGGTGAGTAATTGGGAGGAGGTGGTAACCGGTAACGCTTGGAATTGATGTTCCATAAAAGAAAGCGTTTCACCCTTAGTTCTTATATTTACTAACCGCCTCATCCTTATGACACTTTCTTATAACGAGTGTAGTGTACACCGCACGCTGTAAACCGTCAAACCAATACCCAATGAGCATCCCCCAGTTTGTGACATGTGTTGATGTCTCGAGTGTTTTCGTGGAAAACATGTAGCATGTTGTTGTTGTATGGCAAGTTGAGCTTGGAAGAATTGCCGGCTCGGTGATGACCTTCAACGGTCGAGATTTTGCATCTTAAGAGGAAGGTAGCCATTGATTATTGCAACCTTTCGTTTGGTATCCAGTGGAATGAAAGTATGATCAGTATGGATTTAATATGGCCCAGTTTAGGCGCGGCCAAAAGTTAGGGTTTTGGCTTTGTTTAGGCGCGACCAAACTAGGGCCAAAGGTTGCCATGTGTTAGCTGGTAACCTTGGACGGCTAAGATCTGCATCTTAGATGAAAAAGTGGCTGTTGATTATTGCAGGCCTTCGTTTTGGTAGCCGCATAGGGAAGGCCGGCATGGTATAGCGCTACAAGGTGGTTGGCATGCCCTTGGCACATGTGGCATGGCATGCCTTGGTGCGGTTTGGCGTGGCTAAAACTAGGGTTTTGGGACAAAGGTTACCATGCATTGTTTGGCAACCTTGGACGGCTAGGATTTTCATCTAGGATGGAAGGGTTGCCGTTGATCGTCGCACGCCTTCGTTTTGGTAGCCGAATGGGGAAGGCCGGCATGGTATGGTGCGGCAAGGTGGTTGGCATGCCATTGGCACATGTGGCATGGCATGCCTTGGCGTGGCCAAAATTAGGGTTTTGGGCCAAAGGTTACCATGCGTTGTTTGGCGACCTTGGACGGCTAGGATTTGCATCCAGGATGGAAGGGTGGCCGTTGATCATCGCACGCCTTCGTTTTGGTAGCCGCATGGGGAAGGACGGCATGGTATGGCGCGACAAGGTGGTTGGCATGCCATTGGCACATGTGTCATGGCATGCCTTAGCGCGGTTTGGCGTGGCCAAAACTAGTGTTTTGGGCAAAAGGGTTGGCGAACTTGGACGGATAGGATTTGCATCCAGGATTGATGGGTGGTCGTTGGTCGTTGCACGCCTTCGTTTTGGTAGCTGCATGGGGAAGGCCGGCATGGTGGGGCCAAGGCCAATGGCGCGGATGGCTTGGCATAGTGGGGCCAAGGGTTTGATACAGATGGATTGGCATGGTGGGGCCAAGGCAAGGTGCGGTTGGCTTGGCATGGTGGGGCCAAGGGTTTGGCATTCCATTGGCGCATGGTGCGGCTAGCATGGTTGGGGCCAATGCAAGGTGCGGTTGGCTTGGCATGGTGGGGCCAAGGGTTTGGCATACCATTGGCGTATGGTGCGGCTAGCATGGTTGGGTCCAAGGCAAGGTGCGGTTGGCTTGGAATGGTGGGGCCAAGGGTTTGGCATGCCATTGGCGTATAGTGCGGCTAGCATGGTTGGCATGCCTTGGCGCGGTAGACGTGGCTGGTATGGTTTGCCATTGGCACAGTGGTGCGGCTGGTATGGTTGGCACGCCTTGGCGCGGAGATGTGGATGGCATAGCTTTCCATTGGCACAGTGGTGCGGCTGGCATGGTTGGCATTCCTTGGCACGGAGATGTGGCTGGCATGGTTTGCCATTTGCACAGTGGTGCGACTGGCATGGTTGGCATGCCTTGGCTAGGAGACGTGGGTGACATGGTTTTCCATTGGCACAATGGTGCCGCTGGCATGGTTGACATGCCTTGGCGCGGTAGCATGAGAATTAGGGTTTGGCATAGATGATGTCGGTCAATGTTAAGGGTTCTGCCGTGGAACATGACATAAAAAAAAGGTACCCGGTAATTCTTACATAGGCATGTTGATCGATTCAATAAATATGCTAATGGTCATAGTGACGTCATGTCAGTTGTTCGGTTTTACGATTTTAACACTAAGCTAAAAACCACCATCAACATTAAGTCC
This sequence comes from Papaver somniferum, assembly GCF_003573695.1. Classification (NCBI taxonomy): domain Eukaryota; kingdom Viridiplantae; phylum Streptophyta; class Magnoliopsida; order Ranunculales; family Papaveraceae; genus Papaver; species Papaver somniferum. The sequence continues at coordinate 72,449,446 of NC_039361.1, read as the reverse complement.
CCTGCTTAGCTCGGAACAGGAGCATTGTTGTGAGGTAAGCATAAGATGGTGATGGGAAAGGACAAAAATCGAAACGACAAGTCTTGGAAAGATGGTCAGCAAGGTCCGACTAACCTTTTCGAGAGTTAAGGAGAGTCCATGATCCTCGTGTTTGGCGGCCTTACGTAGATTCTATTCATGGTGTAGACCGTGAAGTGGTGAGATGAAGATCGTCGGCTTAGTATGGCTATGCATCACCTTGGATGGGTTAGGGAACATCATGACGCTGGCTTGGCGAGTTGTCGGTTTTGGTGCGGCAAGTCATGGCGCGGACGGCTTGGCATGGTGGGGCCAAGGCAATGGCGCGGACGGTCTTGGCATGGTGATTGGTCTTCGCGGGCCCGATTTCCTCTTTTCCTTACTTGACTCAAATATGAAGTCCTTTCCTTATTCAAACTCCCAAGTATCACGCCTATAAAAGGAGGGACGACCTCTCCTTTTACTTCACACCTATATTTTTTTTATTCTTGCCGTGTGGTAACAGTAAAGCGGATGAGCGAATCCCAGGTATGTCTTCCAACACTTCCTCTTTAACTTGTTTTTTTTTTGTGTTAGTGCAAATCCTAGCTGTTGGCGTACCTTTTCATGAACTTGTAGAAATGTTGTCCTTCTGCGTTGGTATGAATCCTAGCCATAGGTATGCTTTGCACGAACTTGTAGTAACATTTAGGCGTGAATACCATAGTGATGTTGGCCGCCTCAATTACTGTGCAAAGTAGGCATGCATGAGATGGTAATTTTCATTCCCTTCCCGCGAAGACTTAGGTTCTAGGTTTTACTCCTTTTTCTTGGTGTGACCGTGTGTATGGTTCCCGTGGTGGGGCCTCCTCCTCGGCCGGGCACAAATTTGCCGCTGCAGGGTATGGTCTTGGCATGAGGTGGTGATGTAGGGCCTGTCAGTCCCCATTTCTTTGCCTATGCGCATTATGACTTTGAAAAAAATTGGCTTGCGTCCAGGATGGATCTCCTGTGTCTGATAAAATAATTTCCATGCACTTTCCGTAATAATTTCTCTTCGTATTGTTCCATTGTAGTTATTTTGAAGGTGGAAGTAGCGTGAGAGAATTTTCGTTAGGATGTCATTTGAGAAAAGTTATGTCGTACCGAAAGATGTTGGCAATTCCAAGCCGAACATAGATGATAAGTTCTTTACAACATCCGCCACAATTAGGAGAAATCATCCCAAGTATGTGTCGATTCTTCTGACTGGTCCGGAAAGTGAAGGAGAGGCCCGGTCGGTTCGGCCAGGAGGTGTAATAAGGTTTTTTCTTCAGAAGAAAGAGTATCATGCTTCTCCTATTGACTTTAAAATCTCTATGAGTCCGTTGCGTTCCTTTGAGAAATGGATGCGATTCATGATGAGTTAGGAATGTGTAAAAACCAGTTTGACCAAGGCGCAAATCATTGATGCTGTCGCGACTTCCACAGTGCTTCAAATTAGGAAAGATATTCCAGGCTTGGTTGCTTTTATTTCCATATGGTGTCCAGACACTCACACGGCCATATGGAGGTGGGGTGAAATGACTATCTCCTTAGAGAGCGTGGCCGTGTTGCTGAACCTTCCTGTAATAGGAAACCTCGATGTCAAATTATCTGCAGATGAAGAAAAAATGTGCGCCGCTCTGGTTGCGAAATCAAAAGGATTTGTTCGGAAAGAAAACGAGATGAGGTGCTTCTATGGCTGGTGGGTGTCTCAGTGGTTTCCCATGAGTTGGAACCGAATCATAAGAATAGTACGCTTCATGTCGCGGCGTTCTTGGCCTTTTGGTTATCCAGATATATTTTCGATGACGGCTCTGATAAGAAGGAAATAAGACAAGAACTTATCAAGTTTGCCATAAAATTGGCAAAAGTTGTCGTTCTCCCTATTGGCGGCTTGTTTCTTGGTTCTCTGTACAAACACTTGGATAAGCTGGTCACGGACATGTGCGCTTCAAATGGTTACATGAAAGTGGATTCGTATATTCATGCCGCCTTTCTCCAAGCGTGGCTGTGGGAGCACTTCGAAACGTATGCTCCAAAACTGTTGGTCGTACTTCCCGAGTCTTGGGTTAGCTCTAGGATACTGCGCTGGTCGAATAGGCGCCCAAAGATTGGTTCGAACCTGGTTGGATTTCTTGACAACTCGCACACAGTCAATTTTCGTCCATGGGCTCCGGTGCATGCGTCCATAACTCAGATCATTAACTTTGCTCCTGCTCCGATCATGTCTTTGTCTTCTGATAAAGAGGATATGAGCGTTGGAGAGATGGTGTTCATGCAAAGATGCATGCCCGGTTATGTGCCGTCTTTCTTTCGAGGATCTTGCAAAGTAGTCTCTTAAAATATCGATAGGGCGGCTCGGCATATGGGTTTTGACCAAGGGGTCCCACTTGTTCGTCATCCGGTTGTTCCATAATTCTCTTTGCCAATTGTTCTCGATGCTACTGTTCTTGTGTCGGGTAAAAGTCTCCCTTTCCTGCTTGCGGAACGAAATCCATCAACAACCTCCAAATATAACATATTTTGAAGGATGAGTTTCTCGTTTTTCATGGATTCGTGAATGATGTGGTAGAAAACCATCGCGGTAAGCCTTCTCCCGTGGTTTTAGCGGAGCATCCACTGCTGAGGGATCCTTCTTCGCCCAAACGAAAATCCGTTAGCCCGAATGCAGATAGTCCCCAAGTGAAGGAGCGAAGATCTAAAAGCCGTGCATATGGTTCCCAGTCAGTTTCGACAGCCCTACCGACTTTCAGTTCGTCTAATACGCGGGTACGTGTGATTTTCCTCTTGACTTTAGTTGGATCGTATATATCCTTGTTTATTTCCTGAGTATCCGTCTTTGTATCTTTCCTAGGGTCTCAGCAGCATGAACGCCTTTACCAAACTAGCAAGTAGTCAGAAAACGTCGCTTCTCGATATGGAGTGTGGTAGTGCTGAGCCTATCTGTGGCGATGGGGAACCCGAGAAGGATGAAAGCTCAGAGTTCAGTGATGGCGAGAGTAGTTCTTCTGATAGCTGTGCTGAATCTTCCTCTAGCCAGTCTGAAAGAGAATCAGTGAGTCTCCCGCATGTTTTTTTTTCTTCTTTCTCTTTGGAAAATATCTAATCCGTGATGTCATAGGGGGAAACCGTTTCTGGAGATGGCCCTGAGACGGAGACTGGTGGTGATACAGCTTTGTCTCCAACTGTGGCAGCCACACCGGGCGACCTTGGAATGGATGTTGATCGAGATGAAAACGTCGTTGTGACTCAGACAATGGAGAGTACTCCAGTGGCCACAGTTGCAATTGTCGTTACGAATCCCTTGTCGGTTGCCGATGTAGACGCGGGCGCCACTTTCAACCCTCCATACATAGTTCCTTATCCGGATCATGTGTTGATCGGGGGATTTAGAGTTCCAGCCAAACATGCGGTGCTATACACCAAGATATGGGAAATCTACAGGCAAATGAAACGCCTAGCTTATGGTTTTGATTTCCTGGATTTTGGGTTGATAGACAAATGTTACCTTAAGGGTTTTGGATTATTATTTTGGAATGAATTGTTTTGGAATGGATTGTTTTGGGAATGATGTTGTCTTGATTACGATTGAAAGTGACGCAAACATCCCAGGAAAACCATGGAACCGTGGGCATTGCGCCTCGGTAGATGACATGGGGTGAAACATAACATGGCTATCGGTTTCATCATTCTAGTGAAAACTTGAAATAACAAACCATGTATTTTTTCTAGGTAAGACTTACTCGGTTTTTCAGGTCTCCCGATGAAAAGGGAATCTTCCAGGTGTAAGACCGAGTTTTATGGGAGGCACGGCCATGATTGTGGAAAGTCCCCAGTCGTCTTATCTGATAGTCGTCGATCCATGGTTGGATCATTCGCTTTTAACCTCTAAGCAGTCCCCGGTCATCCCTCGCCGTGTCAAGACTGATAATCGGGTCGTCTGGTAACTGACTCGTCGATCCCTGAGCGGATCGCCTGCTTCTACCGCCTTGATTTCTGGGACGAAGCATCAGATCTATGGTTGAAAATTGGCATTGTAACCGAAATATCAATCTCCCACTTTGGTCACCAATTGTTTGAGGGTGTAAACGGTTTCTTCTGATTTTGGTAATTTCGGGTGTGTGGGTGAGAAACGAATTTAAACCCTAAACAATGTACTGCAAGGGAGTACTTTAGATTCGAGAGATCAATCTGTACAAATCCGGCCTAAACCAAGAAATGTCCATCCCAGACTTGCTTCGGTCACAAAGTGAAGGAGAAGGGTTTGTTTTGGGGAGGGAAGCGAAGAAAGTATTGAGACCAGAATAGTTGATTCTAGAAGAGTAGTTGTTTCACGACTTGTATCAGAAAGTGGGAAGCTAACAGATGGAAAGCTAGCAAATGTTTTCTGAGTGTTGTATCCTCCTGACCTGAACTTGTTGTTCGGCGGAAATAGGTAATGCCTATTTATACCAGTCGAAGTGAAGGGTACTCTGGTCACATTAAGAAATGGAAAACGGGTGAGTAAATGGGAGGAGGTGGTAACTGGTAACGCTTGGAATTGATGTTCCATAAAAGAAAGCGTTTCTCCCTTACTCCTTGTATTTACTAACCGCCCCACCCTTATGACACTTTCTTATAACGAGCGTAGTGTACGCCGCACGCTGTAAACCGCCAAACCAATACCCAATGAGCATCCCCCAGTTTGTGACATGTGTTGATGTCTCGAGTGTTTTCGTGGAAAACATGTAGCATGTTGTTGTTGTCTGGAAAGTTGAGCTTGGGAGACTTGCCGGCTCGGTGATGACCTTCAACGGTCGAGATTTTGCATCTTAAGAGGAAGGTAGCCGTTGATTACTGCAACATTTCGTTTGGTAGCCAGTGGCATGAAAGTATGATCAATATGGCTTTAATATGGCCCAGTTTAGGTGCGGCCAAAAGTTAGGGTTTTGGCTTTGTTTAGGCGTGACCAAACTAGGGAAAAAGGTTTCCATGTGTTAGCTGGTAACCTTGGACGGCTAAGATATGCATCTTAGATGAAAATTTGGCCGTTGATTGTTGCAGGCCTTCGTTTTGGTAACCGCATAGGGAAGGCCGGCATGGTATGGCGCGGCAAGGTGGTTGGCATGCCATTGGCACATGTGGCATGGCATGCCTTGGCACGGTTTGGCATGGCCAAAACTAGGGTTTTGGGCCAAAGATTACCATGTTGTTTGGAAACCTTGGACGACTAGGATTTCCATCTAGGATGGAAGGGTGGTTGTTGATCATCGCACGCCTTCGTTTTGGTAGCCGCATCGGGAAGGCCAGCATGGTATGGCGCGGCAAGGTGGTTGGCATGCCATTGGCACATGTGGCATGGCATGCCTTGGCGTGGCCAAAACTAGGGTTTTGGGCCAAAGGTTACCATGCGTTGTTTGGCGACCTTGGACGGCTAGGATTTGCATCTAGGATGGAAGGGTGGCCGTTGATCGTCGTACACCTTCGTTTTGGTATCCGCATGGGAAAGGCCGGCATGGTATGGCGCGACAAGGTGGTTGGCATTCCATTGGCACATGTGGCATGGAATTCCTTGGCGCGGTTTGGCGTGGCCAAAACTAGGGTTTTGGGCCAAAGGTTTGGCGACTTTGGACGACTAGGATTTGCATCCAGGATGGAAGGGTGGCCATTGGTCGTCGCACGCCTTCGGTTTGGTAGCCGCATGGGGAAGGCCGACATGGTATGGCGCGGCAAGGTAGTTGGAATGCTATTGGCACATGTGGCATGGCATGCCTTGGCGCGGTTTGGCGTTGCCAAAACTAGGGTTTTGGACCAAAGGTTACCATGCGTTGTTTGGCGACCTTGGACGACTAGGATTTACATCTAGGATGGAAGGGTGGTCGTTGGTCGTCGCACGCCTTCGTTTTGGTAGCCGCATAGGGAAGGCCGGCATGGTGGGGCCAAGGCCAATGGCGCGGATGGATTGGCATAGTGGGGCCAAGGGTTTGGTACGGACGGCTTGGCATGGTGGGGCCAAGGCAAGGTGTGGTTGGCTTGGCATGGTGGGGACAAGGGTTTGGCATGCCATTGGCGCACGGTGCGGCTAGCATGGTTGGGGCCAAGGCAAGGTACGGTTGGCTTGGCATGGTGGGGTCAAGGGTTTGGCATGCCATTGGCGTATGGTGCGTCTAGCATGGTTGGGGCCAAGTAAAGGTGCGGTTGGCTTGGCATGGTGGGGCCAAGGGTTTGGCATGCCATTGGCGTATAGTGCGGCTAGCATGGTTGGCTTTCCTTGGCGCGGTAGACGTGGCTGGCATGGTTGGCATGCCTTGGCGCGGAGATGTGGTTGGCATGGTTTTCCATTAGCACAGTGGTGCGGCTGGCATGGTTGGCATGCCTTGGTGCGGAGATGTGGGTGGCATGGTTTTCCATTGGCACAATGGTGCGGCTGTCATGGTTGGAATGCCTTGGCGCGGTAACATGAGAATTAGGGTTTGGCATAGATGATGTCGGTCACTGTTAAGGGTTCTGCCGTGGAACATGACACATAAAAGAAAAGGTACCCTGGTAATTCTTACATAGGCATGCTGATCGATTCAATAAATTTGCTAATGGTCATAGTTACGTCATGTTAGTTGTACGGTTTTACGATTTTAACCCTAAGCTAAAAACCACCATCAACAGACCCAAAATCACAGGCTTTGACAATAAACAAATCTGTCTCACACAGACAAGTCTATCAAAGGATCAATCTGTCTCCCACAGATAAACCCTAAAGGTTTTGTTCCGTCTTTTGATAATAATTAAGGTGAACAGAAACCAATTGATAATCCGGTCTTATATTCTCGAAGAACAACCGAGTGTTATCAATCACCTCACAACAATCTTAATCGTATGGTAGCGAGATGTTGCGGAATCACAAAGAATGAGACGAAGATGTTTGTGATTACTTTTTATATCTTGCCTATCGGAGATATCAATCTTAAGCCAATCAATCTGATTGTACTCGTACGATAGAAGATGCAAGATCAGATCACACATCTATGATAAAAGTAGTATCGGTCTTGCTTCACAATCCCAATGAAGTATTTAAGTCGTTAACCTGGTTTTAGAAGAAGAAAACCAAAGGTTAAAGGATAATCGACTCTAGCACGCAAACTGGTATCACACGTAAGGTGTGGGGATTAGTTTTGCATAATACTAGATTTCTCCTTTGTATAGTCTTTCAAATCATGGTTTGCAATCAATGTTAGCTTAGTAACAAAGCATTCAATATTCACAGTTAGATGAAAACCTGATTTAGATTCAAGCTAATATTTCTCAACTGTTAGATCGAAAACTTAGCTTGTTACACACACTTGACAATGCACGCTTCTAGGTTTGTTAACCGTACCCAAACGTATGCACTTGTTGGTTCAACAATAGTTAACCAAAAGGTTAGCCATATGAGCATTTCATATCAACCACGTTCTTCTTCACCATAACTAGTTTAAATGACTTCAAATGAACTAGTTAGAGAGTTGTTCAATTGCAAGAAAATCTTATGTACCAAACAAGACACAACTGAAACAAAGATGATTTGATTCACTTGAATCGGTTCATGAAATTTTATAGCCATGGTTTGCAAACTGCATTCCTTAGTCTTTTTAAGTTTAAGTTCAGAAATCATCTTCAGATATATAACCTTCTCAAGTTCGCAGACTAGGTTCGCAGACTTAAGTTACCGGGCAGAGTTTACAAACTCCAGTAGAAATTCTCGGGAATGAGAACTTCGCCGGTTCGCGGACTGAGTTCGCGGACTTAGCTTCACGCAAGTAATTTGTCAACTCCAGCAGAAATTCTCGGGTTTGAGAACTTCAGCAGTTTGCGGACTGAGTTCTCGGACTTGGCTCACGCCATTCTTCCGATTGTCTTGATCAACAAAGTTCGCAAACTTTAATTCAAGGAATAGGACTTATACATAAATGTGTTTCCATAAAAATGCTTATGTCCACCATTGGTTATGTAATCTAAACTCTCATTTCAATCATTGAAACATTCTTAGAGGACGTTATACAGTTGTTACACCATTTCTCGTCAAAGCAATTTTCAAGATGATTGAAACATATCATGACTTTCATCACATGGTAAAGATAAATTTGATCGAAGCGAAAAGCTTACCAACACATATTTCGAGATACATATAGGCGAGGTATACTCGGCTCGAAATACCAAATGTGTATAATCAAAGTCTATATATATATAGCATACGACTTCTTGTCTCAAAGAGTAGGAGATATAGTAGATAGACTTTTGAGTGATAGATAAGTTCAAGTCTTCACATTCCTTTTTATCCAGAAGTTCCACCGGTTCATTGAGTAGTTCTTCTACTTGTATAATGAATCGCCATGAAGTCCTTGAGCTCAACTACATTTTCTATTCTAGTCAGAGACTTAGCTATAATAAACTAGAAATCAAGACTTATAGTTTTGATCACTAACATTGACAAACATGCTTGAGATAGAAACGCATGCGAGTTCGGCTGAGCAATGCTCTAACAAAATGCTCTCCATGTTCATCCTTATTTGAAATCATAATTATGTATTCATACATTAAAAATGTACTTAGTCTAATAAATAATCTATATTTATCCCCTCCTTTCAGGATGAGAAGATTAATTAATATATTTGGACTAAATACGCATCAAGATTAATTATAACTTCCTGGTTTGAATTTATGCCTGGTCTTACCATCAACAAATTCGTCCACCTTTTAGGATACAATGAATTTAGTCACCTTTAATAAAGGCCAACAAATTAGTTTTTTTTTAACCCTTAATGGATTCAGGATTCAACCCATGATCCAATTAAATATTTTTGTTTAAGGCTAGTGGGATGAAGATCCTATTAAGACTATTCCATATTAGTGTGGTCCAAACATCGCCCCTTTTTAATTCCCAACTTGTTGGTGGATTAATAAGAGTTTCCTGGATCAGTTGCTTCATAGTTGTATTTCGACTCTCCTCAAGCTACGTGTTGAAACGATATGGTAATCTGCTTGCGAACAAGGTTGCACTTGGTATTGCTGGACGAGAGTTTTCCGTAGTTGAATATGAATGATGCTTGATGATTATATCACGATTTTAAGTTATGTATTTGCTGATGTAACAGGTATTCTTGCTTGCATCACAACAACTTTCTTTTCCCGTTGTGGCAGCTATTGCACTGGCTCCTATAAATGTTGGCATGTCTCTTGGATAATATATCTCGTTTTTGAGACAAGAGTTCGTGGTTGCACTGGCGCAAAACTTGGTGAGATTTTGTGCTTGAGATGAGTGCAAGAATTAAGTATGCACTTGTGATTTGAGGTCGTAGATGCCTGCACGGCGGAATACTTTCTGCTCGTACTATAGTTGTTGTATAACTTCACAGTTCGGAAAAACCTGGCATATTTCTTATGTGGAATATAGACCATTGTGCTTAGATCTATCTGATGTTATATAAATGTACCCCAGTTGATGTTCCAATAATGATGGTGATGCCGAATCGTGATCTACACCTTTTAGATGGTTGTAAAATATCACAATTGCTCATGCATTGAGAGTTTGATAAGTGATGTTCTGCGAGTGATGCTTCACTACATCTCAAACATTCTGATCCAACAAAAATTCTTTATAAAATATATTTTTTTAATCGTATAATGAACTCTCATTACCCTGAGAATGGGGTTCAATTTCCCATGGAACAAGGTCCTTGCTGTTCTTGAGCCTGCACTGAACCGGTTTAGGTTTAGCTTGCTCGAAAATTTGTGCAAGTATTGATTAAGACCGTGCAAGGATTTTCCTCTAATCAAATTCAAGTTGGTTTGGTTCTCACTTCCCTGAGATGGGGTTTGATTTCCCATGGAACAAGATCCTTGCTATTATTGAGCCTGCACTAAACCGGTTTAGCTTGCTCCCAAATTTGCGCAAGTGTTGACTAATACAGTGCATGGAATATTTTTTTGAAATTATTCCTCTAATAAAACCCAAGTTAGGATCGGTGCTAGATATTCGAGAGTTAGTGTTTAAATCTCTGGCTAGTATAACCGAAGTTTGTGTCTGATCTTATCTATGCGAGTATTATTGCTAAATGACTTTGGATAGTTGCAAAGTGTGTGGGAATGCATTAGTTTATGAATTGTGCATTTGTATGTGAATTGTGCATTTGTTGTAGGACTAGAAAATACGATTACTGTAAACAAATTGATCAATCGTTTAGGATTACCTTATGAGGCGTTAGTAGATTCAGCATTGAAAATATGCTTCTCGTAGTTAATATCGAACTATTTACAAGTTGCTGAAGTTCGAAGTTTTGGGCTTCATTTTGCTGCTCTTTACTCGATAGAACTTTCCTCCTGCTAGCTTATCTATCAGGTATGGTCTTCACCAGACGCCCCCTAGTTGTTCGAATATTGTGAGTAAAACTCGCAATGGCGTGTAGGTCCAGTTATTTTAAACTCGTGCATGTTTTAACTTAGATCCATCCGAAATAACATCGTTGATTGGATAGACGAGTTGGATCACTAGTTGGATCAACGAGCTAAATTGCTGATAGAACCGATGACTTGGAATGTTGGGTATAACGAGTTATACCACTAAAGAAGTCTTGTGTTTGATTAACCGACCAAGGGCGCATGTACGGGCAAGTAACACTTGAGTAAGAGTAGAGATATACTGAAGCTGTTTTCCACTGATTTTTTATGATTATATAACTTGAGATCGCTGATGTTTGCAAGGATAAGCTAATAGAGCGTGTGTGAATTGAGTACGTTGATTGTGTTGCAACTGAGTTTGAACATTGACGTTGATGTCGCATACTTTTGATGAATACTATTTTCATACGTGTCGGTCCATATGTGTCTTTATTTTATATAGAATTGGAATATTGCATCCATAACGACGTACATTGGGGACTACTCACATAAACGATATCCATGGAGATTTTCTCTTATTTGAAGGAAAAACTTTCCATTTTGATTGTCATAATACTCCTTCCATTTTACGAGGAATTCTTATCGACTTTGCATGCTTGTCAGGGTATATCGCTTGCTAGCGCATGTTATATAGTCGATGACTAGATACTGATTGTCCTTCCTATTCTACGACGGTGTGATGTCTTTCATAGCGTTTGAAAAAGCGGGGGTCTAACAACCATACCCAATATTTCGTTTGGCAATCTGAATAGACAAACTCAAATATACTTTCAAGAGAATCAACTAGATAGTCAGACTCAATCTAGAGAAAAGTGTATCAAAGAGTTTATACCCCTATATTTAATTCAATCCGCAATCAACAAATAGGAATTTGCGAGCTCGATTGAATATAAGATAAATAACTTGAACGGTACAAAAGACTAATGTTCAAGGATCAATCAATTTCAATCAACAACCAAAGGTTGTATTTCCCAATTCATCGATTCAACGCACAACCTGTGATATTTCAATTATATAACAGAATATAATGCGGAAAAGAAATAACACAGACACCAGAAGTTTTGTTCACGAGGAAACCACAAATGCAGAAAACCCCGGGACCTAGTCCAGATTTGAACACCACACTGTATTAAGCCGCTATAGACACTAGCCTACTACCAATGAACTTCGGAATGGACTGTAGTTAAACCCTAATCAATCTCACACTGATTCAAGGTACATCTAATGTAGTACAGACCAGGATTGATAGAGGTGAAAGCAAACTAGTTGCTGGGGATGAGAACAAAGTTTAAGTTCCGTCAGAAACTTAATAGAATCTGATTCTAAGATCAAGACTTTAGGGTTTTATAATGATAATAATAATATTGATAATTGGTTGATAAAATATTTTCTACTGATACGATTTGCTATAGTAATATCCTCTTGAGATACTAACACATCTACAGAAGTATATGGCGACATAGAAGAATTCTCATTGATTATCCCAACGAGTTTAGCCATACTAGGGTTTGTATGCATTACTATTTGAGTATCCAGATGATCAATAACTTGATTATGTTCATCCCTAGATAAAACAGGCATATCAACATCAGAATCTATTAAGCTAAGATCCAAAGACTTACCATTCAACTGATTTTCGCCATCCTTTGGCGAAGTTTCTTTTGTAGGCTCCTCACCAACTGATGTGTCCGAAATATCTATAGAACCATCAGAAAACGATAACTCCTCTTGAGTTGATAACAAAACATCTATATCGTTATGTGATTCCTCCTATTCGTCGACCATATTTTGTTCTTGCATAAGAACATGATTTTTTCTTTATTTGTTTGAGAAGAAACTATAATAACTGGTTCAAACAGGACCTCATTGAACTGTCTGAAATATTCCACAAAATCTTCAAACTGTGCTCTTGTAATAGTTTTATCATTAAAATCTTGAGAAGCAACCGAAGCTTTGTTAACTTGATTTTCTTCAGAAACCATGTTCTCGTCTTCACGAACAGGTGTAATAGAAACATCTTTAACATCCACAGATGATAACGAAACCTCTTAAGTTGAAGATAAACCTTGTTTATCCTGAATTTCATCTTTCTCTTCAGAATTAACTTTTATAGTCTCATCAACTGATGTAGTAAACTTTTGTAAAACATACGGAACCTCGACCAGTTGTTTTACTCCTTCTTCTTCATGTATTCTAATTTTTTTTGATAAAACCTCGGTAATGGTTTTTTTTTAAATGGTTTCAAGTTTTTTTTAAGGTTAATTTCAAACTCAATAAAATATGCCTTTGTAAGAGGTTGAACTGCCATTGAGATGAAACTTTATGAAGAAGAAAACTAAAACTTGATGAAAAGAAAATTTAGGGCTTTGTGTGTTTTTTGTTTTTGGTTTTTTTTCTATATAGGGTTTGAGTTGCGGAAGCGGTTTAAGGATCTGTTTCTAGATAAGAATCTAAAAACTCTGTATCTGATACCAACTAATATAGTACAGACCAGGATTGATAGAGGTGAAAGCAAACTAGTTGCTGGAGATGAGAAGAGAGTTTAAGTTCCGTCAGAGACTTAATAAAATCTAATTCTAAGATCAAAACTTTAGGGTTTGATAATGATAATAATAATATTGATAATTTATTGATAAAAGATTGTATTTTCTAAACAAGAAGGCTTAGCCTTTATATAAGATATCATGACCGACTAAGAAGATAATAAAAGGAATTCTACTTAAACTAGGAAAGTAAAGGACTTGCAAAGAAAGTAATCTAAAAAAGACGCCAGGGATCAACAATGATTGTTGATACATACGAAGGGATCAACTATAATAGTTGATACAATGAAAATAGGTAGATGTCCTACATCACGCTCCTTACGTCTCTGATCCCAGCAGGATACTACGAACTTGATTCCCTTAGATGATCTCACCCACAACCAAGAGTTTCTACGACCCAAAGTCAAAGACTTGATATACATATCTGTTTCACAAAGAAAAGTCTATTGGAATAGATAAATATGTCTCCCAAAGAAATACCTACGAGTTTTGTTCTGTCTTTTGATAAATCAATGTGCACATGAACCAATTGATAAACCGGACTTATATTCCCGAAGAACAGCCTAGTATTATCAATCACCTCACAATAATCTTAATCGTACGGTAGCGAAACAAGATATTGTGGAATCACAAACGATGAGACGAAGATGTTTGTGACTACTTTTAATCTTACCTATCGGAGATAAATCTCAAGAAAATCTTAGCAAAGATAATACTCAATCACGATAGTAAAAGTAATATCAGAACATGCAACTACAGAGAAAACAGTTAGGTCTGGCTTCACAATCCCAATGAAGTCTTCAAGTCGTTAACCTACAGGGTTTCGTGAAAAACCTAAGGTTAAAGGAGAATCGACTCTAATCGCAACTAGTATCACACAAGAGGTATGCTCCTTACGTCTCTGATCCCAGCATGATACTACACACTTGATTCCCTTAGCTAATCTCACCCACAACTAAGAGTTGCTACGACCCAAAGTCGAAGACTTTAATAAACAAATCTGTATCACACAGAAAAGTCTACAGGAATAGATAAATTTGTCTCCCACAGAAATACCTACGAGTTTTGTTCCGTATTTTGATAAATAAAGGTGAACACGAACCAATTGATATACCGTACTTATATTCCCGAAGAACAGCCTAGAAATATCAATCACCTCACAATAATCTTAATCGACTAGCGAAATAAGATATTTTGGAATCACAAACGATGAGACGAAGATGTTTGTAACTACTTTTCTATCTTACCTGTCGGGGAAATTAATCTCAAGCCAATCTTGCGATTGCACTCAATAACGATAGAAACAGCAAGATTAGATCACGAAACTACAGAGAAAATAGTTGGGTCTTGCTTCACAATCCCAATGAAGTCTTCAAGTCGTTAACCTACAGGGTCTCGATAGAAACATAAGGTTAAAGGAGAATCGACTCTATCTTATACAACTAGTATCACACAGGAGGTGTGGGTATTAGGTTTCCCAGTTGCTAGAGTTATCCTTTATATAGTCTTCAAATCATGGTTTGTAATCAATGCTTCCTTGGTAACAAAGCATTTAATATTCACTGTTAGATGAAAACCTGATTTGATTCAAGCTAATATTTTTCAACCGTTAGATTGAATCTTAGCTTGTTATACTCAAATGAAATGCACGTTCATTTAGGTTTGTGTAAGCGTACCTATACGTGTACACCTAGTTGGTTCAACAGTAGTTAACCAATGGCTAGCCATATGAGCACTATCATATCAACCTTATTCATCTTCACCATAATTAGTTCTAATGACTCATAAGAACTAGTTAGAGAGTTGTTCAATTGATTATATCTCATAGAACTATATAAGACACAATCGAAACAAAACCGATTTTGATTCACTCGAAACAATTCATAAACATTATAGCCACGGTTTGCAAATATGCATTCCTTAGTTTATATATGTCTTAGTTCACAAATAGACCGTTTTTAGCAAATAACCCACTCAAGTATGCATACCGGTACACATACTTAAGTACCCGGATTGAGTTTGTTTTCATTTCTGAAACTCCAGCAGAAATTCACGGGATGTGAACTTTCGGCAGTACGCGTACGGGTACGCGGACTTAGCTTCCGGACATCCTGAACAGTAATGTACGCATACTTTAGTTCAAGGATTTTGGACTTACGCAAGTATGAGTTCACATACAATGTTTATATCCATTCAAGGTTATATATTCTAAAATCTCATTTCAATCATTGAAACATTCTTAGAGGATGTTAAATAGAGGTTATTCACACACTATTTTTCATCAAAGAGATTTTTAAGATATTGAAATAATCAACATGACTTTCGTCACTTATAAAGATGTACTTGGCCAAAGTAAAAGCTTACCAACACATATTTCAAGAAATAGATAAACGAGATAAACTCGGCTCAAAATAGCAAATGTGTATAATCGAAGTCTATATAGCAATACGACTTTTGTCTCAAGTTAGGAGATAGAGTAGATAAAATTTTGAGTGATAGATAAGTTCAAGTCTCCATATACCTTTTAGTCGATGAAGTTCCACCATTTCCTTGAGCAGTTCTTCGTCTTTGCATGATGAACGCCGTGGAGTCTAGAGCTCAACTACACTTTCTATCCTAGTCAGAGACTTAGCTATAAGTATACTAGAATGGGGGAGAGTTCTTTTGAACTTGTGCTTAATGGTCATATCTTGAGGGGTGTGCGGCTGTGGAATTTTAGAGGGGTTATCTTGTATCTTTAAACTCCTTGATGAATGCATTTAGCTTCGGATTTATGATTGCATCTAAATTAGTTGGTATGTATTTTTTCCTTTTGTCATGAAATGTCTCTCTCGGATATTTCATTATGATCCCGTTCTTGTACCTTTGCCAATTTTATTGACAAAAAGGGGGAGAATTAATATGTAGTTCACACTACAAATACATATGGTTTTTCGGATCATTGTGTAAGGGGGAGTGGTTTCCATGTGAGATGGAGTATTGACTAAGGGGGAGTGATACATATGACCATAGTATTATTGTTGAAGTTGTGATACAATTGAACTTTGACGCTGTGTAATAATACTATGACATTGTATAACAATGATCGAGAATTATGTTTTCTCATTGTTATAACTACGGATCTTCAACGTCGGTGATGCTAAACTTACTACCTTTGGGATCATTGGAGTACTTGGAAGTGATGAAGATTTTGAGTAATGTTGAAGATTAGACATGTGGAATAGGAGCTACTAAAGTTTCTTTATCTTTTTTGACAAAGGGGGAGATTGTTAGAGCATTGCTCGGTCGAACTCGCATGCGGTTCTATCTCAAGCATGTTTATCAATGTTAGTGATTAAAACTATAAGTCTCGATTTCTAGTCTATTATAGCTAAGTCTTGGACTAGGATATAAAGTGTAGTTGAGCTCAAGGACTTTATGGGGATTCATCATACAAGTAGAAGAAATACTCAAGGAACCGGTGGAACTTCTCGACAAAAATATATGTGAATACTTGAACTTATCTATCACTCAAAAGTCTATCTACTCTATCTCCTACTCCTTGAGACAAGAAGTCATATGCTATATATATAGACTTTGATTATACACATTTGGTATGTCGAGCTGAGTATACCTTGCCTATCTATATCTCGAAATATGATTTGGTAAGCTTTTCGCTTTAACCAAGTTTATCTTTACCATGTGACGAAACTCATGATATGTTTCAATCATCTTGAAAATTGGTTTCATAAGAAATGGTGTAACAATTATATAACATCCTATAAGAATGTTTCAATGATTTAAATGAGAGTTTAGATTACATAACCAATGGTGGACATAAGCATTGTTGTGGAAACACATTTATGTATAAGTCATATTTCTTGAACCAAAGTTTGCGAACTTTATTGATCAAGAGAACCGGAGAATGGCGTGAGCCAAGTCCGCGAACTCAGTTCGTGAACTGCCGAAGTTCTCAAACCCGAGAATTTCTGCTGGAGTTGACAAACTATTTGCGTGAAACTAAGTACGGGAACTAAGTCCGTGAACCGGCAAAGTTCTCATACCCGAGAATTTCTGCTGGAGTTTGTAAACTCTTCCTGGTAACTTAAGTTCACGAACCTAGTCTGCGAACTTGAGAAGGTTATATATCTGAAGATGATTTCTGAACTTAAACTTAAAAAGACTAAGGAATGCAGTTTGCAAACCGTGGATATAAAAGTTCATGAACCGATTCAAGTGAATCAAATCATCTTGGCTTCAATTGTGTTTTGTGTAGTACATGCGATTTCCTTGCAATTGAACAACTCTCTAACTAGTTCATCTTGAAGTCATTTGAACTAGTTATGGTGAAGAAGAACGTGGTTGATATAAAATGCTCATATGGCTAAATTTTTGGTTAACTATTGTTGAAAAAACAAGTGCATACGTTTGGGTACGGTTAACAAACCTAGAAGCGTGCATTTTCAAGTGTGTGTAACAAGCTAAGTTGTCTATCTAACTGTTCAGAAGTATTAGCTTGAATGTAAATCAGGTTTTCATCTAACAGTGGATATTGATTGCTTTGTTACCAAGGTAACTTAATCGCAAACCCTGATTTGAAAGACTATATAAGGGGAACTCTAGTATCTGTGCAAAACTAATCCCCACACCTCACGTGTGATACTAGTTTGCGTGCTAGAGTCGTTTCTCCTTTAACCTTTGGTTTTCTTCTTCTAAAACCAGGTTAACGACTTAAATACTTCAATGGGATTGTGAAGCCAGACCGATACTAATTTTATCGTAGTTGTGTGATCTGATCTTGCATCTTCTATCGTACGAGTACAATCAGATTGATTGGCTTGAGATTGATATCTCCGATAGGCAAGATATAAAAAGTAATCACAAACATCTTCATCTCATTGTTTGTGATTCCGCAACATCTTGTTTCGCTACCATACAATTAAGATTGCTGTGAGGAGATTGATAACTCTAGCATGTTCTTCGGGAATATAAGACCGGATTATCAATTGGTTCCTGTTCACCTTGATTATTATCAAAATACATAACAAAACCTTTAGGGTTTATCTGTGGGAGACAGATTGATCCTTTGATAGACTTGTCTATGTGAGACAGATTTGTTTATTGTCGAAGCCTGCGATTTTGGGTCGTAGAAACTCTTAGTTGTGGGTGAGATCAGCTAAGGGAATCAAGTGCGCAGTATCCTGCTGGGATCAGAGGAGTAGAGAGTATAACTGTACCTTGGATCGGTGGGAGAGTGATTGGGGTTCAACTACAGTCCAGTCCGAAGTTAGCTTGGAGTAGGCTAGTGTCTGTAGCGGCTTAATACAGTGTGTGTTCAATTTGGACTAGGTCCCGGGGTTTTTCTGCATTTGTGGTTTCCTCGTTAACAAAATTTCAGGTGTCTGTGTTATTTCTATTTCCGCATTATATTTGTTTATATAATTGAAATAATACAGGTTGTGCGTTTAGATCATCAATTAGAATAATCCAACCTTTGGTTGTTGATTGTCAATGATTGATTCTTGGATGTTGGTCTTTCGTACCATCCAAGTTCTTCCTTGTGTTTGATTAAAGACTCGCTGATTTCTATTAGCTCGAGTAAATCAAAACAAGAGAGAGATATTAACTCCTTGAGATATTTTACCTAGATTGAGTCTAACTGTCTAGTTGATTCTCTAGAAAGTATTTCGGAGTTAGTCCATACAAGTTGCTAAGCGAAATATTGGGTGGTGTTGATAGACCCCCGCTTTTTAAATTGGTATCAGAGCAGGCAAACACTTTTAAGACCTTACAAGTCTGTGTTTGTAGCGATCTGACTCTATGGATAAGAGTACTATCTCTGATAAATGCGTCGCCAGAAATAAAAGTTCTATCTCGTCAAATTCTATTAAAGAGAAAGTTTCTTCAATATCGAATATTAACGAACCTTGTGTTTTGACGAGACAAACTAACATCGACATGTGTGATCCCGATTACCCTTCAAAAGAGAGCTTCTCTGGCAATGAACGGGATACATATGAAGATAGTGAATTGATTCTAAATCTTGTTAGAATTCAAGCTGATAAATTTAATAGGTTGAAGCACCATGTAGATACTCTTCTTGGTGTAGTAAGTGATTGCAAATCCAAAGGTAATGCTGAAGATCAGTCTTCGTGCACGACTCTTGAAGCTAGCCTCAAAAAAGATGCCCTGGAAATTGAACATCTGTTGAGTAATCTCTCTATTCAAGGATGATCAAAGCAATCTTCTGACACAACTAAAGATGGTTCATGCTCAGAAGTAAAAATGGAAGCCCATTCTAGTAAAACGGATGTGCCTGAAGTCACCATCACTCAAGGATGTTGCACATCAAATAGAGGGAAGAAATCTTCTAACGATGATATTAAGACTGTACTATCTAATCATTTGATGATCAGAAAGTATGTCTTTTTTGTGAGACAAAGATTTCTGTTAAACGAAAGGGAACCTCTAGGTTGAAGAAAAACTCCTTGGTTCAACTTCAACACACCTTAGATTTAATTCTTAAAGGTGTAACTGACATACGTATGACTAAACCAATTGGTTTTCGTACCTAACCTATGTATGTTACCAGGAAAGTCAGTTCAATAAGTTCCTCGAACACTCAAGAACAAAACATACGTCTTAATAAACATCGTCTAAAGGAAGATCGTGTCGTGGTCTCTGGAAATAACGCTTCTCCTGTTGAGAAAGGAAGTTCAGAAGAAAGAAGAAAAATTAATGAAATGAGAGATAATCTGAAAAAGATAATTGAAGGGTATAAAGAATTCATCAACAAGTTGTCTTCCTCCTCAAACCAAAATTCTTCTGGTAAGAACTCAAACTATATCTCGTATTTTGATGACAGTAAGTTTTATGATAATTTCTCACATAAAAAGGAGTCCCTCTCTAGATTCAGGAAGAAAAAGAGACTTGATCATAAAAACAAATCTCTTGATGAGCGTGTAGCTCATACTTGTGCTAATTAATCACAAGGTTTGAAGAGCTTACTCATAAAAACTCTGTTGAGTAAGATGTGTTAATAATCAGGTATACTTTTGGCATCTGCGTCAGTTGAGTTGAGCTATCTTCTTATCGTCCATAGATAAACTATTGATTGCAGATTTGCTGTGCTTAAGGTATTGTTGTGTCTAAATTTGCTTCTCTTTTTCTTTAGGAAGTCCTCATTTGAGTCTTGTTTCTTGCTACAACTATGCTCAAAATCGCTTTCCTGAGTTATGGAATTTTTCGAGTCTTTTGTTGCAAAAGTCCCTTTTAGGATTTTTTTTGGGGGTCATGTTGTACTCGAACGGATACCCGTGTTCTGGGACGAGTCAACTATTTAAGAAAACCCTAGAATCCCTTCCCTAAGAGACACTTAAATACCAACCTATTGAGTTAAGAAAGTCACGTACGCATACTCTAGGTTGGATTCTGGGTTCTCAAGAATGTCTTCTTCTTCATCTTGCTATGCTGGTTTTGCAAGAGGATTCCTTGACAAAGGTTGTGTTGTTGAGTCCAAGAAGAAAATAACCCTTGTAGATGAATATCATCCTAATGCTTCATGTTATTTTGCTTATGTCCATGAGGATGCTGAAAAGGATGATATGATTTCTGCTGAAGTTGTTCATGACTTTCTTAAGTACTTTGGGGAAGAAAAACAATAGCTCATTGATTCTCTGAAATATCTTGATGCATTGAAAACTTAGTTGGAAAAGTTTACTGCTGACCTTGGTCTCATAAAGTCTTACATCAATGCTCTTCGCAAAGAGAATCACCTCTCCGATGTAGCAATGAATGTTGTTGATCACAACCTAAAAGACCCTTTGTCTCATGAGGATTCTGAACCGTCCATATGATCTTAGTTCGTGTTCGGAATAGCACTGGAGTCTGTTTTCCTTTAGCTTGTTTTATTTGTTGCCTAGTATGTCTTCTTTTTGGATTAGTTGGAAGAATAACTAGTGGTTGGAATAACAATGATTGTGACTACACATCGCTATTATTTTTCATTTCCTTTTTCTTTTTTAGGTTTATTGGTTTAAATTCTAAAAACTATTTGGAAGATGATGTTTTTGCAGTATTAATCTTTATGATTTGTTATATTGCAATTTGTTATGGGATATTGGTGTTTACGTCCGTGAACTATGTTCGTCCCATACTTTGTCAAAAGTAAAGTCGTTCGAGATCGATATTCACCTACTGGTAAAAGAATGAATGGACTTTTGACAAATACAAAATTTAAGCCTATATTGTCAAATATTGATGGAAGATCGGTTAAAATATTTTGTTTTCAACGATTATGTCTATTAATATCGTTATGCAAATAGTGGTGGAAAATAGAATGAATCCTTGTGTATTCCGCAGTATTGATCATCCCTGATCCATATTTTATGTATTACTGTGAGGCTCCTTAATGTATCTTATGTTGAGCACTATACAACCAAGTTGATTTTTTTAGCTTAGTTGTTATTCCGTGAGATATGTTATGTCGAGCATATTGAACTAAATTAATCATCTTGTTTGGTTATTTAGTTATTGCTCCGTAAGTTTTCTTATGTCGACAAAACAAATGACAATTAAATTGATTACTTTTGTGATTAGTTTGGTTGTGTATTCCGATTAGATTAATTATGAGTTCTCTTGTAATTAATCTAGTTGAGTATTTTCGTGTCTCCGTAAGTTCTCTTATGTTGAGCATAATCAATTGAATTTCTCACTTTTTGTGTTTAATTTGATTGCATATTCCGACTAAATTAATCATGGGTTTACTTGTGATTAATTTGATTGAGTTTTTGGGATATAGGAAATCATTCTCATAGTTTTTTGTGTCCAATAAAAATCCTTCCTTTTCTTCGAAAATAAGGTCGCTCTTGTTGTTCTTTCGGGAATGACATCAAATGGGGGAGATTTCTTTTGAACTTGTGCTTAATGGTCATATCTTGAGGGGTGTGCAACTGTGGAATTTTAGAGGGGTTATCTTGTATCTTTAAACTCCTTGATGAATGCATTTAGCTTCGGCTTTATGATTGCATCTAAATTAGTTGGTATCTATTTTTTTTCTTTTGTCATGAAATGTCTCCCTCGGGAATTTCATTATGATCCCGTTCTTGTACCTTTGCCAATTTTATTGACAAAAAGGGGGAGAATTAATATGTAGTCCACACTACAAATACATATGGTTTTTCGGATCATTGTGTAAGGGGGAGTGGTTTCCATGTGAGATGGAGTATTGACTAAGAGGGAGTGATACATATCTCCATAGTATTATTGTTGAAGTTGTGATACAATTGAAATTTGACGCTGTGTGATAATACTATGACATTGTATAATAATGATCGAGAACTATGTTTTCTCATTGTTATAGCTACGGATCTTCAACAACGGTGATGCTAAACTTACAACCTTTGGGATCATTGGAGTACTTGGAAGTGACGAAGATTTCGATGAATGTTGAAGATTAGACATGTGGAATAAGAGCTACTAAAGTTTCTTTATCTTTTTTGTATTCCATATAGGGCTGCACAGGAACCGTCCTGTCCCGTGGAACCGTACCGGAACCGCAGGAACCGTACCGGTACCGTCCCGGAATCGCAGTCAGATGGGACAGGTACAAGTACCAAAAACTGGTACCGTGTCTAGAATAGGCACAAGTAACGGTTCTAGGCTATTCCCGTCCCGTCCCATCTCGTAGTACCGATCTCTTGAATATGGAGAGAGAGAGAGAACCGCATTTTGAAGAGTATCACCGCGTAGGCGCATACTGCTGCAAGCCTGCAACTACGAAAAATCTGCATGCGTATGCACTTAATGGATGAAAGATAATTGATCACCCAGTGACGTCTTTACTATACAGAAACTACAATAGAAATATTAAGATTAATTTTTAACCATAGGGGCTTTGCCATGTACATAATTGAATATAATTAAGTTAGAATACACTTTGTTGGCATAACTTAGATGTTTCTTCTCAGCTAAAAATGGTGTACGTACTTCCTAGTTCCTGTAGTGATGCTTAATTATGCTATCTAGGTGGATGATAGGAAAACATTTTAAGGACTTGGCCACATCTGAATCTCTGTATGCGACAAAGAGTAAAACAGTTGCGAGATTAAGCAAATTTTGAGCTTCAAAATTATGTGACGACATTAGATATGTGGCACATGGTAACAACTGAATATAATGGGATGATCTACCTTGCATTTTTTTTTACACTTGCTACAGGTAAAGAACCGGTCCCGTCTCGTACCGAGTTAAACGGGTACAGGTCCCTTCCCGTCCCGTACTTCACAGGTACAGGTACATGTACCGACCATAAGGAGGTATAGGTACTGAGCTAGGCAAAAACCCGTACCGTCCCGTCCCATGTGCAGCCCTAATTCCATATGTATTGATAGTTTTGTCACTAAAATTGACAAAGGGGGAGATTGTTAGAGCATTTCTCGGTCGAACTAGCATGCGTTTCTATCTCAAGCATGTTTGTCAATGTTAGTGATCAAAACTATAAGTCTTGATTTCTAGTCTATTATATCTAAGTCTTGGATTAGGATAGAAAGTGTAGTTGAGCTCAAGGACTTCATGGGGATTCATCATACAAGTAGAAGAACTACTCAAGGAACCGGTGAAACTTCTCGACAAAAAGGTATGTGAAGACTTGAACTTATCTATCACTCAAAAGTCTATGTACTCTATCACCTACTCCTTGAGACAAGAAGTCATATGCTATATGTATAGACTTTGATTATACACATTTGGTATTTTGATCCGAGTGTACCTCTCCTATCTATATCTCGAAATATGATTTGGTAAGCTTTTCGTTTTAACCAAGTTTATCTTTACCATGTGACGAAAGTCATGATATGTTTCAATCATCTTGAAAATTGCTTTGACGAGAAATGGTGTAACAACTGTATAACGTCCTCTAAGAATGTTTCAATGATTGAAATGAGAGTTTAGATTACATAACCAATGGTGGACATAAGCATTGTTGTGGAAACACATTTATGTATAAATCCTATTCCTTGAACCAAAGTTTGCGAACTTTGTTGATCAAGAGAACTGGAAGAATGGCGTGAGCCAAGTCCGCGAACTGTCAAAGTTCTCAAACCCGAGAGTTTCGGCTGGAGTTGACAAACTATTTGCGTGAAACTAAGTCCGCGAACTAAGTCCGCGAACCGGCGAAGTTCTCATACCCGAGAATTTCTGCTGGAGTTTGTAAACTCTGCCCGGTAACTTAAGTCCGCGAACCTAGTCTGCGAACTTGAGAAGGTTATATATCTGAAGATGATTTATGAACTTAAACTTAAAAAGACTAAGGAATGCAGTTTCCAAACCGTGGCTATAAAAGTTCATGAACCGATTCAAGTGAATCAAATCATCTTTGCTTCAATTATGTCTTGTGTAGTACATGAGATTTCCTTGCAATTGAACAACTCTCTAACTAGTTCATCTTGAAGTTATTTGAACTAGTTATGGTGAAGAAGAACGTGGTTGATATGAATTGCTCATATGGCTAACCTTTTGGTTAACTATTGTTGAACCAACAAGTGTATATGTTTGGGAACAGTTAACAAAGCTAGAAGCGTGCATTTTAAGTGTGTGTAACAAGCTAATTTGTCGATCTAACGGTCGAGAAATATTAGCTTGAATCTAAATCAGGTTTTCATCCGACGGTGGATATTGATTTCTTTATTACCAAGGTAACTTAATTGCAAACCCTGATTTGAAAGACTATATAAGGGGAACTCTAGTATCTGTGAAAAACTAATCCCCACACCTCACGTGTGATACTAGTTTGCGTGCTAGAGTCGTTTCTCCTTTAACCTTTGGTTTTCTTCTTCTAAAACCAGGTTAACAACTTAAAGACTTCATTGGGATTGTGAAGCCAGACCGATACTAATTTTATCGTAGTTGTGTGATCTGATCTTGCATCTTCTATCGTACGAGTACAATCAGATTCATAGGCTTGAGATTGGTATCTCCGTTAGGCAAGATATAAAAAGTAATCACAAACATCTTCATCTCATTGTTTTTGATTCTGCAACATCTTTTTTTCGCTACCATACAATTAAGATTGCTGTGAGGCGATTGATAAATCTAGCATGTTCTTCGGGAATATAAGACCGGATTATCAATTGGTTCCTGTTCACCTTGATTATTATCAAAAGACGGAACAAAACCTTTATGGTTTATCCGTGAGAGACAAATTTATCCTTTGATAGACTTGTCCGTGTGAGACATATTTGTTTATTGTCAAATCCTGCGAATTTGGGTCGTAGCAACTCTTAGTTGTGGGTGAGATCAGCTAAGGGAATCAAGTGCGCAATATCCTGCTGGAATCAGAGGCGTAGAGAGTATAACTGTACCTTGGATCAGTGGGAGACTGATTGGGTTCAACTACAGTCCAGTCCGAAGTTAGCTTGGAGTAGGATAGTGTCTGTAGCGTCTTAATACAGTGTGTGTTCAATCTGGACTAGGTCCCTGGGTTTTTCTGCATTTGCGGTTTCTTCGTTAACAAAATTTCTGGTGTCTGTGTTATTTCTATTTCCGCATTATTTTTGTTTATATAATTGAAATAATACAGGTTGTGCGTTTTGATCATCAATTAGAATAATCCAACCTTTGGTTGTTAATCGTCATTGATTGATCCTTGGATATAGGTCTTTGGGACCATCCAAGTTATTCCCTGTGTTTGAATAAAGACTCGCTGAATTCTATTAGCTCGAGTAAATCAAAACAAGAGAGAGATGTTAACTCCTTGAGATACTTTTACCTAGATTGAGTCTGACTGTATAGTTGATTCTCTAGAAAGTATTTCGGATTTAGTCCATACAAATTGCTAAGCGAAATATTGGGTGGTGTTGTTAGACTCCCGCTTTTTAAATTGGTATCAGAGCAGGCAAACACTTTTAAGACCTTGCAAGTCTGTGTTTGTAGCGATCTGACTCTATGGAAAAGAGTACTATCTCTAATAAACGCGTTGCCAGAAATAAAAGTTCTATCTCGTCCAATTCTATTAAAGAGAAAGTTTCTTCAATATCGAATACAGACGAACCTTGTGTTCTGACGAGACAGACTAACATCGACATGTGTGACCCCGATTACCCTTCAAAAGAGAGCTTCTCTGGCAATAAACGGGATTCATATGAAGAGAGTGAATTGATTCTAAATCTTGTTAGAATTCAAGCTGATAAATTTAATCGGTTGAACCACCATGTCGATACTCTTCTTGGTGTAATAAGTGATTGCAAATACAAAGGTAATGCTGAAGATCAGTCTTCGTGCATGACTCTTGAGGCTAGACTCAAAAAGGATGCCCTGGAAATTGAACATCTCTTGAGTAAGCTCTCTATTCGAGGATGCTCAAAGAAATCCAATTTTCCAAGTACTTATGATACAACTAAAGATGGTTCATGCTCATAAGTAAAAACGGAAGCCCCTTCTAGTAAAACGGATGTGCTTGAAGTCACCATCACTCAAGGATGTCGCACATCAAATGGAGGGAAGAAATCTTCTAACGATGATATTAAGATTGTACTATCTAATCATTTTGATGATCAGAAAGTATGTCTTTCTGTGAGACAAAGAGTTCTGTTAAACGAAAGGGAACCTCTAGGTTGAAGAAAGACTCCTTGGTTCAACTTCAACACACCTTTGATTTAATTCTTAAAGGTATAACTGACATTCGTATGACTAAACCAATTGTTTTTCGTACCTACCCTGTGTATGTTACCATGAAAGTCAGTTCAATGAGTTCCTCGGACACTCAAGAACAAAACAGACGTATTAATAAACATCGTCTAAAGGAAGATTGTGTCGTGGTCTCTGGAAATAACGCTTCTCCTGTTGAGAAAGGAAGTTCAGAAGAAAGAAGAAAAATTGATGAAATGAGAGATAATCTGAAAAAGATAATTGAAGGGTATAAAGAATTCATCAACAGATTGTCTTCCTCCTTAAACCAAAATTCTTCTGGTAAGAACTCAAACTATGTCTCGTATTTTGATGACAGTAAGTTTTATGATAATTTCTCACATAAAACGGAGTCCCTCTCTAGATTCAGGAGAAAAAAGAGACTTGATCATAAACACAAATCTCTTGATGAGCGTGTAGCTCATACTTGTGTTAATTAATCACAAGGTTTGAAGAGCTTACTCATAAAAACCATGTTGAGTAAGATGTGTTAATAATCGAGTATACTTTTGGCATCTGCGTCAGTTGAGTTGAGCTATCTTCTTATCGTCCATAGCTAAACTATTGATTGCAGATTTGCTGTGCTTAAGGTATTGTTGTGTCTAAATTTGCTTCTCTTTTTCTTTAGGAAGTCCTCGTTTGAGTCTTGTTTCTTGCTACAACTATGCTCAAAATTGCTTTAGGAAGACATCGCCATAATCATTTGAATGCTATTGTGATTATGTATGGGTATGAGGTGAGGATTTCATCCTATGGAACAATGTTTACATGTGTTCTAAGGAAGTAAGTTCATAAACTGGTTTGTGAACCAAAAAGGAAATTGCCAGGAGTTATTGGTTTTGTTATTCATTGCGTATTTTATGAACAACCAATATGTGTGATAGAGTATAACCGCTCACAACTTGTTGTCTTCTTGGTAGAACTATTCACAAAGTCCTGGCTTTTGTATTGGTATAACTTTTATTAGTAAAACCAATCTTAAGTAATCACCTGTGGTATGATCGGATTATGTCTGCCTTGGGTAAAGGGAACCGATCCTAGTAAGGGAAAGGGAACCAATCCTTGTAAGGGGTGTAGTAAATCAAGGGGAACCGATCCTTGTATGGGGTGCATCAAGGTTAATAGCAGAAAGGGGAACCGATCCTATGGACATGTGCAACACATATAAGTTAGATACCATATATATGTGGAGAACCGATCCTAGTACCTAGTCAACCGAATCTTTGGGAAGCTAGTGTGACTATGCATAGTACTCACATGGAGGTAGAACCGAAACTTGTTTTGATAGAACTGTAAACCCATGATTGTGATTGAATGTTGGTTTGATCAATCACATAGTTCTTGAAAGTCAGATGAACCAATTATAAATTTGTTTGGAAGTGTGGCAAATCGGTTTCAAGGTTGTAAGTGTGAAAGAGAACTTACAAAGTAAAGATGTCGACAAACTTTGAAAACGTGATGTGAATGTTTATTTCTATAATTGTTCAAAGATATTCCTTAACGGCTAAGGGAAGAGAATCCCAGGATCGAAACATAAGTAAGTTAAGAATCTTTTAATTAAGGTTATTAATTTATCTTTGTAGGGAAATTACAGAATTAGTAATGTGCATTTACTAATTAGATTTCCGAGAGATTTATATTGGTATTTTTGGACAGAGCATTTCCAGGAATTATGAAAACCGAATCTGTGCATTTATGAATATCTTGAGAATATTTTCGGTTTTGGAAATTCATGTGTCCAAACTTCCTTGTCTATAGATACACGAAGTTTGCCTTTCTAGCAAAATAATCCTTCGTAATAATAGACTTCCTCTTTTGTCTTTGTTACTGGTGTAGCTGCCTATCGGAGAGGAGAGTAATCTAATTAGGTGAAATCTCTTACGACCGCTCGTTTTAAAGTCTTCTTTGGGATTGAGAAGCTCTAGCGCGACCCGTTGGTAGGAAACTAGATAATTGCGGTTTATCTTTGTTTTCGATTTATTTAATTGACTAACGTTGGTTGAAATCTGATTGCACCTAGTATGTTTATTCTTGAGAATATTCTCTTCTGATATAAGATTCACTCAAAGTAGTTCAGAGTTTCGACAGGGATCTTTAAACTGCTCTTAGTTCTAAAGACGATCTTGTGATAATCCATTGTTAACAGACTCAGTTCTGTGCGTGATTGATCAGAAGAGATTCAAGTGATTGTGTGTAGGTTTTTATTGAAGATTTAAGAAGATTTTAAGACAAAGAAGATATTGAAGATCTGACTTTGGTTTTATAATCTTTGGTGTGCACAATACTTGTTTGGGTAAAAGAGGATCCAATTAATAATCGGTTTATCCTTGTGGTAGATTGGATTGAATAATTGAGTAGATCGGCATCAACACAGTTCTTCGGATTAAAGGTGTTGTTGGCTTAATCTTAATCGATTACCTTTGGGTGATTGAACATAAGATAGATCTAGACCCGACTAAGGAGTTTATGTTGAGATAAACGGAAGAGCCTTTGTCCGACTCATATCACTTGGTTGAATAGAATTGATTCCAAACAAATTTCTTGTTCCTTTACTGTTTGGAATACGAACTAAAGGGATTGTTCCAAGTACGTGACTTATTCATAAGTCGGAGGCGTGGGAATACAGACGAAACTAGGTGAACTATAGGGTTAGTTACTTGGTCTCGACTATACGAAGTAGTGTAATTTTGTGTAGCGGCTTAATCCTGAGAGTATTCAATTCTGGACTAGGTCCCGAGGTTTTTTTGCATTTGCGGTTTCCTCGTTAACAAAATCTTGCTGTGTCATTTACTTTTATTTTCCGCATTATAATTATTTTATTATAATTAAAGTAAATATCACAAACGTTAATTTCTATTTACTTGATAAGCAATCCTATTGTGTTTGGTTAAGTCTGAACCTTTATATCAGGTAAACATACTTTGTTGTTGTATTGGACTGTAGTTGAACCCCAATAAATCTCCCACTGATCCAAGGTACAGTTATGCTCCTATGCCTCTGATACCAAAGGATACTACGCACTTGGTTCCCTTAGCTGATCTCACCCACAACTAAGAGTTGCTATGACCCTGTTTGAGGGTGAAAACGGTTTCTGCTGATTTTGGTAATTTCGGGTGTGTGGGTGAGAAACATAATTTAAACCATAAACAATGTACTGCAAGGGAGTACTTTAGATTCGAGAGATCAATCTGTACAAATCCGGCCTAAACCAAGAAATGGCCGTTCCAGACTTGCTTCAGTCACAAAGTAAAGGAGAAGGGTTGGTTTTGGGGAGGGAAGCGAAGAAAGTGTTGAGAACAGAATAGTTGATTCTGGAAGAGTAGTTGTTTCACGACTTGTATCAGAAAGTGGGAAGCTAACATATGGAAAGATAGAAAATGTTTTCTGAGTGTTGTATCCTCCTGACCTGAACTTGTTGTTCGGTGGAAATAGGTAATGCCTATTAATACAAGTCGAAGTGAAACGTACTATGGTCTCATTAAGAAATAGAAAACGGGTGAGTAAATGGGAGGAGGTGGTAACCGATAACACTTGGAATTGATGTTCCATAAAATAAAGTGTTTCATCCTTACTCCCTGTATTTACTAACCACCTCATCTTTATGACACTTTCTTATAACGAGTTTAGTGTACGCCGCACGCTGTAAACCGCCAAACCCATACCCAATGAGCATCCCCCATTTTGTGACATGTGCTGATTTCTCGAGTGTTTTCGTGGAAAACATGTAGCATGTTGTTGTTGTCTGGCAAGTTGATCTTGAGAGACTTGCCGGCTCGGTGATGACCTTCAACGGTCGAGATTTTGCATCTTAAGAGGAAGGTAGCCGTTGATTATTGCAACCTTTCGTTTGGTAGCCAGTGGCATGAAAGTATGATCAATATGGCTTTAATATGGCCCAGTTTAGGCGCGGCCAAAAGTTAGGGTTTTGGTTTTGTTTAGGCGCGACCAAACTAGGGCCAAAGGTTTTCATGTGTTAGCTAGTAACCTTGGACGGCTAAGATCTGCATCTTAGATGAAAAAGTGTTCGTTGATTGTTGCAGGCCTTCATTTTGGTAGCAGCATAGGGAAGGACGACATGGTATGGTGCGGCAAGATGGTTTGCATGCCATTGGCACATGTGGCATGGCATGCCTTGGCGTGGCCAAAACTAGGGTTTTGGGCCAAAGGTTACAATGCGTTGTATGGCAACCTTGGACGGCTAGGATTTGCATCTAGGATGGAAGGGTGGTCGTTAATCGTCGTACGCCTTCGTTTTGGTAGCCGCATGGGGAAGGCCGGCATGGTATGGCGCGGAAAGGTGGTTGGCATGCCATTAGCACATGTGGCATGGCATGCCTTGGCGCGGTTTGGCATGGCCAAAACTAAGGTTTTGGGCCAAAGGTTATTATGCGTTGTTTGGCGACCTTGGACGGCTAGGATTTGCATCTAGGACGGAAGGGTGGTCGTTGATCGTCGCACGCCTTCCTTTTGGTAGCCGCATGGGGAAGGCCGGCATGGTATGGCGCGGCAAGGTGGTTGGCATGCCATTGGCACATGTGGCATGGCATGCCTTGGCGCGATTTGGCGTGGCCAAAACTAGGGTTTTGGGCCAAAGGTTTGGCGACCTTGGACGGCTAGGATTTGCATCCAGGATGGAAGGGTGGTCGTTGATCGTCGCACACCTTCGTTTTGGTAGCCGCATGGGGAAGGCCTTCATGGTATGGCGCGACAAGGTGGTTGGCATGCCATTGGCACATGTGGCATGGCATGCCTTGGCACGGTTTGGCGTGGCCAAAACTAGGGTTTGGGCCAAAGGTTTTGCGACCTTGGACGGATAGGATTTGCATCCAGGATGGAAGGGTGGCCGTTGATCGTCGCACGCCTTCGGTTTGGTAGCCGCATGGGGAAGGTCGGCATGGTATGGCACGACAAGGTGGTTGGCATGCTATTGACACATGTGGCATGACATGCCTTGGCGCGGTTTGGCCTGTCCAAAACTCGGGTTTTGGGCCAAAGGTTACCATGCGTTGATGGCGACCTTGGACGACTAGGATTTGTATCTAGGATGGAAGGGTGTCCGTTGATCGTCACACGCCTTCGTTTTGGTAGCCGCATAGGGAAGGCCGGCATGGTGGATCCAAGGCCAATGGCGCGGATTGCTTGGCATGGTGGGGCCAAGGGTTTGATATGGAAGGCTTGGCATGGTGGGGACAAGGCAAGATTCGGTTGGATTGGCATGGTGGTGCCAAGGGTTTGGCAAGACATTTGCGCACGGTGCGGCTAACATGGTTGGGGCCAAGGAAAGGTGTGATTGGCTTGGCATGGTGGGGACACGGGTTTGGCATACCATTGGCGTATGGTGCGGCTAGCATGGTTGGGTCCAAGGAAAGGTGCGGTTTGCTTGGCATGGTGGGGCCAAGGGTTTGGCATGCCGTTGGCGTATAGTGCGTCTAACATAGTTGGCATTCCTTGGCGCGGTAGACGTGGATGGCATGGTTTGCCATTGGCACAGTGGTGCGGCTGGCATGGTTAGCATGCCTTGGCGCGGAGATGTGGCTGGCATGGTTTTCCATTGGCACATTGGTGCGGCTGGCATGGTTGGCATGCCTTGGCGCGGAGGTGTGGCTGGCATCGTTTGCCATTGGCACAGTGGTGCATCTAGCATGCCTTGGCGTGGAGACATGGGTGACATGGTTTGCCATTGGCACAGTGGTGCGGCTGGCATGGTTGGCATGCCTTTGCGCGGTAGCATGAGAATTAGGGTTTGGCATAGATGATGTCGGTCAATGTTAAGGGTTCTGCCGTGGAACATGACACATAAAAAAAAGGTACCCTGGTAATTCTTACATAGGCATACTGATCGATTCAATAAATGTTCTAATGGTCATAGTGACGTCATGTCAGTTGTACGGTTTTACGATTTTAACCCTAAGCTAAAAACCACCATCAACATTAAGTCTCCTGCTTAGCTCGGAACATGGGCATTGTTGTGAGGTAAGCATAAGATGGTGATGGGAAAGGACAAAAATCGAAACGACAAGTCGTGGAAAGATGGTTAGGAAGGTCCGACTAACCTTTTCGAGAGGTAAGGAGAGTCCATGATCCTTGTGTTTGGAGGCCTTGCGTAGATTCTATTCGTGGTGTAGACCGTGAAGTGGTGAGATGAAGATCGTCGGCTTAGTCTGGCTATGCATCAACTTGGCTGGGTTAGGGAACATCATGACGCTGGCTTGGCGAGTTGTCGGTGTTGGTGCGTCAAGTCATGGCGCGGACGGCTTGGCATGGTGGGGCCAAGGCAATGGCGCGGACGGTCTTGGCATGGTAATTGGTATTCACATGCCCGATTGCCTCTTTGCCTTATTTGACTCAAATATGAAGTCCTTTCCTTATTCAAACTCCCAAGTATCACGCCTATAAAAGGACGGCCGGCCTCTCCTTTTACTTCGCACCTATATTTTTTTTATTCTGGCCGTATGGTAACAGTAAAGCGGACGAGCGAATCCCAGGTATGTCTTCCAACACTTCCTCTTTAACTTGCTTTTCTTATTTATTTTTTTTGTTAGTGCAAACCCTAGATGTAGGCGTACCTTTTCATGAACTTGTAGAAATGTTGTCCTTCTGCGTTGGTATGAATCCTAGCCGTAGGTATGCTTTGCACGAACTTGTAGTAACATTTAGGCGTGAATACCGTAGTGATGTTGGCCACCTCAATTACCGTGCAAAGTAGGCATGCATGAGCTGGTAATTGTCATTCCCTTCCCGCGAAAACCTAGCTTCTAGGGTTTACTCCTTTTTCCTGGTGTGACCGTGTGTATGGTTCCCGTGGGGGGCCGCCTTCTCGGCCGGACGCAAATTTCCCGCTGCAGGGTATGGTCTTGGCATGAAGTGGTGATGCAGGGTCTGTCAGTCCCCATTTCTTTGCCTATGCGCATTATGACTTTGAAACAAATTGGATTGCGTCCAGGATGGATCTCCTGTGTCTGATAAAATAATTTCCATGCACTTTCCGTAATAATTTCTCTTCGTATTGTTCCATTGTATTTATTTCGAAGGTGGAAGTAGCGTGAGAGAATTTTCATTAGGATGTCATTTGAGAAAGGTTCTGTCGTACCGAAAGATGTTAGCAATTCTAAGCAGAACATAGATGATAAGTTCTTTACAACATCCGCCACGATTAGGAGAAATCATCCCAAGTATGTGTCGATTCTTCTGACTGGTCCGGAAAATGAAGGAGAGGCCCGGTCGGTTCGTCCAGGAGGTGTAATAAGGTTTTGTCTTCAGAGGAAAGAGTATCATGCTTATCCTATTGACTTTAAAATATCTGTGAGTCTGTTGCGTTCCTTTGAGAAATGGATGCGATTCATGATGAGCCAGGAATGTGTAAAAACCAGTTTGACCAAGGGGCAGATCATTGATGCTGTCGCGGCTTCCGCAGTGCTTCAAATTAGGAAAGATATTCCAGGCTTGGTTGCTTTTATTTCCAGATGGTGTCCAGACACTCACACAGCCATATGCAGGTGGGGTGAAAAGAATATATCCTTAGAGAGCATGGTCGTGTTGCTGAACCTTCCTGTAATAGGAAACCTCGATGCCAAATTGTCTGCAGATGAAGAAAAACTGTGCGCCACTCTGGTTGCGAAATCAAAAGGATTTGTCCGGAAAGAAAACGAGACGAGGTGCTTCTATGGCTGGTGGGTGTCTCAGTGGTTTCCCGATGAGTTGGAGCTGAATCAGAAGAATAGTACGCTTCATGTCGCGGCGTTCTTGGCCCTTTGGTTATCCAGAGATATTTTCGATGACGGCTCGGGTAAGAAGGATATAAGACAGTAACTTATCAATTTTTCCATAAAATTGGCAAAAGCTGTCGTTCTCCCTATTGGCGGCTTGTTTCTTGGTTCTCTGTACAAACACTTGGATAAGCTGTTTGCAGACATGTGCGCTTCAAATGGTTACATGAAAGTGGATTCATATATTCATGCCGCCTTTCTCCAAGCGTGGCTGTGGGAGCACTTCGAAAGGTATGCTCCAAAACCGTTGGCCGTACTTCCCGAGTCTTGGGTGGCTCTAGGATACTGCGCTGGTCGAATAGGCTCCCAAAGATTGGTTCAAACCTGGTTGGATTCCATGAAAACTCGCACAAAGTCAATTTTCGTCCATGGGATCCGTTGCATGCGTCCATAAATCAGATCAGTACCTTTGCTCCTGCTTCGAGCATGTATTTTTCTTCTGATAAAGAGGATATGAGTGTTGGAGAGATGGTGTTCATGCGAAGCTGCACGCCCGGTTATGTGCCGTCTTTCTTTCGAGGATCTTGCAAAGTGGTCTCTTACAATATCGATACGGCGGCTCGACATATGGGTTTTGACCAAGGGGTCCCAGTTGTTCGTCATACGGTTGTTCCAGAAGTCTCGTTGCCAACTGTTCTCGATGCTACTGTTCTTGTGTCGGGAAAAAGTCTCCCTTTCCTGCTTGCGGAATCAACAACCTCCAAATATAACATATTTTGGCAGGATGAGTTTCCTGTTTTCCATGGATTCGTGAATGATGTGGTAGAAAACTGTCGCGGTAAGCCTTCTCCTGCGGTTTTAGTGGAGCATCCACTGCTGAGGGATCCTTCTTCGCCCAAGTAAAAATCCTTTAGCCCGAATGCAGATAGTCCCCAAGTGAAGGAGCGAAGATCTAAAATCCTTGCAGATGATTCCCAGTCAGTTTCGACAGCCCTACCGACTTTCAGTTCGTCCAATATGCGAGTACGTGTGATTTTTCTCTTGACTTTAGTTGGATCGTGTATATCCTTGTTTCTTTTCTGAGTATCTGTCTTTGTATCTTGCCTAGGGTCTCAGCAGCGTGAACGCCTTTACCAAACTTGCAAGTAGTCAGAAAACGTCGCTTCTCGAGACGGAGGGGCAGTGCTGAGCCTATCTGTGGCGATGGGGAACCCGAGAAGGATGAAAGCTCAGAGTTCAGTGATAGCGAGAGTAGTTCTTCCGATAGTAGTGCTGAATCTTCCTC
Organism: Papaver somniferum; assembly: GCF_003573695.1. Classification (NCBI taxonomy): domain Eukaryota; kingdom Viridiplantae; phylum Streptophyta; class Magnoliopsida; order Ranunculales; family Papaveraceae; genus Papaver; species Papaver somniferum. The sequence continues at coordinate 72,413,819 of NC_039361.1, read as the reverse complement.
TAGCCAGTTTGAAAGCGAATCAGTGAGTCTCCCGCATGTTTTTTTTCTTCTTTTCTTTGGAAAATATCTAATCCGTGATTTCATTGGGGGAAACCGTTTCTGAAGATGGCCCTAAGACGGAGACTGGTGGTGATAAAGCTTTGTCTCCAACTGTGGCAGCCGCACCGGGCGACCTTGGAATGTATGTTGATCGAGATGAGGACGTCGTTGTGACTCAGACAAGGGAGAGTACTCCAGTGGCCGAAGGTGCAATTGTCTTTAGGAATCCCTTGTCGGTTTCCGATGTAGACGCGGGCGCCACTTTCAACCCTCCATACCAGGTTCCTTATCCGGATCATGTGTTGATCGGGGGATTTAGCGTGCCAGCCAAACATGCGGCGCTATACACCAAGATATGGGAAAGCTACGGACATATCTCCACGACCAAGAAGGTTACTAGTCGATTTACGTTGGTTAAGCGTGTGGAGGAAGCTTTGCCTTCGATTGACGACATGTGCAACGTGACCGGTAATACTGTTTCTGAGGATGTAATCTCGAGCTGGAGGTTCCATCGTGACATGTGTGTAAACTTCGAGTTCAATGTTCCTTAGTTCGTTGAAGGTTTCTCTGAGTTTGAAAAGTTGCTGGTCGAAATAGTCGAAGGTCCTTCTGCGGATATGGTGAAGAAGCATGAAGCGGAAGTCGAAAAATTGTCCAGGAAGCTGAAGTTGAAGAAGGCGGCTCTCCAAAGCACGAAGGAGGCTCTTGCTAAGAAGAGCAAGCCATTGTTGAAAAACTTTCCTTGAATGTATTTCTGTCTTCTGAACTTCTTATTTTTAGGTTTTTTTTTTGAAAGGAAAATGAAACGCCTAGTTTATGGTTTTGATTTCCTGGATTTTTGGGTTGATATACAAATGTTACCTTGAGGGTTTTGGATTATTCTTTTGGAATGAATTGTTTTGGGAATAATGTTATCTTGATTACGATTGAAATAGAAAACCATGTATTTTGTCTAGGTAAGACTTACTCAGTTTTTCAAGTCTCCTGATGAAAAGGGAATCTTCCAGGTGTAAGACTGAGTTTTATGGGAGGCACCGCCGTGATTGTGGAAAGTCCCCAGTCGTCTCATCTAATACTCGTCGATCCCTGGTTGGATCGTTCGCTTTTAACCTCTAGGCAGTCCCCGATCATCCCTCGCCGTGTCAAGACTGATAATCGGGTCGTCTGGTAACTGAGTCGTCGATCCCTGAGCGAATCGCCTGCTTCTACCGCCTTGATATCTGGGTCGAAGCATGAGATCGATGGTCGAAAATTGGTATTGTAACCGAAAGATCAATCTCCCACTGTGGTCGCCAATTGCTTGAGGGTGTAAACGGTTTCTGCTGATTTTGGTAATTTTAGGTGTGTGGGTGAGAAACGAATTTAAACCCTAAACAATGTACTGCAAGGGAGTACTTTAGATTCGAGAGATCAATCTGTACAAATCCGGCTTAAACCAAGAAATGGTCGTTCCAGACTTGCTTCGGTCACAAAGTGAAGGAGAAGGGTTTGTTTTGGGGAAGGAAGCAAAGAAAGTGTTGAGACCAGAATAGTTGATTCTGGAAGAGTACTTGTTTCACGACTTGTATCAGAAAGTGGGAAGCTAACAGATGGAAAGCTAGCAAATATTTTATGAGTGTTGTATCCTCCTGACCTGAACTTGTTGTTCAGTGGAAATAGGTAATGCCTATTTATACAAGTCGAAGTGAAACGTACTCTGGTCTCATTAAGAAACGGAAAACGGGTGAGTAAATGGGAGGAGGTGGTAACCGGTAACACTTGGAATTGATGTTCCATAAAAAAAGCGTTAACACCCTTACTCCCTATATTTACTAACCGCCTCATCCTTATGACACTTTCTTATAACGAGCGTAGTGTACGCCGCACGCTGTAAACCGCCAAACCAATACCCAATGAGCATCCCCCAGTTTGTGACATGTGTTGATATCTCGAGTGTTTTCGTGGAAAACATGTAGCATGTTGTTGTAGTCTAGCAAGTTGAGCTTGGGAGACTTGCCGGCTCGGTGATGACCTTCAACGGTCGAGATTTTGCATCTTAAGAGGAAGTTAGCCGTTGATTATTGCAACCTTTTGTTTGGTAGCCAGTGGCATGAAAGTATGATCAGTATGGCTTTAATATGACCCAGTTTAGGCGCGGCCAAAATTTAGGATTTTGGCTTTGTTTAGGCGCGACCAAACTAGGGCCAAAGGTTGCCATGTGTTAGCTGGTAATCTTGGACGGCTAAGATCTGCATCTTAGATGAAAAAATGGCTGTTGATTGTTGCGGGCCTTCGTTTTGGTAGCCGCATAGGGAAGGCCGGCATGGTATGGCGCGGCAAGGTAGTTGGTATGCCATTGCACATGTGGCATGACATGCCTTGGCGCGGTTTGGCGTGGCCAAAACTAGGGTTTTGGGCCAAAGGATACCATGCGTTGTTCTGCAACCTTGGACGGCTAGGATTTGCATCTAGGATGAAAGGGTGGCTGTTGATTGTCGCACGCCTTCGTTTTGGTATCCGCATGGGGAAGGCCGGCATGGTATGGCGCGGCAAGGTGGTTGGCATGCCATTGGAAATGTGGCATGGCATGCCTTGGCGTGGCCAAAACTAGGGTTTTGGCCCAAAGGTTACCATGCGTTGTTTGGCGGCCTTGGACGGCTAGGATTTGCATCTAGGAGGAAGGGTGGTCGTTGATCGTCGCACACCTTCGTTTTGGTAGCCGCATGGGGAAGGCCGGCATGGCATGCCATTGGCACATGTGGCATGGCATGCCTTGACGCGGTTTGGCGTGGCCAAAACTAGGATTTTGGGCCAAAGGTTTGGCGATCTTGGACGGCTAGGATTTGCATCCAGGACGGAAAGGTGGTCGTTGATCGTCGCACTCCTTCGTTTTGGTACCCGCATGGGGAGGGCCGACATGGTATGGCGCGGCAAGGTGGTTGGCATGCTATTGGCACATGTGGCATGGAATGCCTTGGCGCGGTTTGGCGTGGCCAAAACTAGGGTTTTGGGCGAAAGGTTTGGCGACCTTGGACGACTAGGATTTGCATCCAGGATGGAAGGGTGGCCGTTGATCGTCGCACGCTTCGTTTTGGTAGCCGCATGGGGAAGGCCGACATGGTATGGCGCGGCAAGGTGGTTGGAATGCCATTGGCACATGTGGCATCGCATGCCTTGGCGCGGTTTGGCGTGGCCAAAACTAGGGTTTTGGGCCAAAGGTTACCATGCGTTATTTGGCGACCTTGGACTGCTAGAATTTGCATCTAGGATGGAAGGGTGTTCGTTGATCGTCGCACGCCTTCGTTTTAGTAGCCGCATAGGGAAGGCCACATGGTGGGGTCAAGGCCAATGGCGCTGATGGCTTGGCATAGTGGGGCCAAGGGTTTGGTATGGACGACTTGGCATGGTGGGGCCAAGGCAAGGTGCGGTTGGCTTGGCATGGTGGGGCCAAGGGTTTTGCATGCCATTGGCGCACGGTGCGGCTAACATGGTTGGGGCCAAGGCAAGGTGCGGTTGGATTGGCATGGTGGGGCCAAGGGTTTGGCATGCCATTGGCGTATGGTGCGGCTAGAATGGTTGGGGACAAGTCAAGGTGCGGTTGGCTTGGCATGGTGGGGCCAAGGGTTTGGCATGCCATTGGCGTATAGTGCGGCTAGCATGGTTTACATGCCTTGGCGCGGTAGAAGGGGCTGGCATGGTTTGCCATTGGCATAGTGGTGCGGCTGGCATGGTTGGCATGCCTTGGCGCAGAGATGTGGCTGGCATGGTTGGAATGCCTTGGCGCGGAGATGTGGCTTGCATGGTTTTCCATTGGCACAGTGGTGCGGCTGGCATGGTTGGCATGCTTTGGCGCGGACACGGGAGTGGCATGGTTTGCCATTGGCACAATGGTGCGGCTGGCATGGTTGGCATTCCTTGGCGCGGTAGCATGAGAATTAGGGTTTGGCATAGATCATGTCGATCAATGTTAAGGGTTCTGCCGTGAAACATGACACATAAAAAAAGGTACGCTGGTAATTCTTACATAGGCATGCTGATCGATTCAATAAATATGCTAATGGTCATAGTTACGTCATGTCAGTTGTACGGTTTTACGATTTTAACCATAAGCCAAAAACCACCATCAACAGACCCAAAATCGCAGGCTTTGCTAATAAACAAATCTGTCTCACACAGACAAGTCTATCAAAGGATCAATCTGTCTCCCACAGATAAACCCTAAAGGTTTATTTCCGTATTTTGATAATAATCAAGGTGAACAGGAACCAATTGATAATCCGGTCTTATATTCCCGAAGAACAAACGAGAGTTATCAATTACCTCACAACAATCTTAATCATATGGTAGCGAAACAAGATGTTGCGGAATCACAAAGAATGAGACGAAGATGTTTGTGATTACCTTTTATATCTTGCCTATCGGAGATATCAATCTCAAGCCAATCAATCTGATTGTACTCGTACGATAGAATATGCAAGATCAGATCACACATCTACGATAAAAGTAGTATCGGTCTGGCTTCACAATCTCAATGAAGTCTTTAAGTCGTTAACCTGGTTTTAGAAGAAGAAAACCAAAGGTTAAAGGATAATTGACTCTAGCACGCAAACTAGTATCACACGTAAGGTGTGGGGATTAGTTTTGCACAATACTAGATGTCTCCTTTATATAGTCTTTCAAATCACGGTTTGCAATCAATGTTAGCTCAGTAACAAAGCATTCAATATTCATAGTTAGATGAAAACCTGATTTAGATTCAAGCTAATATTTATCAACCGTTAGATCGAAAACTTAGCTTGTTACACACACTTGACAATGCAAGCTTCTAGGTTTGTTAACCGTACCCAAACGTATGCACTTGTTGGTTCAACAATAGTTAACCAAAAGGTTAGCCATATGAGCATTTCATATCAACCACGTTCTTCTTCACCATGACTAGTTCAAATGACTTCAAATGAACTAGTTATAGAGTTGTTCAATTACAAGAAAATCTTATGTACCACACAAGACACAGCTGAAGCAAAGATGATTTGATATACCTGAATCAGTTCATGAACTTTTATAGTCACAGTTTGCAAACTGCATTCCTTAGTCATTTTAAGTTTAAGTTCAGAAATCATCTTCAGATATATAACCTTCTCAAGTTCGCAGACTAGGTTCGCGGACTTAAGTTACCAGGTAGAGTTTACAAACTCCAACAGAAATTCTCGGGAATAAGAACTTCGCCGGTTCGTGGACTGAGTTCGCGGACTTAGCTTCACGCAAGTAGTTTGTCAACTCCAGCAGAAATTCTCGGGTTTGAGAACTTCGGCAGTTCGCGGACTGAGTTTGCGGACTTGGCTCACGCCATTCTTCCGGTTGTCTTGATCAACAAAGTTCGTAAACTTTAATTCAAGGAGTAACACTTATACATAAATGTGTTTCCACAACAATGCTTATGTCCACCATTGGTTATGTAATCTAAACTCTCATTTCAATCATTGAAACATTCTTAGAGGACGTTATATAGTTTTTACACCATTTATCGTCAAAGCAATTTTCAAGATGATTGAAACATATCATGACTTTCGCCACATGGTAAAGATAAAGTTGATCGAAGCGAAAAGCTTACCAACACATATTTCGAGATATAGATAGGCGAGGTATACTCGGCTCGAAATACCAAATGTGTATAATCAAAATATATATAGCATACGACTTCTTGTCTCAAAGAGTAGGAGATAGAGTAGATAGACTTTTGAGTGATAGATAAGTTCAAGTCTTCACATACCTTTTTGTCGAGAAGTTTCACCGGTTCCTTGAGTAGTTCTTCTACTTGTATGATGAATCGCCATGAAGTCCTTGAGCTCAACTACACTTTATATCCTAGTCCGAGACTTAGCTATAATAGACTAGAAACCAAGACTTATAGTTTTGATCACTAACATTGACAAACATGCTTGAGATAGCAACGCATGCGAGTTCGACTGAACAATGCTCTAACAAAATGCTCTCCATGTTCATCCTTATTTGAAATCATAATTATGTATTTATACATTAAAAATGTACTTAGTCCAATAAATAATCTATATTTATCCCCTCCTTTCAGGATGAGAAGATTAATTAATGTATTTGGACTGAATACGCGTCAAGATTAATTATAACTTCATGGTTTGAATTTATGCCTGGTCTTACCATCAACAAATACATCCACCTTTTAGGATACAATGAATTTAGTCACCTTTAATAAAGGCCAACAAATTAGGTTTTTTTAACCCTTAATGGATTTAGGCTTCAACCCATGATCCAATTAAATATTTTTGTTTAAGGATAATGGGCTGAAGATCCTATTAAGCCCATTTCATATTAACGTGGTCCAAACATCGCCCCTTTTTAATTCCCAACTTGTTGGTGGATTAAGAAGATTTTCCTGGATCGGTTGCTTCATAGTTGTATTCCGACTCTCCCCAAGCTACGTGTTGAAACGATATGGTAGTCTGCTTGCGAACAAGATTTCACTTGGTGTTGCTGGACGAGAGTTTTACGTAATGGAATATGAACGATGCTTGATGATTATATCACGAGTTTAAATTTATGTATTTGCTGATGTAACAGGTCTTCTTGCTTGCAGCACAACAACTTTCTTTTCCCGTTGTGGCAGCTATTGCACCGGCTCCTATAAATGTTGGCACGTCTCTTGGATAATATATCTCGTTTTTGAGACAAGAGTTCGTGGTTACACTGGCGCAAAACTTGGTGAGATTTTGTACTTGCGATGAGTGCAAGACTTAAGTATGCACTTGTGATTTGAGGTCGTAGATGCCTGCACGGCGGAATAATTTCTGCTAGTACTATAGCTGTTGTATAACTTCAAAGTTCGGAAAAAGCGGGCATATTTCTTATGTGGAATATAGACCATTGTGCTTAGATCTATCTGATGTTGTATAAATATACTCCAATTTATGTTCCAATAATGATGGTGATGCCGAATCGTGATCTACACCTTTTAGATGGTTGTAAAATATCACAACTGCTCATGCATTGAGAGTTTGATAAGTGATGTTTTGCGAGTGATGCTTCACTACATCTCAAACATTCTGATCCAACAAAAATTCTTTATAAAATATATTTTTTTAATCGTATAATGAACTCTCATTACCCTGAGAATGGGGTTCAATTTCCCATGGAACAAGGTCCTTGCTGTTCTTGAGCCTGCACTGAACCGGTTTACGTTTAGCTTGCTCGAAAATTTGTGCAAGTATTGATTAAGACCGTGCAAGGATTTTCCTCTAATCAAAGTCAAGTTGGTTTGGTTCTCACTTCCCTGAGATGGGGTTTGATTGCCCATGGAACAAGATCCTTGCTATTATTGAGTCTGCGCTAAACCGGTTTAGCTTGCTCGTAAATTTGTGCAAGTGTTGACTAATACCGTGCAGGGAATATTTTTTGAAATTATTCCTCTAATCAAACCCAAGTTAGGATCGGTGCTAGATATTTGAGAGTTGTTGTTTAACTCTCTGGCTAGTATAACCGAAGTTTGTGTCTGATCTTATCTATGCGAGTGTTATTGCTAAACGACTGTGGATAATATCGAAGTGTGTGGGCATGCATTAGTTTATGAATTGTGAATTTTTATGTGAATTGTGCATTTGTTGTAGGACTAGAAAATACGATTACTGTAAACAAATTGAGCAATCGTTTAGGCTTACCTTATGAGACGTGAGTAGATTCAACATCGAAAATATGCTTCTCGTAGTTAATATCGAGCTATTTCCAAGTTGCTGAAGTTCGAAGTTTTGGGCTTCATTTTGCTGCTCTTCACTCGATAGAACTTTCCTCCTGCTAGCTTAGCTATCAGGTATGGTCTTCACCAGACGCCCCCTAGTTGTTCGAATATTGTGAGTAAAACTCGCAATGGCGTGTAGGTCCAGTTATTTTAAACTCGTGCATGTTTTAACTTAGATCCATCCGAAAGAACATCGTTGATTGGATAGCCGAGTTGGATCAACGAGCTAAATTGTTGATAGAACCGATGACTTGGAATGTTGGGTATAACGAGTTATACCATTGAAAAAGTCTTGTGTTTGATTAACCGACCAAGGGCGCATGTACGGGAAAGTAACACTTGAGTTGGAGTAGAGATATACTGAAGCTGTTTTCCATTGATTTGCTGTGATTATACAACTTGAGATCGCTGATGTTTGCAAGGATAAGCTAATAGAGCGTGTGTGAATTGAGTACGTTGATTGTGTTGCAACTGAGTTCCACCATTGACGTTCATGTCGCATACTTTTGATGAATACTATTTTCATACGTGTCGGTCCATAAGTGTCTTTCTTTTATATAGAATTGGAATATTGCATCCATAACGACGTACATTGGGGACTACTCACATAAACGATATCCATGGAAATTTTCTCTTATTTGAAGGAAAAACTTTTCATTTTGATTTTCATAATACTCCTTCCATTTTACGAGGAATTCCTATCGACTTTGCATGCTTGTCAGGGTATATCTCTTGCTAGCGCATGTTATATAGTCGATGACTAGATACTGATTGTCCTTCCGATTCTACGACGGTGTGATGTCTTTCATAGCGTTTGAAAAAATGGGGGTCTAACAACCACACCTAATATTTCGTTTGGAAATCTGAATAGACAAACTCAAATATACTTTTAAGAGAATCAACTAGACAGTCAGACTCAATCTAGAGAAAAGTATGTCAAAGAGTTTATACCTCTATCTCTTAATTCAATCCGCAATCAGCAAATAGGAATTTGCGATCTCGATTGAATATAAGATAAATAACTTAAACGGTACCAAAGACCAATGTTCAAGGGTCAATCAATTTCAATCAACAACCAAAGGTTGTATTTCCCAATTAATCGATTCAACGCACAACCTGTGATATTTCAATTATATAACAAAATATAATGCGGAAAAGAAATAACACAGACACCAGAAGTTCTGTTCAGGAGGAAACCGCAAATACATAAAAACCCCGGGACCTAGTCCAGATTTGAACACCACACTGTATTAAACCGCTACAGACACTAGCCTACTACCAACGAACTTCGAACTGGACTGTAGTTAAACCCTAATCAATATCATATTGATTCAAGGTACAGCTGATGTAGTACATACCAGGATTGATAGAGGTGAAAGCAAACTAGTTGCTGGGGATGAGAAGAGAGTTTAAGTTCCGTCAGAAACTTAATAAAATCTGATTCTAAGATCAAGACTTTAGGGTTTGATAATGATAATAATAATATTGATAATTGATTGATAAAATATTGTCTACCGATATGATTTGTTATAGTAATATCCTCTTGAGATACTAACACATCTACAGAAGTATATGGCGACCCAGAAGAATTCTCATTGATTATCCCAATGAGTTTAGCCATGCTAGGGTTTGTATGCAATACTATTTGAGTATCCAGATGATCAATAACTTGAATATGTTCATCCCTAGATAAAACAGGCATATCAACATCAGAATCTATTAAGCTAATATCCAAAGATTTACCATTCAACTGATTTTCGCCATCCTTTGGCGAAGTTTCTTTTGTAGGCTCCTCACCAACTGATGTGGCCGAAATAGCTAAAGAACCACCATAAAATGATAACTCCTCTTGATTTGATAACGAAACATCGATATCGTTATGTGATTCCTCCTATTCGTCAACCAGATTTTCTTCTTACTTAAGAACATGATTTTTTCTTTATCTGATTGAGAAGAAACTATAATAACTGGTTCAAACGGGACCTCATTGAACTGTCTGAAATATTCCACAAAATCTTCAAACTGTGCTCTTGTAATAGTTTTATCATTAAAATCTTGAGAAGCAACCGAAGCTTTGTTAACTTGATTTTCTTCAGAAACCATGTTCTCGTCTTCACGAACAGGTGTAATAGAAACATCTTTAACATCCACAGATGATAACGAAACCTCTTAAGTTGAAGATAAACCTTGTTTATCCTGAATTTCATCTTTCTCTTCAGAATTATCTTTTATAGTCTCATCAACTGATGTAGTAAACTCTTGTAAAACATATGGAACCTCGACCAGTTGTTTTACTCCTTCTTCTTCATGTATTCTAATTTTTTGTTTGATAAAACCTCGGTAATGGTTTTTTTTTTAAAATGGTTTCAAGTTTTTTTGTAAGGTTCATTTCAAACTCAATAAAATATGCCTTTGTAAGAGGTTGAACTGCCATTGAGATGAAACTTTATGAAGAAGAAAACTAAAACTTGATGAAAAGAAAATTTAGGGCTTTGAGTGTTTTTTGTTTTTGTTTTTTTTTGCTTTTTTTTATATATAGGGTTTGAGTTGCGAAGCGGTTTAAGGATCTGTTTCTAGATAAGAATCTAAAAACTCTGTATCTGATACCAACTAATGTAGTACAGACCAGGATTGATAGAGATGAAAGCAAACTAGTTGCTGGAGATGAGAAGAGAGTTTAAGTTCCGTCAGAAACTTAATAAAATATAATTCTAAGATCAAGACTTTAGGGTTTGATAATGATAATAATAATATTGATAATTGATTGATAAAAGATTGTATTTTCTAAACAAGAAGGCTTACCCTTTATATAAGATAGCATGACCGACTAAGAAGATAATAAAAGGAATTCTACTTAAACTAGGAAAGTAAAGGACTTGCAAAGAAAGTAATCTAAAACAGACGCAAGGGATCAATAATGATTGTAGATACAGACGAAGGGATCAACTATAATAGTTGATACAATGAAAATATGTAGATGTCCTACATCACGCTCCTTACGTCACTGATCCCAGCAGGATACTATGCACTTGATTCCCTTAGCTGATCTCACCCACAACCAAGACTTTCTACGAACCAAACTCGAAGACTTGATAAACATATTTGTTTCACACAGAAAAGTCTATTGGAATAGATAAATCTGTCTCCCACAGAAATACATACGAGTTTTGTTCTGTCTTTTGATAAATCAAGGTGCACATGAACCAATTGATAAACCAGACTTATATTCCCGAAGAACAACCTAGTATTATCAATCACCTCACAATAATCTTAATCGTACGGTTACGAAACAAGATATTGTGGAATCACAAACGATGAGACGAAGATGTTTGTGACTACTTTTAATCTTACCTATCGGAGATAAATCTCAAGAAAATCTTAGCAAAGATAATACTCAATCACGATAGTAAAAGTAATATCATAACACGCAACTACAGAGAAAATAGTTGGGCCTGGCTTCACAATCCCAATGAAGTCTTCAAGTCGTTAACCTACAGGGTTTCGTGAAAAACGTAAGGTTAAAGGAGAATCGACTCTAGTCGCAACTAGTATCACACAGGAGGTGTGGGGATTGGGTTTCCCTGTTGATAGAGTTCTCCTTTATATACTTTTCAAATCAGGGTTTGCAATCAATGTTACTTTGTTAACAAAGCATTCAATATTCACCGTTAGATGAAAATCTGATTAGATTCAAGCTAATATCTTTCAACCGTTAGATCGAACTAACTTGTTATACACAGATAAAATATACCCTCATTTAGGTTTATGTAACCGTGCCTAAACGTGTACACCATGTTGGCTCGACAGTAGTTAACCGAGGTTAGCTATATGAACACTCTCATATCAACCTTATTCATCTTAACCATATAACTAGTTCAAATGACTCAAATGAAACTAGTTAAAGAGTTGTTCAATTGCTATATTCTCATAGAAGTATACAAGAACATAATTGAAGCAAAATCGATTTGATTCACTCGAATCAATTCATGAACATTATAGACACGGTTTGCGAAGAATACATTCCTTATTATATAAATGTATTTGTTCATGTCACAACCGATTTTAGAACTTTAACCACTCAAGTATGCAAACAGGTATGCATACTTGAATAGCCGGACCAAGTTTGGTTTTCGCCAGTAGGTGAATGGGTACGCATACCTCCAAACCCAGCAGAATTTTCCGGACATGAACCTTACGCCAGTATACCTACGGGTACGCGTACTTAGGTTCCCCGACTTATCAAACCAACAGGCATGCATATGGGTATGCATACTATGCTTCCCGGACATGGAGCACATATATGCAAGAGTGCATAACATGTATATAATCCAATGTTGGTTAAGAGTTCGAAACTCTATTTCAATCATTGAAACTTTCTTACAGGATGACAATAGCCGTTTTCACACACTATTAGCATCAAAGAAATTTTCAAGTTATTGAAATAATCATAACGGAACATTCCAAGTCTACACCAAATGATTGTATCACACAAACCATGTAAGATGTTACTCGGGGATTTTCACATGATCATCTTTTGACTTTCGTCAAGAATATAAGATGAACTTGGTTGAAGCGAAAGCTTACCAACACATATTCCGATAAATATGTAAGCGAGTTAAGCTCAGCTCGAAATTTCAAATGTGCATAATCGAAAACTATAGTAACACGAATTTTGTCTCAATATAGAAGATAGAGTAGAAATAGACTTTCCAAGTGATAGACGAGTTTTAGTCTCCAGATACCTTTTGTCGATGAAGTTCCACAAGCTATCCTTAGTAGTTATTCATCTTCAATTGATGAACGCCGTGAAGTCTAATGCTCAACTACACAATATATCCTAGTCCGAGACATAACTATAAGTAGAATAGAAATCAAGACTTATAGTTTTGATCATTAACATTGACAAACAAGATTGAGATAGCAACGCTTGCGAGTTCGACCGAGAAATGCTCTAACAATATCCCCCTTTGTCAATTTTAGCGACAAAACTATCAATACATATGTATTACAAAATAAATAAACTTTGTAGCTTCTCATCATGCTTGATCTCCTTGGTTCTTCAACAATACTCGAAATCTTCGTCACTTCCAAGTACTCCAATGATTCTAAATATGTTCAACTCAGCATCATAGTTATTGAAGATCCGTAGCTATAACAATGAAAAAGCAGTTACTCTCAATCATTGTTATACAGTGTCATAGTATCATTATACAACATCAAAGTCCAATTGCATCACAACTTTGACAACAAAACTATGGTGATATGTATCACTCCCCCTTAGTCAATACTTCATCTCACAATGAAAACCACTCCCCTTTACATAATGGCATGTATGATAGCATTTAATTCATCATAATTTTGCTTTGCAGCAATAATCTCGGCAACATCATATTTATCAATATCCTTTGGAGTTGTTACATCGCCTTCTGTAACTTCCGGAGGATCATAGCCATTAACCACATAAACCCATGATTGAAAATCACGCACTTGACAAAAGTCACGCATAGAAATTTTCCACCACAAATAATTTGAGTCATCGAAGAATGGTGGTACGTTTATAGAGATAACACCTCTGTCCATATTCAGATCACTACAAATACAGACTTATGAGATCTTAACGTGTTTGCCTGCTCTGATACTAATTGAAAAAGCGGGGGTCTAACAACCATACCCAATATTTCGTTTGGAAATCTTAATAAACAAACTCCAACATACTTTCAAGAGAATTGAAAAAGTGGGGGTCTAACAACCTCACCCAATATTTCGCTTAGCAATCTGTATGGACTAACTCCAATATACGGAGTTATATCTCAATATATCGATTCAATACTTACTCAAGCAAATAGTAATTCGCGAGTCTAATTGAATACAAGAGAAATTAACTTGAACGGTACCAAAGACCAATGTTCAAGTATCAATTAACAACCAAAGGTTGGACTTATCAATTGATCGATTCAAAGTACAACCTGTGATATTTCAATTATACAACAAAATATAATGCGGAAAAGAAATAACACAGACACCAGAAGTTTTGTTAATGGGGAAACCACAAATGTAGAAAAACCCCGGGACCTAGTCCAGATTGAACACACACTGTATTAAGCCGCTACAGACACTAGCCTACTACAAACTAATTTCGTTCTGGACTGTAGTTGAACCCCAATCAATCTCACATTGATCCAAGGTATAGTTTTGCTCCTTACATCTCTGATCCCAGCATGATACTACACACTTGATTCCCTTAGCTGATCTCACCCACAACTAAGAGTTGCTACGACCCAAAGTCGAAGACTTTAATAAACAAATCTGTATCACACAGAAAAGTCTACAGGAATATATAAATCTGTCTCCCACAGAAATGCCCACGAGTTTTGTTCCGTATTTTGATAAATAAAGGTGAATCGAAACCAATTGATATACCTGACTTATATTCCCGAAGAACAGCCTAGAAATATCAATCACCTCACAATAATCTTAATCGACTAGCGAAACAAGATATTGTGGAATCACAAACGATGAGACGAAGATGTTTGTGACTACTTTTCTATCTTACCTGTCGGAGAAATTAATCTCAAGACAATCTTACGATTGCACTCAATAACGATAGAAATAACAAGATCAGATCACGAAACTACAGAGAAAATAGTTGGGCATGGCTTCACAATCCCAATGAAGTCTTCAACTCGTTAACCTACAGAGTCTCGATAGAAAAATAAGGTTAAAGGAGAGTCGACTCTAGCTTATACAACTAGTATCACACAGGAGGTGTGGGGATTAGGTTTCCAGTTGCTAGAGTTATCCTTTATATAGTCTTCAAATCATGGTTTATAATAAATGCTTCCTTGGTAACAAAGCATTCAATATTCACCGTTAGATGAAAACCTGATTTGATTCAAGCTAGTATTTTTCAACCGTTAGATCGAATCTTAGCTTGTTATACTCAAATGAAATGCACGTTTATTTAGGTTTGTGTAAGCGTACCTAAACGTGTACACCTAGTTGGTTCAACAGTAGTTAACCAATGGTTAGCCATATGAGCACTTTCATATCAACCTTATTCATCTTCACCATAATTTGTTCAAATGACTCATAAGAACTTGTTAGAGAGTTGTTCAATTGCTTAGATCTCATAGAACTATATAAGACACAATCGAAACAAAACCGATTTTGATTCACTCGAAACAATCATAAACATTATAGCCACGGTTTGCAAATATGCATTCCTTAGTTTATATATTTCTTAGTTCACGTATAAACCGTTTTTAGCAAATAACCCACTCAAGTATGCATACTGGTACGCATACTTAAGTACCCGGATTGAGTTTGTTTTCAGTTCTGAAACTCCAGCAGAAATTCACGGGATGTGAACTTCCGCAGTACGTGTACGAGTACGCGTACTTAGCTTCCGGACATCCTGAACAGTAAAGTACGCATACTTTAATTCAAGGATTTTGGACTTACACAAGTATGAGTTCACATACAATGTTTATATGCATTCAAGGTTATATATTCTAAACTCTCATTTCAATCATTGAAACATTCTTAGAGGATGTTAAATAGAGGTTATTCACACACTATTTTTCATCAAAGCGATTTTCAAGATATTGAAATAATCAACATGACTTTCGTCACTTGTAAAGATGTACTTGGCCAAAGTGAAAGCTTACCAACACATATTTCGAGAAATAGATAAGCGAGATAAACTCGGCTCGAAATAGCAAATGTGTATAATCAAAGTCTATATAGCAATACGACTTTTGTCTCAAGTTAAGAGATATAGTAGATAAACTTTTGAGTGATAGATAAGTTCAAGTCTCCACATACCTTTTAGTCGATGAAGTTCCACCAGTTCCTTGAGCAGTTCTTCGTCTTTGCATGATGAACGCCGTGGAGTCTAGAGCTCAACTACACTTTCTATCCTAGTCAGAGACTTAGCTATAAGTAGACTAGAAATCAAGACTTATAGTTTTGGCAACTAAACTTGACAAACAAGATTGAGATAGCAATGCTTGCGAGTTCGACCGAGCAGTGCTCTAACAATTTCTCCCTTTGTCAATTTTAATGACACAACTATCAATACATATGGAATACAAAATAAATAAACTTTGCAGCTTCTCTTCCACATGCATGATCTTCTTGGTTCTTCAACATTACTCTAAATCTTCGTTACTACCAAGTACTCCAATGATTCCAAAGATATTCAATGCAGCATCATCGTTGTTGAAGATCCGTAGCCATAACAATGAGAAAACAAAAGCTCTCAATCATTGTTACACAGTGTCATAATATTATTACACAACATCAAAGTTCAAATGTATCACAACTTCAACAACAATACTATGGTGATATGTATTACTCCCCCTAGTCAATACTTCATCTCACATGAAAATGTCATGTGCTTGGGGTGCCACATATCGTTATTATGTCTGTCTTTAGTGGTTTAGTAGTTAATTGTAATGGTGGGCTGTGATTGTACCACCTGTTGGCTATCTAACCGTGGGTTCTAGGGTAGTACTTCAGAGATTTATATACTCTCGTGTCTGTAATGGAAAGGGCATCGAATATTAAGAAATCAATAGAACTTTTTCTTTAGGCTGTGTTCATTTGAACTCAGAGAGGCTTGATTCTCACGAACCCAGAGAGGTTTATCCTCAATCTATCCACCCAATCTTGTCATCGTACTCAGCTACATGACAATTAGTATCTAGAGCCGTTTCGATTCTATGAGTTTCTTCAATGGAGGTTGCGGATTTGGACGAGTTTTATCCTACAGAATTCACAGAAAATGAATTATTATCACAGAATATTTATGGCTTAGGAAAACCTCTAGCTAGAGTAGCAGAGAAGACGGAAGATGAACTTCATCGACCTCCTAATATGATAGTTGGATGGATGAACGTCTTATCAAGGGAAATCATGGAAATACTGGTGATGAAGCGTAGATTATATGCTGAGAATTCAGTTGAAAGTCTGGAGTTACTCCAATTGGTGGTTAAACAATTGAAGATGATGAAGACTTATATCGCTGATGACACAAAATTAACCCCAGTTGATACAGTTTCAGTAAGGAATTTCACTTAGAACACTTCAATTCCATCATAAGAAGAAAATGATGATTGTCTCGATTTTGAATTGCTCATCCCTTCATTTTTCTTCTATGAAGAGGAAGATTTGTTTGATGAGGTGAATCAACCTAAAGAAGATAGGAGTTCTGAGGTTAATTATGAGAAACTTGAATGCTCGAAGGAATTGGGCATTAGTCACAGTAAACTAATTGGTAATAATTTTTTTACTCTTCTTTTTGAGTATACTCATTCATTATTTGATAGAGGGAAGGAAATTGATCTCAGTTTAGGGAATTTTGATTTTGCTAAATGTTATTCTGAATTTGGGTCAAATCTGATGTGTGCTTGAAATTGTTGGAAGGATACTATAGGGAACTTGTTCAAGAATTGATTCATAAACATGGGTACTGGTCAGAATCATGGTTTAGGGATCACATTGTTTGTATGTTAGCTAATAGTGGTATTTCTAGTACCACCTGTCAGGTGTTTGTTCAAATGCTTCCAATGGATATTTTATGTTTTGAGCATAATTTTTTTTTCAACCACTCACTCTCTACTGGGACATTTTCTTGTCATTGTCTCAAGTCTGTTGATACGGTATTTGATTGTGGTAAATCAATTGAAACGGGTGAGAGGTATTATTCTTATGATAAATATATTTCTAATTTCTACCTTAATTCGTGTTTGGTTGGTCGTAATGGGTGGATATTCGTGGATGCTTACTATGAAAAATTCGCTTTTGAGCTACTTGCGGAGTTTGGGTACTGTTTAGATTTGTAAGTCGAGTATTCAAATCTGTCGTTGCTCGATAAGAATAGTGCTAGTCGTGATATTACCCAGCTATCTGATAAAAGGCCTCACCTACGCAGTATTCTCTGGATTATTTTGTTTCTTCATGTGCCAAGACAAAGTGAGTCTGGTGATGTGCCAAGACAAATTTAAGTTACCTACTTTTGGGAATTATGAAAGCCTGGCCATTCGAGAAGAAGAAAAGAAGGTACACCTCAATTCTGTCAAGCTTGTTCTCAAATTCTTGTGTTATGCTCAACATGTCTCCTATTGTTGTTCATGGATGTGGATTTTGCATGGTGCTGTTTATTTTTCTATCTACTTATGTTATACTTGTTCCATATTTGACCGTGGAAAGAGGGTCCATGAGTCAATTTTAGTGAATGCTAACACTGCAAAATTTGTTTATGGTTTGGTTTTTAAACTGGGGTCCAGTTCCGCATTACAATTTATGTACCCGATTATGTTTTTGTTGGTGAACGCTAGTGGCAGTGGTGTTAGCGGTAAGTTGTTTCTGCAAACGTCACACAGAGATATTTTAACCTGACGCAGAAGTGGACAGAAATAGTGGGATTTAGGAAGGTATATAAATTATTTGAGCAAGTGTTGGATATATGGGAAGAAGAAACTTTTCTATTGCAGCTTAAGTATAAATTTCTTGATGAGATTTCGATTCTTCTTTTGTGTATGCAAGCAACTGAATTGTCTACCCAAATGATTCGAGTCTTGAGTTCAGATGGGGATTGTGTTAGATTTCGTTACTGTACTCAAAGGATGATTCTCACGATTACTAGCAGGGCTGGTCTTATTTCTTTACACGCTCTTCTACATAATAAAATTTACTGCCATAGATTGCAGAGTCTTGTATCTCAATCAAAGGGGTGTTACTCCTGGACGGATATTCATGCAAGTGTTGTTGGGATACAACATATGCTCGATGGAATTCAAGTTCCAGAAGTGTTGATATTGGTGGTGTCCCAGATTACTAAAATGTTGCTCTGGGTAGGATACTTGAGGTGAAAATTTAAATTGGTTCCACCTGGTTCGTGGAGTATGAGAAGTGTTAGCCTGGAAGTTCATTTCTCAGTTTTGCGTTTTGACGAAAACGAGACTTTTTGGAGCATTTTGTTTTGCAGAGCTGAGGACCATGTCTCTAACAACAGTTATTACCTAGAGTTTTTATGTCCATCTCAGGGAGACACTGCACGGCATATCGAAATGATGAAACACGACAGTCGGAGCACATAAGACTTTTTATCATCAGATCACATACTTGTGATTGCACCTGGTAAGATTGCATTACTCAATGAGCAACACGCTACTCATCTCAGTGGTGTACTAGTAATTATTCATGATACTAGATTGAAGGACACACACTAACTTTGATGATAAAAAAGGGTGGACTTGGGGCAGTCAGAGAAATTCCATATTTGATGTTCTTAGATCTTGTTGTAGTGGGACCCTAGCCATGATTATTGCTGGTAGTGATACGTTCATCAGTGCTTACCAAGATATGAATTGTGAAGTTAGTGGGCATATTTACTCAGTTAAGACAAACTCAAGAGAGTTAAAATCTCTGTTTGATGCATAGATAGGAACTTAGGCCATGGGTGATACAAGCAGCTGTGCAGATAACAGAGTCGCTTGTCTTTTGGAAAACACAAGAATGTCAAGTTCAATGGCTGATAATGATATTCATTGGCGACAGTCGGTTGTTGGGCCTGGTTTGCAATGTGTAAGAGTCTCAAGGTTATTTATTTGCGTTAAGGCTATTGGGCTTCTCATACCAGTTTGAGGGACTAATTCGGCTACAGACCACAATCGTTGCTTGTTACTTCTGCATTCCTCCTGAAGATGTCGCAGGCGATGAATATCTATCAGTCAAGCTGGTTTTCGCGATTCTCAAAGATGTTTTCAAGGGGAGTGGAATGTCATGAGTTTGGGGTGCCCCATATCGTAATTATGTCTGTCTTTAGTGGTTTAGTAGTTAATTGTAATGGTGGGCTGTGATTGTACCACCTGTTAGCTATCTATCCGTGGGTTCTAAGGTAGTACTTCAGAGATTTTTATACTCTCGTGTCTGTAATGGAAAGGGCATAGAATATTAAGAAATCAATAGAACTTTTTCTTTTGGTTGTGTTCACTTGAACTCAGAGAGGCTTGATTCTCACGAACCAGGAGAGGTTTATCCTCAATCTATCCACCCAATCTTGTCATCGTACTCAGGTACATGATAGAAAACCACTCCTCTTTACATAATGATCCGAAAACTGTGTGAACTACACATTAATTATCCCCTTTTTGTCAATAAAATTGGCAAAGGTATGAAAACTAGTGGGATTAGAGCTCTCAATTTATAATCCGGCTTGCGGGTTGACCCTAACCCGGCTTGTTTCAACCCGGCCCGGCTTGGCTTGTTGTCTAAACGGGCCGGGTTAGGGTTGGCATATACAACCCTACTAGAAAACAAGCCGGGCTAGGGCCAACCCGCGGGTTACCCGTCAACCCGTCAAAATTAATAAATATATCCCTCAATCCCACCAACTCTTTAAAATCCATGATTTGCAAACATATATTAGAATTAGTTAATTTTAAATCAATAAATAAAGCTAATTTTGGATCTACCCAAACAAATATAACAATTTTTAGATTTTAAATAATCAATCAATAAATTAAATTACAACTTAGATTCATCAATCACATATTTATTCGGGATGTCCTAAATTGATAAAAGGACTAGCATAATTTAAACAGTGAGTTAGTCTTACTCACATTAATTTAAATTTATAAAATGATAAAAAAAAAAAGTAAAATGCTTAGTTGATGTTAGGGTTCTCTGCCTAAGAAAACTAAAGCGCCGTAACCGGCTATATCGTTGATTAAGTGGCAATAAAAACGTCCACTTTACAACTCAGTGGTGGGGCTTCTAGTTAAACACCAAATTGACCTAGGTTCGACCTTTACTAAATGAATAATCCTAAACAATCCTAAATTTAAAATTTAATTTTTAAATTGATAACATTAACAAGCCAACCCGCCAACCCGTGAGGGTTGACCCGTCTAGGGCTAGGGTTGGGGTTTTGAGCTTGTTCGTGAATAGTACTAGAGCTAGGGTTGACCCTAACCCTAGTACGGGTTGGCAAGCTAGGGCCGGGTTGACCCTAGCTTTCCCGTTTGACAGCTCTAAGGGGGATCCTAATGAAATTTCCATAGAGACACTTCACGACCAAAAGAAAGAACATATCAACCTTTTAGATGCAATCATATAGCCGAAACTACATGCATTCATCAAGGAGTTTATAAAGATACAAGATAACCCCTATAAAATTCCACAATCGCACTCCCCATAATGATTTGGCAATTAAGCACAAGTTCAATTAAGAACTCTCCCTCATAAAATGTCATTCCCGAAAGAACACCAAGAGAGACCTTACTTTCACAAGAAAAGAAGGATTTCTTTGGACATCAACAAATCACATGAAATATGAATTTGTATCTAAAATATTCAATTAAATTAACCACAAGAGAACCCGTGATTAATTACGGAAATGCGCAACATAAGAGAACTTATGGAGCCGCACAGTATATACATAAGAAATATGGATCAGGGAAGACCAATATTGCGGAATAATCAAAGATTCATTATATCTTTCATCACTATTTGCACAATGACATATAATAGACTTAATCTTTGTAAACAAAATCTCATCCTTTCTTCCATCAATATTTGCATAATGACATAAAAGGCTTAAATTTTGTTTGTCAAAATTTTATTCAATCTTTTATCAATACTTGCATATCGACATACGAAGGACTTAACTTTTGACCACGTATGGGACAATCATAGTTCACGGACACAAACACACATATCCTATAACAAATTGCAGTATATAAAACCATAAAGATTAATACTGCAAAAATCATCTCCCAAACAAACTTTAAAATTTAAACAAATAAATCTAAAAACATTGAAGATGAAAATCGTTGGACATAGCTATGTGTAATCACAATAATGGCCATTCCAAACTCTAGTTATTCTTCTTAAAGA
Organism: Papaver somniferum; assembly: GCF_003573695.1. NCBI lineage: Eukaryota > Viridiplantae > Streptophyta > Magnoliopsida > Ranunculales > Papaveraceae > Papaver > Papaver somniferum. The sequence continues at coordinate 72,392,134 of NC_039361.1, read as the reverse complement.
TACAAGAATAAAATTCTCATAAGAAGATTTCCGAGACATTGAGACGTCTGAAAAATTCTTATTGTCCCCGAACTCCTTGTCGTCAACAACTATGGGAACATACGGTTCGTGAAGAAAGAAGTCAATTCCAACAAACCTTCTAGGCTGAAGATGTCGAACCAGAGCCTTCTGATTTTCAAGAGTTCTCAAAACAAAAGCCTTTATTTGTTGAATCTCCTTTCTTGTCTCCTTCAACTCTTTAAGAACATCAGAAAACTTCTGAGAATTTGAAGGAACAACTCTTGGATTCCTCACATTCCTTCTTTTTCTTAGCAGAGTCGGAGGTATCGTAGATTTTTCTTTTTCCTTCATGATTGATGGCTTAACAATCATATTAACTTCTTTTCCATCAGAAGACATGATGCTTGGAGTATCCATCTGCGTACGATTTTGTGAGAGGAAGTCAGAAAATAAGCTCAACAAGCAGTCTTTGATTAAAAAGAGTTTCAGAGACGGAAAAAGATATATAGGGTTACGAAACCTTCAACACGGGTTCGTGTATACACAAATCTCAACCCTATAAAAGGCAGAATTGTCTATTTTAACCCTCTTTTATTGACTAACCATGGAAGTCCTTTCCAATATCAATTAGATATGAAAGGCGACATGAATTCCGGACTTTGCAATTCTCTCAGAGCAGACACAAACAAAGAAAATCAAAACACCTAAAGACTTTTCTTTTCTTAAAGCCTGAGATGTGCAAAATCTTGTCTCTTTTAATCAGGCACATGAGACAAGATGCACTAACCAACACAATTTAATTTCAGCTGGGATGAATAATAATCTGTCCATCACATCCTTTTCGATCGGTATTCATAGAACCCTGTTTCTCATAGTTTTTAGACCATAACTTTCTTTCCAATGGTCATGTCTTATACTTGGAAACTAACTTCTTTGACGAAGCTAAAATCTTACATACCTCTGCGGTCTTTTGAACAAGTTTAAGCTTAGTTTCTAATCGATTTGCTCTTCGTTAAAGTTTGTTGACATGTCTCAATTTGTGTTTGTACTTGTAACACTTTGATAGTTCATGACCCTTGAGCGAACAATATGAGCATGTCAACCTAGAATATGATTCAGGTATCCGAGATGTGCAAGCTGCTAGACACATAGTAGAACCTTAAAAACTAGACAGAGAGTTTCCAACGGAATTTTTTCTTCCATATTGGTTGAGTTCTCTTCTGAAAGAATATCAAGATTGATGTATGTATTACTACAATTATCAAAATCAATATTTTCACAAAGAAGTGCAAACTTGATTTTTCGTCTTCATTAAAATCATAGTTGTCAAACATTTCATCGAGAGTTGCAGCAAGACCTTTGTTCCCAGTGTATTTTCTACGGTTCGGACACTCATTTGCAAAATGACCAAAACCTTTACACTTAAAGCACTGTGGAATATCCTCGTCAGCATCCCTGTTTTTAGGAGGAATGCGATTATGAGGTTTAACTGATGATCTGAGTTTGTCTCTGGAAAACTGTTTACTTCTCTTCAATAGAAGATCTCTAAACTGTCTTGTGATCAAAGAGACTGACTTGTCAATATCTTCATCTAATGATTCAGCTACATAAAAATCATCCTCAGAGACATAAAAACTTTTACTTTTGTCAAGTAATTTAGTGTTCTTTTGTGCTTTAAAAGCAACATCCTTTCCAGATTTGGATGTATGCTCATGATCAAAGATCTTTAACTTCCCAACCAGAGTATTTCTGGAAAGCGCTGTGAGATTATTTCCTTCAACGATGGCATGCTTCTTAGAATCGTATCTGGATGGCAGCGATTTGAGAATTTTCATCACAATGTCCTTTTCAGGAATAGTCTTACCCAATGCAAATGATGCATTAACAATTTCAGAAACTTTGTGACTCATCAAATGAATCTTCATCTTCCATACGAAGGTTTTCCAAATCAAAATTTAGGTTTTGAAGCATAGCTTCTTTTTCACAGGTATTCTCTTCAAATACGGTTTCTAAGATATCCCAAGCTTATTTAGACTTTGTGCACGTAGTCACATGGTGCTGAAGATCTGGGGTAATGGCATGTATGATATCATTTAATCCGTCAGAATTTTTCTTTGCAGCAAGGATTTCTTCTGGACTATATATACTAATATCCTTAGGTATAAATACACCGCCTTCTGTGTTAACCGGAGGATCATAGCCATTAACAACACGTACCCATGTTTGAAAATCACGAGCTTGAAGAAAAGCACGCATAACGATTTTCCACCATAAGTAGTTTGAGCCATCGAAGACTGGTGGTACGTTTATGGAGATAAAATTTCTGTCCATAGAGTCAGATTCCTACAAACACAGACTTATAAGGTCTTTAAACGTGTTTGCCTCTCTGATACCAATTGAAAAAGTGGAGGTCTAACAACCTCACCAAATATTTCGCTTAGCAATCTGTATGGACTAACTCCAATATACTTTCAAGAGAATCAACTAGATAGTCAGACTCAATCTTAAGAAAAGTATATCAAGGAGTTATATCTCAATTTCTCGATTCAATACTTACTCAAGCAAATAGAAATTCACGAGTCTAATTGAATACAAGAGATATTAACTTGAACGGTACCAAAGACCAATGTTCAAGTATCAATCAACAACCAAAGGTGGGATTTATCAATTGATAGATTCAACGCACAACCTGTGATATTTCAATTATATAATAAAATATAATGCAGAAAAGAAATAACACATACATCAGAAGTTTTGTTAACGAGGAAACCGCAAATGCAGAAAAACCCCCGGGACCTAGTCCAGATTGAACACACACTGTATTAATCCTCTATAGACACTAGCCTACTACAAACTAACTTCGGTCTGTAGTTGAACCCCAATCAATCTCACACTGATCCAAGGTACAGTAGCGCTCCTTACGTCTCTGATCCCAGCAGGATACTACAAACTTGATTCCCTTAGCTGATCTCACCCACAACTAAGAGTTGCTAAGACCCAAAATCGAAGACTTTAATAAACAAATTTGTATCACATAGAAAAGTCTACAGGAATAGATAAATCTGTCTCCCATATAAATACTTACGAGTTTTGTCCCGTCTTTTGATAAATCAAGGTGAGAAGGAAACAATTGATATACCATACTTATATTCCCTAAGAACAACCTAGAAATATCAATCACCTCACAATAATCTTAATCTACTAGCGAAACAAGATATTGTGGAATCACAAACGATGAGACGAAGATTTTTGTGACTACTTTTCTATCTTTCCTGTCGGAGAAATTAATCTCAAGCCAATCTTAAGATTGCACTCAATCACGACAGAAACAGCAAGATCAGATCACGAAACTACAGAGAAAATAGTTGGGTCTGGCTTCACAATCTTAATGAAGTCTTCAAGTCGTTAACCTACATGGTCTCGATATAAACCTAAGGTTAAAGGAGAATCGACTCTAGCTTATACAACTAGTATCACACAGGAGGTGTGGGGATTAGGTTTCCCAGTTTCTAGTGTTCTCCTTTATATAGTCTTCAAATCAGGATTTGCAATCAATGCTACCTTGTTAACAAAGCATTCAATATTCACCGTTAGATGAAAACCTGATTTGATTCAAGATAATATCTTTCAACCGTTAGACCGAATCTTAGCTACTTATACACAAATGAAATGCACATTCATTTAGGTTTGTGTAACCGTACCTAAACGTGTACACCTAGTTGGTTCAGCAGTAGTTAACCAATGGTTAGGCATATGAGCACTTTCATATCAACCTTATTCATCTTCACCCTAACTAGTTAAAATAACTCATAAGAACTAGTTAGAGAGTTGTTCAATTTCTTAGATCTCATAGAAGTATATAAGACACAATCGAACCAAAAACGATTTTGATTCACTCGAATCGATTCATGAACATTATGTCCACGGTTTGCAAATATGCATTGCTTAGTTTATATATGTCTTAGTTCACGAATAAACCGTTTTTTGAAAATAACCCACTCATGTATGCATACCGGTACGCACACTTAAGTACCCGGATTGAGTTTGTTTTCATTTCACAAACTCCAGAAGAAATTCACGGGATGTGAACTTCCGGCAGTACGCGTACTTTAGTTCAAGGATTTTGGACTTACACAAGTATGAGTTCACATACAATGTTTATATCCATTCAAGGTTATATATTCTAAACTCTCATTTCAATCATTGAAACATTCTTAGAGGATGTTAAATAGAGGTTATTCACACAATATTTTTCTTTAACGCGATTTTCAAGATATTGAAATAATCAACATGACTTTCGTCACTTGTAAAGATGAACTTGGACAAAGCGAAAGCTTACCAACACATATTTCGAGAAATAGATAAGCAAGATAAACTCGGCTCGAAATAGCAAATGTGTATAATCGAAGTCTATATAGCAATACGACTTTTGTCTCAAGATAGGAGATAGAGTAGATAGACTTTTGAGTTATAGATAAGTTCAAGTCCCCATATACCTTTTAGTCGATCAAGTTCCACCAGTTACTTGAGAAGTCCTTCATCTTTGCATGATGAACTTCGGGGAGTCTAGAGCTCAACTACACTTTCTATCATAGTCCGAGACTTAGCTATAAGTACACTAGAAATAAAGACTTATAGTTTTGGCAACTAAACTTGACAAACAAGCTTGTGATAACAACGCTTGCAAGTTCGACCGAGCAGTACTCTAACAAGAATCAACTAGACAGTCAGACTAAATCTAGGGAAAAGTATATCAAAGATTTTATATCTCTATTTATCAATTCAATCCGCAATCAGCAAATAGGAATTTGCGAGCCCGATTGAATATAAGAGAAATAACTTGAACGGTACCAAAGACCAATGTTCAAGGATCAATCAATTTCAATCAACAACCAAAGGTTGGATTTACCAATTGATCGATTCAACGCACAACCTGTGATATTTCAATTATATGACAAAAAATAATGCGGAAAAGAAATAACACAGACACCAGAATTTTGTTAACGAGGAAAACCGCAAATGCAGAAAAACCCCGGGACATAGTCCAGCTTCGGACACCACACTGTATTAATCCGCTACAAACACTAGCCTACTACCAATGAACTTCGAACTGGAATGTAGTTGAGCCCTGATCAATCTCACACCGATCAAGGTACAATTGCGCTTCTTACGTCTCTGAACCCCAGCAGGATTCTACGCACTTGATTCCCTTAGCTGATTTCACCCACAACCAAGAGTTGCTACGACCCAAAGTCGAAGACTTGATAAACAAATCCGTCTCACACAGAAAAGTCTATTGGAATAGATAAATTTGTCTCCCACAAAAATACCTACGAGTTTTGTTCTGTCTTTTGATAAATCAAGAGGAACCAATTGATAAACCGGACTTATATTCCCGTAGAACAGCCTAGTATTATCAATGACCTCACAATAATCTTAATCGTATGGTAGCGAAACAAGATATTGTGGAATCACAAACGATGAGACGAAGATGTTTGTGACTACTTTTAATCTTACATATCGGAGATAAATCTCAAGCCAATATTAGCAAAGATAATACTCAATCACGATAGTAAAAGGAAGATCAGAACACGCAACTACAGAGAAAATAGTTGGGTCTGGCTTCACAATACCAATGAAGTTTTCAAGTCGTTAACCTACAGGGTTTTGTGAAAAACCTAAGGTTAAAGGAGAATCGACTCTAATCGCAACTAGTATCACACAGGAGGTGTGGGGATTGGGTTTCCCAGTTGCTAGAGTTATACTTTATATAGTTTTCAAATCAGGGTTTGCACTCAATGTTACCTTGGTAACAAAGCATTAAATATTCACCGTTAGATGAAAACCTAATTAGATTCAAGCTAATATCTTTCAACCGTTAGATCGAACTTAGCTTGTTATACACAAATGAAATGTACCCTCATTTAGGTTTATGTAATCGTACCTAAACGTGTACACCATGTTGGCTCGACAGTACTTAACCGAGTTTAGCTATATGAACACTCTCATATCAACCTTATTCATCTTAACCACAACTAGTTCAAATTACTTAAATGAAACTAGTTAAAGAGTTTTTCAATTGCTATATTCTCATATAAGTATACAAGAACACAATTGAAGCAGAATCGGTTTGATTCACTCAAATCAATTCATGAACATTACAGCCACGGTTTGCAAAGAATGTGTTCCTTATTGTATAAATGTATTTGTTCATGTCACAACCGATTTTAGAACTTTAACCACTCAAGTATGCAAACAGGTACTCATACTTGAATATCCAGACTAAGTTTGTTTTTCGCCAGTATGCGAACGGGTACGCATACCTCCAAACCCAGCATAATTTTCCAAACATGAACCTTACGCTAGTATGCGTATGGGTATGCATACTATGGTTCCCGGACATGGATCACATATATGCAAGAGTGCATAACATGTCTATAATCCAATGTTGGTTAAGTGTTCTAAAATCTATTTAAATCATTGAAACTTCCTGAGAGGATGACAATAGCCGTTTTCATATACTATTAGCATCAAACCAATTTTCAAGTTATTGAAATAATCATAACGAAACATTCCAAGTCTACACCAAATGATTGTATCACACAAACCATGTAAGATGTTACCCGACGATTTTCACATGATCATCTTTTGACTTTCGTCAAGAATATATAAGATCAACTTGGTAAAAGCGAAAGCTTACCAACACATATTTCGAGAAATATGTAAGCGAGTTAATCTCAGCTCGAAATCTCAAATGTATATAAATGAAAACCATAGTAATACGACTTATGTCTCAATATAGGAGATAGAGTAGAACTAGACTTTCCAAGTGATAGATGAGTTTTAGTCTCCACATACCTTTTGTTGATGAAGTTCCACAAGCTCTCCTTAGTAGTTTTTCGTCTTCAATTGATGATCGTCGTGAAGTCTAATGCTCAACTACACAATCTATCCTAGTCCGAGACATCACTATAAGTAGACTAGATATCAAGACTTATAGTTTTGATCACTAACATTGACAAACAAGCTTGAGTTAGCAACGCTTGCGAGTTCGACCGAGCAGTGCTCTAATACAAACACTTTGCGAATATGCATCCCATGCTCTTCGAAAGTCTCACTATAAGTAACTATGTTTTCCAAGTATACTACTACAAAGCGGTCAATATATTTCGAGAATACGTCATTCATCAGGTTGCAAAACGCTGCAGGAGCATTCATCAAGCTAAATAACATTACACGGTACTCATACGAGCTATAGCTAGTTACCTTTGCAGTACTTTGGTTCATCTCATGCTGCTATGCGCACTTGCTAATAATCTAAGTGCAAATCCAACTTGGTGAAGAACTTAGCTTTGGATAATCTATTGAACAAGTTGGCGATAGCGGAAATGGGTACTTGTTCTTCACAGTTAGCTTAACAAATCACATGGACTTGTATCAAGAAACATCGACATAAATTAATCTCAACGCTAGTTATGGTTAAGATGAATAAGGTTGATATGAGAGTGTCCATATAGCTAACCTCGGTTAACTACTTTTGAGCCAACATGGTGTACACGTTTAGGTACGATTACATAAACTTAAATGAGGGTACATTTTATTTGTGTATAACAAGATAAGTTCAATCTAACGGTTGAAAGATATTATCTCTAATCTAATTAGGTTTTCATCTAATGGTGAATATTGAATGCTTTGTTACCAAGGTAACATTGATTGCAAATCCTGATTTGAAAACTATATAAAGGAGAACTCTAGCAACTGGGAAACCTAATCCCCACACCTCCTGTGTGATGTTAGTTGCGACTAGAGTCGATTCTTCTTTAACCTTACGTTTTTCACGAAACCATGTAGGTTAACAACTTGAAGACTTCATTGGGATTGTGAAGCCAAACCCAAATATTTTCTCTGTAGTTGCGTTTTATGATCTTACTTTTACTATCGTGATTGAGTATTATCTTAGCTAAGATTTACTTGAGATTTATCTCCGATGGGTAAGGCTAAAAGTAGTCACAAACGTCTTCGTCTCATCTTTTGTGATTCCACAATATTTTGTTTCGCTATCATATGATTAAGATTATTATGAGGTGATTGATAATACTAGGCTGTTCTTCGGGAATATAAGTACGGTTTATCAATTGATTCATGTGCACCTTGATTTATTATCTAAATACGGAACAAAACTCGTAGGTATTTCTATGGGAGATAGATTTATCTATTCCAATAGACTTTTCTGTGCGAGACAAATTTGTTTATCAAGTCTTCGACTTTGGGTCGTAGCAACTCTTGGTTGTGGGTGAGATCATCTAAGGGAATCAAGTGTGTAGAATCCTGTTGGGGTTCAGAGAGGTAAGGAGCGCAACTGTACCTTGATATGTGTAAGATTGATTAGGGATCAACTATATTCCAGTCCGAAGCTCAATTATTATCTTGGAATAGGCTAGTGTCTGTAGCGGATTAATACAGTGTGGTGTTCAAAGATGGACTAGGTCCCAAGGTTTTCTGCATTTGCGGTTTTCCTCGTTAACAAAATTATGGTGTCTGTGTTATTTCTTTTCCGGTTTATATTTTGTTATATAATTGCAATATCACAGGTTGTGCATTGAATCGATCAATTGGTAAATCCAACCTTTGGTTGATTGAAATTGGTTAATCCCTGTACTTTGGTCTTTGGTAACATTCAAGTTTATTCTCTTATATCGGGCTCGGAAATTTGTTTTTGCTGATTGCGGATTGAATTGAGAAATAGAGATATAAACTCTTTGATATATAGTTTTCTCTAGTTTGAGTTTGAATGTCTATTTGATTCTCTTGAAAGTATATTGGAGTTTATCTATTCGTATTGCCAAACGAAATATTGGGTGTGGTTGTTAGACCCCCGCTTTTTCAACTGGTATCAGAGCAGGCAAACACTATAAACCTAATAAGTTTGTGTTTGACTGATCCTTAAAGTTTCTCCCAATGGGAAATTTCATTGGGAAACTTGCTCTTGGCATATGTAACGCACGCCATAATTCCTTAAAGATTGTTCAGAGATTATTATGGACTAGACCTCTGGTTTCTCATGAGAATCTCGTTCCATCTAAGACTTTGGAAAACTTAGATGATGAGAAACAATCTAGAGGAAAATTAAAAGTTCTTCTAAGAAAAGAAGCCTGTGAAAACGTGGTCAACACTCAAGGATATGGAATCTCACTAGACTAGGTATTAATCTATTTGAGAGATACTATTAAGATGGATCAATTAACAATGATCTATTTAGAGCATTTGAAAACATTTTTAGATTCTTACAAAAATTTAATTCGATTAAGAATAAGAATCATTATGATAAAAAGATGTTGGATGAGTTCGGTGTAGGTTTTAAATGTCGGAAAAAGTCTTTTCTTGGTCATAAGAAAAGGAATTCAAAAAATTCTATTAACCCTGAGTATCATCATTACTATGATTATACTACTGGTACGTTTCACAAATATCAATCGGAAAAGTTACATGAGAATCTCTCTGCACAGGTCGCCTCTTGGTAACAAGCTTGGCTCTACCCCATTTGTATATAACTTGAGATGGGACAAGTAACGGTCGAGTTATTTTTGTGCTTGGGTTAATTTAAATTTTTTTTTCTTTCCAAGGGAAATTAAGGAATTGAAGTTCTTCCTACTTTCCTTTACTGCACGGTACTGATCCTTTCAGTGTCCGAACCTTGGATTAAGAAATCCTGCTTTTTGCGGGTCACGGTTCGGGAACGGATCCAAACCCATCAGTTTGTTTATAAAGGTAGTGGTACGCGTACCCTTCTTCTACCTCCCTTCTTATCTGCGTTCGTGAACGTTTCTGATTTTTCTCCATTAAATCACCTTTGGAGATCAAAAAGTGAAAGGTTTTTTCAAGGGACATACCAAGTAAGTCTTCTCTTCCTCTAATCTCTCTCAATTTCTAGATTTCATGAGGAATTTCAAGGTTTCAAAAAACTTAGGTTCTTTATCTTCTTCTAACATGAACTTACCTATAGTGTTAGAGCATTGCTCGGTCGAACTTGCATGCGTTGCTATCTCAAGTATGTTTGTCAATGTTAGTGATCAAAACTATAAATATTGATTTCTAGTCTATTATAGCTAAGTCTCGGACTAGGATAGAAAGTGTACTTGAGCTCAAGGACTTCATGGCGATTCATCATACAAATATAAGAACTACTCAAGGAACCGGTGAAACTTCTCAACAAAAAGATATGTGAAGACTTGAACTTATCTATCACTAAAAAGTCTATCTACTCTATCTCCAACTCCTTGAGAAAAGAAGTCGTATGCTATATATATAGACTTTGATTATACACATTTGGTATTTCGAGCCGAGTATACCTCGCCTATCTATATCTCGAAATATGATTTGGTAAGCTTTTCACTTTAACCAAGTTTATCTTTACCTTGTGACGAAAGTCATGATATGTTTCAATTGGTATCAGAGCTAGCAAACACGTTTAAGACCTTACAAGTGTGTGTTTGTAGCGATCTGACTCTATGGACAAGAGTACTATCTCTGATAAACGCGTCGCCAGAAATAAAAGTTTTATCTCGTCAAATTCTATTAAAGAGAAAGTTTCTTCAATATCGAATATAGACGAACCTTGTGTTATGACGAGACAGACTAACATCGACATGTGTGATCCCTATTACCCTTCAAAAGAGAGCTTCTCTGGCAATGAACGTGATTCATCTGAAGAGAGTGAATTGATTCTAAATCTTGTTAGAATTCAAGATGATAAATTTAATCGGTTGAACCACCATGTCGATACTCTTCTTGGTGTAGTAAGTGATTGCAAATCTAAAGGTAATGCTGAAGATCAGTCTTAGTGCATGACTCTTGAGGCTAGCCTCAAAAAGGATGCCCTGGAAATTGAACATCTCTTGAGTAAGATCTCTATTCAAGGATGCTCAAAGCAATCCAATTTTCTAAGTACTTCTGACACAACTAAAGATGGTTCATGCTCAGAAGTAAAAACGGAAGCCCCTTCTAGTAAAACGGATGTGCCTGAAGTCACCATAACTCAAGGATGTTGCACATCAAATGGAGGGAAGAAATCTTCTAACGATGATATAGACTGTACTATCTAATCATTCCGATGATCATAAAGTATGTCTTTTCTGTGAGACAAAGAGTTCTGTTAAACGAAAGGGAACCTCTAGGTTGAAGAAAAACTCCTTGGTTCAACTTCAACACACCTTAGGTTTAATTCTTAAAGGTGTAACTGACATTCGTATGACTAAACCAATTGGTTTTCGTACCTACCCTTTGTATGTTACCAGGAAAGTCAGTTCAATGAGTTCCTCGAACACTCAATAACAAAACAGGCGTCTTAATAAACATCGTCTAAAGGAAGATCCTGTCGCTGTCTCTGGAAATAACGCTGCTCCTGTTGGGAAAGGAAGTTCATAAGAAAGAAGAAAATTTGATGAAATGAGAGGTAATCTGAAAAAGATAATTGAAGGGTATAAAGAATTCATCAACAAGTTGTCTTCCTCCTCAAACCAAAATTCTTCTAGTAAGAACTCAAACTATGTCTCGTATTTTAATGACTGTAAGTTTTATAATAATTTCTCACATAAAAAGGAGTCCCTCTCTAGATTCAGGAGGAAAAAGAGACTTGATCATAAACACAAATATCTTGATGAGCGTGTAGCTCATACTTGTGATAATTAATCACAAGGTTTGAAGATCTTACTCATAAAAACCCTGTTGAGCAAGATGTGTTAATAATCAGGTATACTTTTGGCATCTGCGTCAGTTGAGTTGAGCTATCTTCTTATCTTCCATAGCTAAACTATTGATTGCAGATTTGTTGTGCTTAAGGTATTGTTGTGTCTAAATTTGCTTCTCTTTTTCCTTAGGAAGTCCTAGTTTTAGTTTTTGTTCTTGCTACAACTATGCTCAAAATTGCTTTTCTGAGTTCTGAAATTTTTCGAGTCTTTTGTTGCAAAAGTCCCTTTTAGGATTTATTTTTTGGGGGGGTCATGTTGTACTCGAACGGATACCCCTGTTCTGGGATGAGTCAACTGTTTAAGAAAACCCTAGAATCCCTTCCTTAAGAGACCCTTAAATACCAACCTATTGAGTTAAAAAAGTCACCCACGCATATTCTAGGTTGGCTTCTGGGTTGTCAAGAATGTCTTCTTCTTCATCTTGCTATGGTGGTTTTGCAAGTGGATTCCTTGACAAAGGTGGTGTTGTTGATTCCAAGAAGAAAAGAACCCTTGTAGATGAAGATCATCCTAATGCTTCATGTGATTATGCTTATGTACATGAGGATGCTAAAAAGGATGATATGATTTCTGCTGAAGTTGTTCATGACTTTCTTAAGTACTTTGGGGAAGAAAAACAATAACTCATTGATACTCTGAAAAATCTTGATGCATTGAAAACTAAGTTGGAAAAGGTTACTGCTGACCTTGGTCTCATAAAGTCTTACATCAATGATCTTCGCAAAGAGAATCACCTCTCCGATGTTGCAATGAATGTTGTTGATCACAAGCTAAAAGACCCTTTGTCTCTCGAGGATTCTGAACCGTCCATACGATCTTAGTTCATGTTCGGAATATCACTGGAGTCTGTTTTCCTTTAGCTTGTTTATTTGTTTCCTAGTATGTGTTCTTTTTGGATTAGTTGGAAGAATAATTAGTGCTTGGAATAACAATGATCGTGACTACACATAGCTATTATTTTTCATCTTCTTTTTATTTTTTAGGTTTATTGGTTTAAATTCTAAAAACTATTTGGAAGATGATGTTTTTGCAGTATTAATCTTTATGATTTGTTATATTGCAATTTGTTATGGTATATTGGTGTTTACGTCCGTGAACTATGTTCGTCCCAAACTTTATCAAAAGTAAAGTCGTTCGAGATCGGTATTCACCTACTGGTAAAAGAAATAATGGACTTTTGAAAAATACAAAAGTTAAGCCTATATTGTCAAATTTTGATGGAAGATAGGTTAAAATCTTTTGTTTTCAACGATTATGTCTATTAATATCGTTATGCAAATAGTGGTGGAAAATAGAATGAATCCTTGTGTATTCCGCAGTATTAATCATCCCTGATCCATATTTTATGTATTACTGTGAGGCTCCGTAATGTATCTTATGTTTAGCACTATACAACCAAATTGATTTTTTAGCTTAGTTGTTGTTCCGTGAGATATGTTATGTTGAGAATATTGAACTAAATTAATCATCTTGTTTGGTTATTTAGTTATTGCTCCGTAAGTTTTATTATGTCGACAAAACAAATGACAATTAAATTGATTACTTTTGTGATTAGTTCGGTTGTGTATTCCAATTAGATTAATTATAGGTTCTCTTGTAATTAATCTAGTTGAGTATTTTCGTGTCTCCATAAGTTCTTTTATGTTGAGAATAATCAATTGAATTGCTCACTTTTTGTGATTAATTTGATTGAGTTTTTGGGATATAAGAAATCATTCTCATGGTTTTTTGTGTCCAATAAAAATCCTTCTTTTCCTTCGAAAATAAGGTCGCTCTTGTTGTTCTTTCGGGAATGGCATCAAATGGGGAAGATTTCTTTTGAACTTGTGCTTAATGGTCATATCTTGAGGGGTGTCCGGCTGTGGAATTTAGAAGTGTTATCTTGTATCTTTAAACTCCTTGATGAATGCATTTAACTTCGGCTTTATGATTGCATCTAACTTAGTTGGTATGTATTTTTTCCTTTTGTCATGAAATGTCTCTCTCGGAAATTTCATTATGATCCCGTTCTTGTACCTTTGCCAATTTTATTGACAAAAAGGGGGAGAATTAATATGTAGTACACACTACAAATACATATGGTTTTTCGGATCATTGTGTAAGGGGGAGTGGTTTCCATGTGAGCTGGAGTATTGACTAAGGGGAGTGATACATATCACCATAGTATTATTGTTGAAGTTGTGATACAACTGAACTTTGACGCTGTGTAATAATACTATGACACTGTATAACAATGATCGAGAACTATGTTTTCTCATTGTTATAGCTATGGATCTTCAACAACGGTGATGCTAAACTTATTACCTTTGGGATCATTGGAGTACTTGGAAGTGACGAAGATTTTGAGGAATGTTGAAGATTAGACATGTGGAATAGGAGCTACTAAAGTTTCTTTATCTTTTTTGTATTCCATATATATTGATAGTTTTGTCACTAAAATTGACAAAGGGGGAGATTGTTAGAGCATTGCTCGGTCGAACTCGCATGCGTTGCTATCTCAAGCATGTTTGTCAACGTTAGTGATCAAAACTATAAGTCTTGATTTCTAGTCTATTATAGCTAAGTCTTGGACTAGGATAGAAAGTGTAGTTGAGCTCAAGGACTTCATGGGGATTCATCATACAAGTAGAAGAACTACTCAAGGAACCGGTGGAACTTCTCGACAAAAAGGTATGTGAAGACTTGAACTTATCTATCACTCAAAAGTCTATCTACTCTATATCCTACTCCTTGAGACAAGAAGTCGTATGCTATATATATAGACTTTGATTATACATATTTGGTATTTCGATCCGAGTATACCTCGCCTATCTATATCTCGAAATATGATTTGGTAAGCTTTTCGCTTTAACCAAGTTTATCTTTACCATGTGACGAAAGTCATGATATGTTTCAATCATCTTGAAAATTGGTTTGACAAGAAATGGTATAACAACTGTATAACGTCCTCTAAGAATGTTTCAATAATTGAAATGAGAGTTTAGATTACATAACCAATGGTGGACATAAGCATTGTTGTGGAAACACATTTATGTATAAGTCATATTCCTTGAACCAAAGTTTGCGAACTTTTTTGATCAAGAGAAACGGATGAATGGCGTGAGCCAAGTCCGCGAACTCAGTCCGCGAAATGCCGAAGTTCTCAAACCCGAGAATTTCTGCTGGATTTGACAAACTATTTGCGTGAAACTAAGTCCGCGAACAAAGTCCGCGAACCGGCGAAGTTCTCATACCCGAGTATTTCTGCTGGAGTTTGTAAACTCTGCCCGGTAACTTAAGTCCGCGAACCTAGTCTGCGAACTTGAGAAGGTTATATATCTGAATATTATTTCTGAACTTAAACTTAAAAAGACTAAGGAATGAAGTTTGCAAACCGTGGCTATAAAAGTTCATGAACCGATTAAAGTGAATCAAATCATGTTTGCTTCAATTGTGTTTTATGTAGTACATGAGATTTCCTTGCAATTGAACAACTCTCTAACTAGTTCATCTTGAAGTCATTTGAACTAGTTATGGTGAAGAAGAACGTGGTTGATATGAAATGCTGATATGGCTAAACATTTGGTTAAATATTGTTGAACCAACAAGTGCATACGTTTGGGTACGGTTAACAAACCTAGAAGCGTGCATTTTCAAGTGTGTGTAACAAGCTAAGTTTTCGATCTAACAGTTGAGAAATATTAGCTTGAATCTAAATTAGGTTTTCATATAACGGTGGATATTGATTGCTTTGTTACCAAGGTAACCTAATTGCAAACCCTGATTTGAAAGACTATATAAGGGGAACTCTAGTATCTGTCCAAAACTAATCCCCACACCTCACGTGTGATACTAGTTTGCGTGCTAGAGTCGTTTCTCCTTTAACCTTTGGTTTTCTTCTTCTAAAACCAGGTTAACGACTTAAAGACTTCATTGGGATTGTGAAGCCAGACCCATACTAATTTTTTCGTAGTTGTGTGATTTGATCTTGAATCTTCTATCGTACGAGTAAAATCAGATTGATTGGCTTGAGATTGATATCTCCGATAGGCAAGATATAAAAAGTAATCACAAACATCTTCATCTCATTGTTTGTTATTCCGCAACATCTTGTTTCTTTACCATACGATTAAGATTGTTGTGAGGTGATTGATAACTCTAGCCTGTTCTTCGGGAATATAAGACCGGATTATCAATTGGTTCCTGTTCACCTTGATTATTATCAAAAGACGGAACAAAACCTTTAGGGTTTATCTGTGGGAGACAGATTGATCCTTTGATAGACTTGTCTGTGTGAGACAGATTTGTTTATTGTCAAAGCCTGCGATTTTGGGTCGTAAAAACTCTTAGTTGTGGGTGAGATCAGCTAAGGGAATCAAGTGCGCAGTATCCTGCTAGGATCAGAGGCGTAGGGAGTACAACTGTACCTTGGATCAGTGGGAGACTGATTGGGGTTCAACTAAAGTCCAGTACGAAGTTAGCTTGGAGTAGGCTAGTGTCTGTAGCGGATTAATACAGTGTGTGTTCAATCTGGACTAGGTCCAGGGGTTTTTCTTCATTTGTGGTTTCCTCGTTAACAAAATTTCTGGTGTCTATGTTATTTCTATTTCCGCATTATATTTTTTTATATAATTGAAATAATACAGGTTGTGCGTTTAGATCATCAATTAGAATAATCCAACCTTTGGTTGTTGATTTTCATTGATTGATCCTTGGATATTGGTCTTTGGTACCGTCCAAGTTATTCCTTGTATGTGATTAAAGACTCGCTGATTTCTATTAGCTCGAGTAAATCAAAACAAGAGAGAGATATTAACTCCTTGAAATAATTTTACCTAGATTGAGTCTGACTGTCTAGTTGATTCTCTAGAAAGTATTTCGGAGTTAGTCCATACAGATTGCTAAGTGAAATATTGGGTGGTGTTGTTAGACCCCCGCTTTTTAAATTGGTATCAAAGCAGGCAACCACTTTTAAGACCTTACAAGTCTGTGTTTGCAGCAATATGACTCTATGGACAAGAGTACTATATCTGATAAACGCGTCGCCAGAAATAAAAGTTCTATCTCGTCAAATTCTATTAAAGAGAAAGTTTCTTCAATATCGAATATAGACGAACCTTGTGTTCTGACGAGACAGACTAACATCGACATGTGTGATCCCTATTACCCTTCAAAAGAGAGCTTCTCTGGCAATGAACGGGATTCATCTGAAGAGAGTGAATTGATTCTAAATCTTGTTAGAAATCAAGATGATAAATTGAATTGGTTGAAGCACCATGTCGATACTCTTCTTGGTGTAGTAAGTGATTGCAAATCCAAAGGTAATTCTGAAGTTCAGTCTTCGTGCACGACTCTTGAGGCTAGCCTCAAAAAGGATACCCTGGAAATTGAACATCTCTTGAGTAAGCTCTCTATTCAAGGATGTTCAAAGCAATCCAATATGCCAAGTGCTTCTGACACAACTAAAGATGGTTCATGCTCAGAAGTAAAAACGAAAGCCCCTTCTAGTAAAACGGATGTGCCTGAAGTCACCATCACTCAAGGATGTTACACATCAAATGGAGGGAAGAAATATTCTAACGATGATATTAAGATTGTACTATCTAATCATTTAATGATCAGAAAGTATGTCTTTTCTGTGAGACAAAGAGTTATGTTAAACGAAAGGGAACCTCTAGGTTGAAGAAAAATTCCTTGGTTCAACTTCAACACACCTTAGATTTAATTCTTAAAGGTGTAACTGACATTCGTACGACTAAACCAATTGGTATTCATACCTACCCTATGTATGTTACCAGGAAAGTCAGTTCAATGAGTTCCTCAAACACTCAAGAACAAAACCGACGTCTTAATAAACATCGTCTAAAGGAAGATCGTGTCGTGGTCTCTGGAAATAACGCTGCTCCTGTTGAGAAAGGAAGTTCAGAAGAAAAAACAAAAATTGATGAAATGAGATATAATCTGAAAAAGATAATTGAAGGGTATAAAGAATTCATCAACAGGTTGTCTTCCTCCTCAAACAAAAATTCTTCTGGTAAGAACTCAAACTATGTCTTGTATTTTGATGACAGTAAGTTTTATGATAATTTCTCACATAAAAAGGAGTCCCTCTCTAGATTCAGGAGGAAAAATAGACTTCATCATAAACACAAATATCTTGATGAGCGTGTAGCTCATACTTGTGATAATTAATCACAATGTTTGAAGAGCTTACTCATAAAAACCCTGTTGAGTAAGATGTGTTAATAATCAGGTATACTTTTGGCATCTGCGTCAGTTGAGTTGAGCTATCATCTTATCGTCCATAGCTAAACTATTGATTGCAGATTTGTTGTGCTTAAGGTATTGTTGTGTCTAAATTTGCTTCTCTTTTTCTTTAGGAAGTCCTCGTTTGAGTCTTGTTTCTTGCTACAACTATGCTCAAAATTGCTTTTTTGAGTTATAGTATTTTTTGAGTCTTTTGTTGCAAAAATCCCTTTTAGGATTTTTTTTGGGGGGGTCATGTTGTACTCGAACGGATACCCCTGTTCTGGGACGAGTCAACTGTTTAAGAAAACCCTAGAATCCCTTCCCTAAGAGACCCTTAAATACCAACCTATTGAGTTAAGAAAGTCACGTACGCAAACTCTAGGTTGGCTTCTGGGTTGTCAAGAATGTCTTATTCTTCATCTTGCTATGGTGGTTTTGCAAGAGGATTCCTTGACAAAGGTTGTGTTGTTGAGTCCAAGAAGAAAAGAACCCTTATAGATGAAGATCATCCTAATGCTTCAAGTTATTTTGTTTACGTTCATGAGGATCCTGAAAAGGATGATATGATTTCTGCTGAAGTTATTCATGACTTTCTTAAGTACTTTGGGGAACCAAAACAATAGCTCATTGATACTCTGAAAAAAATCTTAATGCATTGAAAACTGAGTTGGAAAAGGTTATTGCTGACCTTGGTCTCATAAAGTCTTACATCAATGATCTTCGCAAAGAGAATCACCTCTCCAATCTTCGCAATAAAAGACCCTTTGTATCATGAGGATTCTGAACCGTCCATATGATCTTAGTTCGTGTTCGGAATAGCACTGGAGTCTATTTTCCTTTAGCTTGTTTTATTTTTTTCCTAGTATGTCTTCATTTTGGATTAGTTGGAAGAATAACTAGTGCTTGGAATAGCAATGATTGTGACTACACATAGCTATTATTTTTCATCTTCTTTTTCTTTTTTAGGTTTATTGGTTTAAATTCTAAAAACTATTTGGAAGATGATGTTTTTGCAGTATTAATCTTTATGATTTGTTATATTGCAATTTGTTATGGGATATTGTTGTTTACGTCCGTGAACTATGTTCGTCCCATACTTTGTCAAAAGTAAAGTCGTTCGAGATCGGTATTCACCTAATGGTAAAAGAATGAATGGACTTTTGAAAAATACAAAAGTTAAGCCTATATTGTCAAATATTGATGGAATATAGGTTAAAATCTTTTGTTTTCAACGACTATGTCTATTAATATCGTTATGCAAATAGTGGTGGAAAATAGAATGAATCCTTGTGTATTCCGCAGTATTGATCATCCCTGATCCATATTTTATGTATTACTGCGAGGCTCCGTAATGTGTCTTATGTTGAGCACTATACAACCAAGTTGATTTTTTAGCTTAGTTGTTGTTCCGTGAGATATGTTATGTCGAGCATATTGAACTAAATTAATCATCTTGTTTGGTTGTTTGGTTATTGCTCCGCAAGTTTTCTTATGTCGACAAAACAAATGACAATTAAATTGATTACTTTTGTGATTAGTTTGGTTGTGTATTCTGATTAGATTAATTATGAGTTCTCTTGTAATTAATCTAGTTGAGTATTTTCGCGTCTCCATAAGTTCTCTTATGTTGAGCATAATCAATTAAATTGCTCACTTTTTGTGTTTAATTTGATTGCGTATTCCGACTAAATTAATCATGGGTTTACTTGTGATTAATTTGATTGAGTTTTTGGGATATAGGAAATCATTCTCATGGTTTTTTGTGTCCAATAAAAATCCTTCTTTTTCTCCGAAAATAAGGTCGCTCTTGTTGTTCTTTCAGGAATGACATCAAATGGGGGAGAGTTCTTTTGAACTTGTGCTTAATGGTCATATCTTGAGGGGTGTACGGCTGTGGAATTTTAGAGGGGTTATCTTGTATCTTTAAACTCCTTGATGAATGAATTTAGCTTCGGCTTTACGATTGCATCTAAATTAGTTGGTATGTATTTTTTCCTTTTTCCATGAAATGTCTCTCTCGGAAATTTCATTATGTTCCCGTTCTTGTACCTTTGCCAATTTTATTGACAAAAAGGGGGAGAATTAATATGTAGTTCACACTACAAATACATTGTATAAGGGGGAGTGGTTTCCATGTGAGACGGAGTATTGATTAAGGGGGAGTGATACATATCACCATAGTATTATTGTTGAAGTTGTGATACAATTGAACTTTGACGTTGTATAATAATACTATTACACTGTATAACAATGATCGAGAACTATGTTTTCTCATTGTTATAGCTACGGATCTTCAATAGCGGTGATGCTAAACTAACAACCTTTGGGATCATTGGAGTACTTGGAAGTGACGAAGATTTCGAGGAATGTTGAAGATTAGACATGTGGAATATAAGCTACTAAAGTTTCTTTATCTTTTTTGTATTCCATATGTATTGATAGTTTTGTCGCTAAAATTGACAAAGGGGGAGATCGTTAGAGCATTGCTCGGTTGAACTCGCATGCGTTTCTATCTCAAGCATGTTTGTCAATGTTAGTGATCAAAACTATAAGTCTTGATTTCTAGTCTATTATAGCTAAGTCTTGGACTAGGATAGAAAGTGTAGTTGAGCTTAAGGACTTCATGGGGATTCATCATACAAGTATAAGAACTACTCAAGGAACCGGTGGAACTTCTCGAAAAAAAGGTATGTGATGACTTAAACTTACCTATCACTCAAAAGTATATCTACTCTATCTCCTACTCCTTGAGACAATAAGTCGTATGCTATATATATAGAATTTGATTATACACATTTGGTATTTTGAGCCGAGTATACCTCGCCTATCTATATCTCGAAATATGATTTGGTAAGCTTTTCGCTTTAACCAAGTTTATCATTACCATGTGACGAAAGTCATGATATGTTTTAATCATCTTGAAAATTGCTTTGACGAGAAATGGTGTAACGACTATATACCGTCCTCTAATAATGTTTCAATGATAGAAATGAGAGTTTAGATTACATAGCAATTGGTGGACATAAGCATTGTTGTGGAAACACATTTATGTATAAGTCCTATTCCTTGAACCAAAGTTTGCGAACTTTGTTGATCAAGAAAACCGGAAGAATGGCGTGAGCCAAGTCCACGAACTGCCGAAGTTCTCAAACCCGAGAATTTCGGCTTGAGTTGAGAAACTATTTGCGTGAAACTAAGTCCGCTAACCGGCGAAGTTCTCATACCCGAGAATTTCTGCTGGATTTTGTAAACTCTGCCCAGTAACTTAAGTCCGCAAACCTAGTCTGCAAACTTGAGAAGGTTATATATCTGAAGATGATTTCTGAACTTAAACTTAAAAATACTAAGTAATGCAGTTTGCAAACGTGGCTATAAAAGTTCATGAAACGATTCTAGTGAATCAAATCATCTTTGCTTCAATTGTGTCTTGTGTAATGCATGAGATTTCCTTGCAATTGAACAACTCTCTAACTAGTTCATCTTGAAGTCATTTGAACTAGTTATGGTGAAGAAGAACGTGGTTGATATGAAATACTCATATGGCTAACCTTTTGGTTAACTATTGTTGAACCAGCAAGTGCATACGTTTGGGAACGGTTGACAAACCTAGAAGCGTGCAGATTCAAGTGTGTGTAACAAGCTAAGTTTTCAATCTAACGGTTGAGAAATATTAGCTTGAATCTAAATCAGGTTTTCGTCTAACGGTGGACATTGATTGCTTTGTTACTAAGGTAACTTAATTGCAAACCCTGATTTGAAAGACTATATAAGGGGAACTCTAATATTTGTGAAAAACTAATCCCCACAACTCATGTGTGATACTAGTTTGCGTGCTAGAGTCGTTTCTCCTATAACCTTTGGTTTTCTTCTTCCAAAACCAGGTTAACGACTTAAAGACTTCATTGGGATTGTGAAGCCAGACCGATACTACTTTATCGTAGTTCTGTGATCTGATCTTGCATCTTCTATCGTACGAGTACAATCAGATTGATTGGCTTGAGATTGGTATCTCCGATAGGCAAGATATAGAAAGTAATCACAAACATCTTCATCTCATTTTTTTTGATTCCGCAAAATCTTTTTTCGGTACCATACAATTAAGATTGTTGTGAGGTGATTGATAAATCTAGCTTGTTCTTCGGGAATATAAGACCGGATTATCAATTGGTTCCTGTTCACCTTGATTATTATCAAAAGACAGAAAAAACCTTTAGGGTTTATCTTTGGGAGACAAATTGATCATTTGATAGACTTGTCCGTGTGAGACAGATTTGTTTATTGTCAAAGCCTGCGATTTTGGGTCATATCAACTCTTAGTTGTGGGTGAGATCAGCTAAGGGAATCAAGTGCGCGGTATCCTGTTGGGATCAGAGGCGTAGAGAGTATAACTGTACCTTGGATCAGTGGGAGACTGATTGGGGTTCAACTACAGTCCAGTCTGAAGTTAGCTTGGAGTAGGCTAGTGTCTGTAGCGGCTTAATATAGTGTGTGTTCAATCTGAACTAGGTCCCGGTGTTTTTCTGCATTTGCGGTTTCCTCGTTAACAAAACTTCTGGTGTCTGTGTTATTTCTATTTCCGCATTATATTTGTTTATATAATTGAAATAATACAGGTTGTGCGTTTAGATCATCAATTAAAATAATCCAACCTTTGGTTGTTGATTGTCATTGATTGATCCTTGGATATTGTTCTTTGGTACCATCCAAATTATTCCTTGTGTTTGATTAAAGACTCGCTGATTTCTATTAGCTCGAGTAAATCAAAACAAGAGAGAGATATTAACTCCTTGAGATACTTTTACCTAGATTGAGTCTGACTGTCTAGTTGATTCTCTAGAAAGTATTTCGGAGTTAGTCCATACAGATTGCTAAGCGAAATATTCGGTGGTGTTGTTAGACCCCCGCTTTTTCATATAGTTCAAAGTTCTATTGGAATTAGATTTTTCAATGATTCTTGTGGCAAGGTGTTTGAAAGGATTTCATCTAATGAGTTTATTCTAGAAAAGAAATTGGATTTTGTTAGTGGACATAAAGAATATTTGGTATGTTTTGGAAAATTTAATCTTGGAAATATCTTTGATGGTCTTAGTGAAGGTTTTGACACTCTTACAAGAATCTTCTACGCTAACATCGATGACGTTAATGATGATGACATGGAATTCAAGACCATGATAAATAGGTATAAGATTCTTTTTAATAGAGATTTGATTTCAAGGATTACCAAAATTTCCTTAGGGAGTTTTCGCCTTCCAAGACCTAGTCGTGAAAGACCATCCGTGGTAAGAGTGCTGATTGGAATGAAGGAAAATTTCCTACTAATTATCTTAGTCTTTCCTTGATGTGTTTTGGAAAACTTGGTATTTCTAATCTTTGTCCCTCCACGCTTGAGAATTCTCGTTGGAGTCGTGATTTTGCAGAGTTGGTCTATTTCCTTGAGTTTGGAACTCAAAGTCTCGACATTTGTGGGTTTATCTTTTATCAAATGTTGTCGATGACATCTTCCAACAAGAGGTTAGGATATCCCTACTTGATTGAGAAAATTTGTCGCACCTTCTCCATTACTCCCATTGGCAACTCTATTGGAACTCCCAAGCTTGTTCATACTTGTACGTTCAAACGTATAAAGGAGAATGCTTGCAAGAGACAAAGATGTGACACTCTTGTTGGCTCATGTGATTCTTCCTCCATGAAGCTTCTTCACTAAATTCACAAGGGTGTTTGTAAAATTGATGTCAAGGTAAAGTGTGTGCAAGAATAATTACTTGTGATTGCTACTAAGTTTCCTGAAATAAAGGAAGACATGGATAAGATTCGTACCACATTTATGGTCTCCGATGATGAAGAAGATGATTAGATTTTCATGTTGTCTAGGAAACTTCTTCTGAGAATTTATTCTTGTGTTTTTAAAAAGGATAACTAGGGTTTGGAATAGCCATTATTGTGAGTACACATAGCTATTGCCAACGTTTTTCATCTTGCAATGCTTTAGATTTATTTATTTAAATTCTAAGTTATTTGGAAAATGATTTTTGCAGTATATTTTTATGGTTTTATAAATTGAAAATTATTATGTGATATGTCGTTTACGTCCATGAACCTTGACTGTCCCATATTTGTTCAATAGTTAACTCTATTATATGTCGATATGAAAGTATTGATAAAAGATAGAATAAAATTTTGACTACAAAAGTTAAGCCTTTTATGTATGTAGATGGTGGATTTTCGACAAAGGCTAAAATCGTAAAACCATAATTGTACATGCTCCTGATCCAACAATCAGATGAGTATTGAGGCTCATGTCTCATGCCACAAGAATCTCTGACTGAGTATATTGTCTCTCAGCGCATACGTGAATATGCAGTTTCTCAACTGAGGCAACGACATATCTCATGAATACTGAGCAATTTCAGTAACTACTTTTATATAGAATCGAACGATTGGACGGCTCCTAGACAGCTTGCCTGCTAGTATAGAGCAATAACGTCTTCAGGATATAACAATGTTTTCCCTGACTATGTAAAATACATGTGTATAGAATCATTATGATTGGACGGCTCCTAGACAGCTTGCCTGCTAGTATAGAGCGATAACGTCTTCAGGATGCAACAACGTATTTTCCCTGACTATACCGTACATAATAAATATGACGCTTCAACAAGCTCATATCTCTCAATCCTCAAATAATTAATGCTCCTAGACAACATGCCTGCTAGTATAGAGCCATCAATTA
The DNA here is from genome assembly GCF_003573695.1 of Papaver somniferum. NCBI lineage: Eukaryota > Viridiplantae > Streptophyta > Magnoliopsida > Ranunculales > Papaveraceae > Papaver > Papaver somniferum. The sequence continues at coordinate 72,367,429 of NC_039361.1, read as the reverse complement.
ATTATTTCTAATCGTTAACTGAATATTCAACAATATTCTACGCTTCTTCATAATATTTCGTCACTTCAATTCGTGGTTCTTCCCAGAAGAATTCCACGGGTTAGTGATAAATATTCAAAGTACGGGCATCTGAGCTACCTTCGAGTAAGCCCTGGCCAAAAGGATGCAAGTGTACTCAAAAATAATGCACTAACGAGCACCTGAACACACGAACGAGCATCTCAAAATACGAAGGTACAATGAACCTATGCAAAATAGAAGAGAAAATAATAAATAATAAAATATTAACCAAGGCGCTGGGGGACTGGGCCCACCGGCCGGATGGTAGTGCTGTGACCAGTCCCACGCCCAATTTTATATTTTATCATATTTTTATTATTTTCCTTGATCTCATGAAAATTCCCTCATTTGAGCAAAATTCCTTCGTTTCAAGGAAACTCCTCAGTCTAATGGTGTTTCCTTCACATCAAGGAAATAATAAAATAATTAGGAAAGGTATGCGGGACCAAGCCTACTAGCCGGCCGGTTATGCCTTAGTTGTGGCCGGTCCCACACCTTGTATTTCTTATTATTTTATTATTCTTATTTCCTTGATCTCATGGTATTTCCTTAATTTCATGATATTTCCTTCAAGTCATGAAAAATAATAAAAAATTATGGAAACCCGTGGGACCGAGCCCTAGCCGGCCGGTCATGCCTTGGATGGTCCCACACGTCCCTTATTTTATTATTATTATTTTTTATGTTTCCTTGATCCCATGAAATTCCTTGATTTCATGATATTTCTTTCAAATTATGGAATTTCCATAAAATCATGAAATAATACATAAAATTAGGGAAAACTCACGGGACCGGTCCCTAGCCGGCCGACCATGCCCAAGACGGTCCCACAAGCCCTTATTTTATTATTATTTATTTACTTCATCTCATGGAAGCTTCTTCAGTTCAAGGAAACTCCTTGATTTCAACAAAAACTCCTTTATTTCAACAAACTCCTTGATTTCATGGTATTTTCATAAAATCATGAAAAATATAATAAAGTTAGGAAAAATGCTATCGGACCGGGCTCATTGGCTGGCCGGCCATGCCTTGGTCATAGCCGGTCCCAAACTTCATGATTCCTTCATTTTATTATTATTTTTCCTTCATCTCATGAAGTTTCCTCAGTTTCAGCAAAAACCCTGATTTTGTCATATTTTCTCAAAATGTTGCTCAAACGCACATCAGAAAATATCAAAATTCTTAGGACTGAGACATGGACACTTTGGCGACGTGAGCATGTTAACTTGACCGACCAAGGTTGGCTCTTTGGCTTGTAAGAAGCCATTCCCACGTATTTTCACAATCTGACCTAATTTGCGCAATTGCACGTATTTGGGTCCAAATCTCTTCCAAACAACTTGGAATTTCATGGAATGATCGTCAGAAGATCCCGTGACCTATGACCCCTTGTTCGGTCCCTCATCTCTTCATAATTAATTATGTTTTATCACCTAAGGCTCAGACGAGCATTATTTTAATAATAAATGATTAAACCAACATTTGATCATCTTTTACCAACTCTTCAAGAGACCTTGGTATTTGCTCAGTCGAGCATATAGGTGCTACATGGTTGATCCATGATCCCGTGTAGCCGGTCCCTCCTCCACTTTGTGGTTAATTTTCAATGAACCATCAATTGATCGAATTAGGGTTTCGAGTCCAAGGTTCATAGTTCCAGATTCGAACGCTAATAATTTTATGTTGATCTCAAGATCAACATTTTATTAATTATACTTGGTCCAGTTGACAGTATCTTAATTTAATATTTTATCTGGTCGCGCTGCCAACTATTCATCAAACGAGCAACATTTGCTCAGATGAGCAATATTTGCTCAAAACAAGGAATATTGGTTTAAATATCAATATTAAACAATTCATCGAATCATCAATATTTGCTCACCTTAACTATCGACGTTTACTTGAGAATTATATCTCTGTCTCAATAGACATGTTCAATTCGTGCGTTTTCAGAACATTTGCAAATCATGTTCAACTCAGCAATACATGGACCCATCGTCCCATGAAGTCAGCAACTGACTAACTAAATACACGTCTGCCTTACAGACTCCATAATCACGAGACATCAATCGCGTCACATAGGGGATATTAACTAGGGTTTTGGTCTGGCGGTCTACGGCACGTGTGTTCATACACACGATGAGAATGTGAGCAAGTCGTGCAATTAGTTGAAGGAGTTAAAAAAGTAGTGGATGGAAAATCGACCAAGTCTCCGCATGTTGAGCAACTGGTTTTAACACGATTTCCACTTCTCCACTCTTTGATTCCATCAACTGTCACACTTCATGGGATCACGGTGTTTACAATTCTAGCAATATAAATAAGTCTCTGAATCATGATTGAAAATAGGACAATCTTACGTCAAGCAGATAACACGAGATTAACAACTCAACGTCTGAGCAAATTCAATCATTCAGAACTTATCTTATTTTCAGAATACATAACACACCTACAATCTTCGATCACCATTGATCTCACACATTTCTCAGCTTCCCTCCTACAGATCAACCCATCATCTCTTGTGACCGAATTTACTCTGGAACGACCATTGTCTTGGTTTAGGACGGAGTACTACAGATTGATCTCTCGAATTCAAAGCACTCCCTTCTTGCAGTGCATCTGTGTGAGGTTTGACAGTTCGATCGGTTCAAGGAGTTTCCTATGTACGGTCGTCTCCTCAATTTCGTAAAAACCAGCAACTCGTTTTTCCCCATCTATAGATTGGCGACCACAGGGGGAGATTAATCTCTCGGTTGCAATCTCTCATCTTCACGAGATGGTTGATCTTAGGTCAGGTTCAGTTACAAATCCTAACACAAACAACGCTAGCACTAGCAACAATGATAGTATTCCAAAAACCATTCCCGCTTCCAACAATGATGGTGACACCACTCCTCCTCACACCAATGTCGAAAATCATCCTCTCTTCGGGCGGCATCCTGAAGAAGTCAGAGAAAATCCACCTACCATTGGTGTTCTCATGAAGGTGCAAGAAACTCTTGCCAAAAATCAGACTGACATGGCTACTACTCAGAAGGAACTATTCAACTATCTCAAGGCTCTTACAGAAAAAATGTCAGAGAAAACTCAGGAGAAAGTAAAATCTAAAGAGACGTCTGCAGATGCTGATCCAGAGGTCACTCCGATCCATGTGGTAGAGGATGAGGAAATTCCTAAAGCTGCAGAGAATCCACCAGCAAAAGATTCATCCAGCTTCATCACCCGTGAAGACCTCGAACGTCTTTTGGAGGATCGTGGAAAAGACAAAACGCCTTCGGTCCACTGTCACCATCCTCCATACCCTGTTGCTACACAAAGGATTCCTCTTCCAAAATGTTACACCTCTCCAACCTTCACACTTTATGATGGAACCGGAAATGCTCTAGAACATGTTTCTCGATTTCTGGAAGCACTGGGTGAACACGATCACAACCATGTCGTCTGTCTGAAAGAATTTTCAAAGTCTCTGACAGGAAGAGCATACACCTGGTACAACAACATCGCACTAGGAGGTATCCGGAGAGATGATTAATGCTCTCTACAGAAAATACTTCTTCGTGTCAGAGCAAGTCACTCTCTCAGATCTAGGAAGGATGTTTCAAAGGAGCAGTGAACATCCCAATGATTATGTGAAAAGGTTCAGAGTTCAAGCCTTGGACTGTCACGACCCAAACGTCACAGAGCTGCAACTTGTAGAATTGTGCATCAACATAATGATCCTGGTCTACATAGTTTTGCTGGAAAACCTCTGGTTCCACACTTTCTCAGAACTTCATGAAGCAGCCAAACGATCAACAACTACTACACCTGCTTCTTTATTGAGCAAAGTCTACAAAGATTGAGGAACCTCGTGGAACTTGCGACATATGACACTTAGCTAACAAACAATACAATCTCCAACCTTTCACAAATATTATTGCATAAGGAAGCAAAAATAAAGCCGAGACACAGCATCAGAGCGCTTCTCCAACATCCCATCTTGAAATGCACAAAACTCGACCCGGCATCAAAGAACGGAGAAATGATCAGACAGACTCAAACTTCTCTCTTCTCATGAAGGAGTGATCTAGTTACTGGAAGCCTGGATTCAAGATGGTGCAATCAAATTGTCATTCATCAGGAGAGAGACAACTGAAGAAGAAATGGAGAATCCCAGGTACTGTCGCCTTTATAGGTTTATCGATCATCCAACAAGTAACTGCAATATTTTGAAGCACATCTTCAAAGAGAAGGTTGATCCAGCTTCAACTGGGGACTGAAGGTGTACACAAGAATCCTCTCCCAGTCAGAACCTTTACACTCTATGAACAACCAGTCAAAGAAGCAGTTCAATCATTGCTCGAGCACATCTGAGAAATTGCTCTATCTGTCTAAGGAACAAAGGAAAGACATGTTCACAGCACTGAATTACATTGTGTCTGACGTCTGTCCATCCCGGAAATACTCCTTGAACCTTGATCGACATACAAGGAGATGCATGACTGGGGAATACTTACCACAGTCCATCTCAGAGGAGAGGAAATGAATTCGGAAGAATGTTGATCGATGCTGACCCCGCCATCAACATCATTCCACTGAAAAGCCCTCAGAGCAGCATGCATCACTCGACAAGAAGCTACTCGTGATCCTGTCTCAAGCCTTGAAGGAACGTTCGGAAATACTTATGGCTACATCACTCTCAAAGTGAACATAAGTTCAACCTGGACAGAAACCAAGTTTCACATAACCAGGAATATCCAGGATACAACATATTCTTCAGACGAGCATGGATCCACGCTAAAAAGATGGGTACTGACAAAACGCATTTGGTTGCACATCTCTCCAACGAAGAAAGTTCTGATCCGGAAGATTTTACGGACATTCCATCATCAGAGCACTTGGAGGAATTTCTTACTTTAACAAGGTTGAAGTAAGAACCTGCAAAAAGATGCGTAGACGTTCATCAAGAGGTTCCGCACTCAGGAAAGTCTCATTCCTTCCATGTCCATGTTATTTATTTCCTCACATGCTATCCTAGAATGGGGACTCAATTTTGCTAGCAACTCTGCAAGACGTTATGAATGGGTAGCTCCACCACCTCTCCGAATCGAGCATCTCACTGAGTCATTCATTACTGAGAAGATATCCAAGCATGGCAAAGAACACTTTGGGCGTTTCTCCGTAGCCTTGCAGGAGTGTCCATGTGTTCCACAAAATCATAAAGCTATGATGTATGCACAAGTGTGGAACCCTACCGCAAAAGGAATGCTTAATCAACATAAGATACTCGAGGCCAAGACGATCAGGCGGAAGACATTCGACTCTTAAGGGATGTGACGCTTCAATGCACAAGCATCTAAGAAGCCTTCAAATTGTACTCCCAATCAAAGAGTACACCTTCAATAATAACCGCCTCTAGCTTCAGCACAAATATATCGAAAATGACACACTGATTCAACACTGACACAATCAAAATGCTACAATCGATAAGTCTCCACTATCTCATGATAATACTTCTGGAGCAGATGAAGCGTTATTTATTGATAGAACAAACTCCTTCAACACACTGGGTACTTGATCTTATTGAATGAAGTCCGCTGCTTCTCTTCCGCAACAACGTCAATTCCCTGACAAAGCCACTTCGCGGATCACTGGATGAAGGAGCAAGACTATGTCGATAATCATGGTTCTAGCTTTCTTGGTCTCTGGAGAAACTCCGACCATAGTATCTACATCAACAAGGATATCTGGAGGAACTCCATCCATAGTCTCAGCATCGACAAGAATTTCTGGAGGAGATTCAATTGTGATCTCAGCATCAACAACGGTCTAAGGAGCAACATCCTCATGACATGACTTCATTCTCTGAAGTGTTACACATGAAGCGGAGTTCTCTAAGAACCAATGATTCATATAAAGATGTGTAGACCTGATAACATGCTCACATGAAAGTATTCCCAAAGCTTTCACAACTGGTGGGCACAATCCAAAGTCTTCTACAAGATGTTCTCATCACCTCTACAAATGAGATACAACACATTTCAGGCCAAGGGTTTACAAAAACGTACCAATGGGTGAGGAATGGGACAATTCTTCTTCAACGAAAGATGTTTGTCTATGTCTCTTCTACAATATACCAAAAGGGCGCATCAATCGGACATAATAGCTGAAAGATATGGCCTTTACCGTCAGGTCTACGAAATCTGAAAAATTTGTACGGGATTACAAATTACAAATGTGCACGCTTCGTTGGATGACCTCTACAACTCCAAATTGAGTGATACTTTTATAATGTAATAAATCAGTCTCTTAGCTTCAAAATTTTGGGTCAAGAACCGAATTCCTACATCGTATGAGGTTCCTACAACTTCCATAACATACAACATGCAAGTAGAAATTCTTGGACGTGATTCATAACCTCTACGGTCGATCGATGTCCACCAGGTCTTTTCGCTAAGTCTTTCATCAAGTCCAAGACTCGTGGTGCCGGGATCTCCAGTGCTAATCATTCATCTTAAAAGGAACTAATACTGGGACATGCAACCATGGTCATTACATCATTCCCCTCTTGAGTGCAACATCAGTTATGGTCCCGTGATCAGGGTTTCAGAAGTGATGTTTCTACGACTGACAGAAACAAGATGGCTGCAAGCACCATGCTCATGTATCAATCAAGGAGTCCTGATCTCAAATGAATCAATGGCATTGAAATCCTTCACCAAGCGTTCGAGACACAAGCGAATGGTCCAAAGACATAACAAGTGTGTTTTACAACAAGCTCGTCTGAGGTGATTTTATACTGTCCTGCACAAGGAAGAAAGCTGGGAGATATTGGTGAAGAATCTAGGTATGGGACATATACAATTCTATTTTTATGGATGTTACCTACGACATATCCAAAATTCACAGCAATTGGAGAAAAGAGCAAATATATGTGGCCAAAACATTGGACTACATGCCAGCTGAAAATTTCTGGAAGTCTCCTGGAAGTTTACTGTTTCGCATATTTCGGACCCTAAACATGCTCGAAACTCAAAAATCTTATTCTTTAAATCTTGGAAATTTCCTGGGCATGAAAAAACATGGGTATATCGCAAAAATCCGACATCGTACAAAGATTCTACAGCGTTTTTACTGAAAGGCTGAAGTCTGAATTTTCTGGTGACGTATTTCGGCAAAAGTTTCATTCATTTCATGTGGATCCTCGTTCACTCATTCACAAATCAGCAATTTCATACTTTTATGAAGAAAATATACAATGGGTACTAATTGGAATGGTCCCTAAAGTGCTCAAACGATCAGAACTTCCAACATCACCATTGGAAACATTACTGCTTTCACTTGGTTTCGAAATCTGGGGTTTTCTTCTTCACCATCCTCCAAATACGAATGGGCATCATCAGTACTCTCTCGTTTCATGGAAATCTCCCCATTTTTCCATAGAAATCTCCCTCTGGATACATCAACAACATAGTGATATTTCATTCAAGGAATGCTATGAATGACTATACGAAGAAGTACTTATGTCGACTTCTTCCTCAACACTCGATTCAGAAACCGTTTGAGAATTGAAGACTGTCAAGGCTTGACGGATCAAAATTCTGAAAAAGAAATAACAAACCTTGGTCTCGTGATCCTAATTGCACGGACAAGAAAAAGTCATGATGTAAGGAGCGCTAACAACTCACCAAAGAGACAGGGGACTTTACAGTGCTCAAACCTGGACGATGTTTTTCGGGTTTATATTGGACCAAGAAGAATTCGTCATTCGCATTAGTCACCACTTCTTCCTCTTCATCAACTAAAGGAGTCTCATAACAACCATTTGACATCTCTGCAAAGTAGCTGCGGTATCCATGCGATATTTCTATTTCAAAATGTCATTCAGAGGTGCAAATTTCATCAAAGAAATGGAATTAAAGCATAACAAAGGTGCTCACATCAGCGTCTACAAAAATGGTAACAATCCAACTCTTACCTACTTACAATTTCACTAGCTGTAGTGATTATAACGTCAGAATTTCAAAAACTTGCTCGTTCCTCCAAACCTTCAAGGACGAGCAAAATTCATTATTCAAAATCATGACTTGATTTTCATAAAACCATGAACAACCCACGTGAATTTTAACATCCACTGGTTTTTCAAACATTGGAGAGACATCCATTCTACAATTGTGAAAACTCACATACAGACATTATTTCACCATGTATAATTGTCTACTTTCAACAGTTGTTCAATATCAAAACATGGTTTTACAAAATATATAAATATTTAACGTGAAACTCACGTAAATTTGAAAAATATATCTATATATTTTTGCTCCCTCGCACGAGCATCGGTCTTTGAAGCGAGAGTATATTTTCAAAGATTTCCGAAAGGTCGAAGATAAAAAATTTCATGAAAGGTCATAAACAAAATTTTATTACAACAGACGCACGTCTATTCAAAAAAAAAAAAAAAAAACTTTTCTCTCATACGAGCATCCACCTTTGAAACGAGAGTTTATTCCACTTTGTGAAATCTCACATATTTAAAATACAAAATTCCGGTTTCTGTGAAAGCTCATAGACAAAAATTTTTATCATTAGACTCGGGTCTATTTTGTTTGTTCTCTAAACTAATGAACGAACGAGCGTCTATTCCTAAAACAAGGATTTCTTTTCATGGGCCTGGACCCGTGAATCCTAAATCGACCAAGGTTTCGTCATCGAATCAGCGGTTCTACACCAATTTATGCTCATTAGACGATGCTCTATCATTCTAGTGGGATCTTCGTTCAAGTCGTGGTTCACAAATCTGGTAACATCTTATCTTACGACTAAGTTTAATTACTTATTTCGTTCATAACTGGACAATCACCATCCAGTGCTGACTAAGGAACATGACTGTCCCTCACTAAGCAGGGGACTTAATGTAGATGGTGGATTTTCGATAAAGTCTAAAATCGTAAAACCATAATTGTACATGCTCCTGATCTAGCAATCAGATGAGTATTGAGGCTCATGTCTCTCATTGAAGCATGAAAGCTCATGCCACAAGAATCTATAACTGAGTATATTGTCTCTCAGAGCATACGTGAATATGCAGTCTCTCAACTGAGGCAACGACATATCTCATGAATACTGAGCAATTTCAGTAATTACTTTTCTATAGAATCCAACGATTGGACGGCTCCTAGAAAACTTGCCTGCTAGTATGGAGCAATAACGTCTTCAGGATGTAACAATGTTTTCCCTGACTATGTAAAAGACATGTGTATAGAATCATTATGATTGGACGGCTCCTAGACAGCTTGCCTGCTAGTATAGAGCGATAACGTCTTCAGGACGCAACAACGTGTTTTCCCTGACTATACTATACATAATAAATATGACGCTTCAACAAGCTCATATGTCTCAATCCTCAAATAATTAATGCTCCTAGACAGCATGCCTGCTAGTATAGAGCCATCAATTAATTATTTTTAATCTTAACTGAATATTCAGCAATATTCTACGATTCTTCTTAATATTTCGTCACTTCAATTCGTGGTTCTTCCCAGCAGAATTCCACGGGTTGTGATAAATATTCAATGCATGGGCATCTAAGCTACCTTCGAGTAAGCCCCGACCAAAAGGATGCAAGTGTACTCAACAATAATGCACTAACGAGCACCTGAATACACGAACGAGCATCTCAAAATACGACGGGACAATGAACCTATGCAAAATAGGAGAGAAAATAATAAATAACAAAATATTAACAAGGCGCTGGGGGACTGGGCCCACCCAATTTTATACTTTATCAAGGCGTCGGCCATCGTGCTGTGACCAGTCCCTCGCCCAATTTTATATTTTATCATATTTTTATTATTTTCCTTGATCTCATGAAAATTCCCTCATTTGAGCAAAATTCCTCCGTTTCAAGGAAACTCCTCAGTCTCATGGTGTTTCCTTCACATCAAGGAGATAATAAAATAATTAGAAAAGGTGTGCGGGACCAAGCCTACTAGCCGTACGGTCATGCCCTAGTTGTGGTTGGTCACACACCTTGCATTCCTTATTATTTTATTATTCTTATTTCCTTGATCCCATGAAATTCCTTGATCTCATGGTATTTCCTTAATTTCATGATATTTCCTTCAAGTCATGAAAATACTAAAATTAGGGAAACTCGTGGGGACGAGCCCTAGCCGTCCGGTCATTCCATAGCCGATCCCACATGCCCCTTATTTTATTATTATTATTTTTTATGTTTCCTTGATCCCATGAAATTCCTTGATTTCATGATATTTCCTTCAAATTATGGAATTTCCATAAAATCATGAAATAATACATAAAATTAGGGAAAATTCATGGGACCGAGCCCTAGCCGGCTGACCATGCCCAAGCCGGTCCCACACGCCCTTATTTTATTATTATTTGTTTCCTTCATCTCATGGAAGCTCCTTCACTTCAAGGAAACTCCTTAATTTAAAAAAAAAACTCCTTTATTTCAACAAACTCCTTGATTTCATGGTATTTTCATAAAATCATGAAAAATATAATAAAGTTAGGAAAAATGCTATGGGACTGGGATCATTAGCCGGCCGGCCATGTCTTGGACATAGTCGGTCCCAAACTTCATGATTCGTTCATTTTATTATTATTTTTTCTTCATCTCATGAAGTTTCTCCAGTTTCAGCAAAAACCCTGATTTTGTCATATTTTCTTAAAATGTTGCTCAAACGCACATCAGAAAATATCAAAATTCTCAGGACTGAGACACGAACACTCTGGCGACGTGAGCATGTTACCTTGACCGACCAAGGTTGGATCTTTGGCTTGTAAGAAGCCGGTCCCACGTATTTTCACAAATTGACCTAATTTGCGCAATTGCACGTATTTGGGTCCAAAACTCTTCCAAACAACTTGGAATTTCATGGAATGATCGTCAGACGATCCCGTGACCAGCCAAGGCTGGTTTTATGACCTCTTGGTCGGTCCCTCATATCTTCGTAATTAATTAGATTTTATCACCTAAGGCTCAGACGAGCATTATTTTAATAATAAATGATTAAACCAGCATTTGATCATCTTTCACCAACTATTCAAGAGACCTTGGTATTTGCTCACTCGAGCATATAGGTGCTGCATGGTTGATCCATGATACCATGTAGCCGGTCCCTCCTTCACTTTGTGGTTAATTTTCAATGAATCATCAATTGATCATCAATTGATCGAATTAGGGTTTCGAGTCCAAGGTTCATAGTTCCATATTCGAACGCTAATAATTTTATGTTGATCTCATGATCAAAATTTTATTAATTATACTCGGTCCATTTTCCAGTATCTTAATTTAATATTTTATCTGGTCACGCTACCGACTATACATCAACGAGCAACATTTGCTCAGATGAGCAATATTTGCTCAAAACCAGGAATATTGGTTCAACTATCAATATTCAACAGTTCATCGAATGAGCAATATTTGTTCACCTTAACTATCGACGTTTACTTGAGAATTATACCTCTGTCTCAACATACATGTTCAATTCATGCGTTTCAGAACATTTGCAAATCATGTTCAACTCAGCAATACATGGACCCATCGTCCCATGAAGTCACTAAGTCAGCAACTGACTAACTAAATACACGTCTTCCTTGCAGACTCCACAATCACGAGACATTAATCGTTTCACATGGGGGATATTAACTAGGGTTTTGGTCTGGCGGTCTACGGCACGTGTGTTCATACACACGATGAGAATGTGAGCAAGTCGTGCAATTAGTTGAAGGAGTTAACAAAGTAGTGGATGGAAAATCGACCAAGTCTCCGCACGTTGAGCAACTGGTTTTAACACGATTTCCACTTCTCCACTCTTTGATTCCATCAACTGTCACACTTCATGGGATCATGGTGTTTACAATTCTAGCAATATAAATAAATCTCTGAATCATGATTGAAAACAAGACAATCTTACGTCAAGCAGATAACACGAGATTAACAACTCAATGTCTGAGAAAACTCAATCATTCAGAACTTATCTTATTTTCAGAATACATAACACACCTACAATCTTCTATCACCATTGATCTCACACATTTCTCAGCTTTCCTCCTACAGATCGACCCATCCTCTCTTGTGACCGAATTTACTCTGGAACGACCATTGTCTTGGTTTATGCCGGAGTACCACAGATTGATCTCTCGAATTCAAAGCACTCCCTTCTTGAAGTGCATCTGTTTGAGGTTTGACAGTTTGCTCGGTTCAAGGAGTTTCCTCCGTACGGTCGTCTCCTCAATTCCGTAAAAACCAGCAACTCATTTTGCCCCATCTACAATGTCATTATGCAAATATTGATGGAAGAAAGGATGAGCTTTTTGAAAAAGCGGGGGTCTAACAACCACATCCAATATTTCGTTTGGCAATCTGAATAGACAAACTCCAATATACTTTCAAGAGAATCAACTAGACAGTCAGACTCAATCTAGAGAAAAAAAAATATCAAAGGGTTTTGTATCTCAATCACTCAATTCTATCCGCAATTAGAAAATAGGAATTTGCGAGCCCGATTGAATATAAGAGAAATAAGTTGAGCGGTACCAAAGACCAATGTTCAAGGATCAATCAATTTCAATCAACAACCAAAGGTTGGATTTCCCAATTGATCGATTCAACGCACAACCTGTGATATTTCAATTATATAACAAAATATAATACGGAAAAGAAATAACACGGGCACCAGAATTTTTTTAACGAGGAAACTGCAAATGCAGAAAAACCCCGGGACCTAGTCCAGCTTTGAACACCACACTGTATTAAGTCTCTATAGACACTAGCCTACTACCAATGAACTTCGGACTAGAATATAGTTGAGCCCTAATCAATCTCACACTGATCAAGGTACAGTTGCACTCCTTACTTCTCTGAACCCCAACAGGATTCTACACACTTGATTCCCTTAGCTGATCTCACCCACAACCAAGAATTTCTACGACCTAAAGTCGAATACTTGATAAAAAAATTTGTCTCATACAAAAAAGTCTATTGGAATAGATAAATCTGTCTCCCACAGAAATACCTACGAGTTTTGTTCTGTCTTTTGATAAATCAAGGTGAACAGGAACCAATTGATATACCAGACTTATATTCCCAAAGAAAATCCTAGAAATATCAATCACCTCACAATAATCTTAATCGATTAACGAAACAAGATATTGTGGTATCACCAAAGATGAGACGAAGATGTTTGTGACTACTTTTAATCTTATCTATCGAAGATAAATCTCAAGCAAATCTTAGCAAAGATAATACTCAATCACGATAGTAAAAGTAAGATTAGAACACGCAACTACAGAGAAAATAGTTGGGTTTGGCTTCACAATCCCAACGAAGTCTTCAAGTCGTTAACCTACAAGGTTTCGTGAAAAACCTGAGGTTAAAAGAGAATCGACTTTAGTCGCAACTCGTATCACACAAAAGGTGCGGGGATTAGGTTTCCCAGTTGCAAGAGTTCTCCTTTATATAGTTTTCAAATCAGGGTTTGCAATCTAAGTTACCTTGGTAACAAAGCATTCAATATTCACCGTTAGATGAAATCCTGATTATATTCAAGCTAATATATTTTAACTGTTAGACCTAACTTAGCTTGTTATATACAAATAAAATGTACCCTCATTTAGGCTTATGTAACCGTACCTAAACCTGTACACCATGTTGGCTCAACCGTAGTTAACCGAGGTTAGATATATGAACACTCTCATATCAACCTTATTCATCTTAACCATAATTAGTTCAAATGACTCAAATGAAAGTAGTTAAGGAATTATTAAATTGCTATATTCTCATAGAAGTATACAAGAACACAATTGAAGCAAAATCGGTTTGATTCACTCAAATAAATTCATGAACATTATAGCCACTATTTGCAAATGTATTCGTTCACGTTACAACCGATTTTAGAACTTTAACCACTCAAGTATGCAAACGGGTACGCATACTTGAATAGCCGGACCAAGTTTGGTTTTCTCCAGTATGCGAACGGGTACGCATACCTACAAACCCAGCAGAAATTTCCGGTCATAAACCTACGTCGGTATGCGTACGGGTACGCGCACTTAGGTTCCCGGACTTCTCAAACCAACAGGTACGCATACGGGTATGCATACTATGGTTCCCAGACATGGGTCACATATCTCCAAGAGTGCACAAAATGTTTATAATCCAATGTTGGTTAAGTGTTCTAAACTCTTATTTCAATCATTGAAACTTTCTTAGAGGATGACAATAACCGTTTTCACACACTATTACACTACACCAAATTTAGTGTTTCGTAACGGTAACTGGCAGTTGCAAAACAAGGTCGCAACAGTTCAGCTCTGTTACGAAAGTCGATGTTGCAATATTTCGTAACGGCTCATAAGTCGTTGCGAATTTTCGGCCGCAACAGTTTCAAACAGTTGCGTAATTGATGGTTGCAACAGTTTGAAACAGTTGCAAACTGGAAGGAACTGCCACCCGTTCCTTCCCACGAAAACCTAGTTTCTAGGGTTTCCTCCCTTTTCTTGGTTTGGCCGTGTGCATGGTTTCCGTGGAGGGGCGTGCTTTCTTGGATGGGTGCGTACTTCTCGCTGCAGGGTACGGCCTTGGCATGAGGCGTGTTTTCCGCGACGACGCAGGGGCTTCCAGTCCCCATTTCTTTGCCTATGCGCGTTATGACTTTGCAGCAAATTGGCTCGTGTCCAGAATGAATCCCTTGTTGGTTGATAAAATAGCTTCCATGCACTTTCGTAGTAATTTCTCTTCGTATTGTTCTATTGTAGTTACTTTGAAGGTGAAAGCAGCGTAAGGAAATTTTTGTTAGGATGTTGCTAGAGAAAAGTCATGCCGTATCGAAATATGTTGGCAATTCCAAGCCAAACGTAGATGATGAATTATTTACAACGTCCGCCACAGCTAGGAGAAATCATCACAAGTACGTGCCGATTCTTCTGACCGGTTCGGAGAATGAAGGAGTAGCCCGGTCGGTCCGGCCAGGGGGTGTTATACGGTTTGTCTTCAGAGGAAATAGTATTCTGCTTCTCCCATTGACTTTAAAATCAGTGTGAGTTCATTGCGTTCCTTTGAAAAATGGATACGATTCATGATAATCCAGGACTGTGTAAGAGTCAACTTGACCAAGGCACAGATCATTGATGCTGTCGCGACTTCTGCAACACTTCAAATTAGGAAAGATATTCCATGCTTGGTTGCTTTCATTTCCAGATGGTGTCCAGACACTCATACGGCCATATGTAGGTGGGGTGAAATGACTATCTCTTTAGAGAGCATGGTCGTCTTGATGAACCTTCTCGTAATAGGAAACCTTGATATCAAGTTTTCTGGAGATGAAGAAGAAATGCGCGCCGCTCTGGTTGCGAAGTCAAAAGGGTTCGTTCGGAAATAAAACGATACGAGGTGCTTCTATAGCTGGTGGATGTCTCAATGGTTTCCTGATGAGTTGGAGCCAAATCAGAAGAATAATACACTTCATGTTGCCGCGTTCTTGGCTCTTTGGTTATCCAGAGATATTTTTGATGATGGCTCTAGTAAGAAGGAGATAAGACAGGAACTTATCAAGTTCGCCATAAAATTAGCAAAAGGTGTCGTTCTCCCCATTGGCAGCTTGATTCTTGGTTCTCTGTACACACATTTGGATCATTTGGTCGCGGACATGTGCGCTTCAAATGGTTACATGAAAGTGAACTCGTACGTCCATGCCTCTTTTCTCCAAGCGTGGTTGTGGGAGCACTTCGAGAGGTACGCTCCAAAACCGTTGGCCTTACTTCCCGAGTCTTGGGGTGGCTCTAGGATACTCCACTGGGTGAATAGGTTCACAAGGACTGGTTCAAACCTGGTTGGATTTCTTGACAACCCATACACGGTTAATTTTCTTCCATGGGCTCCGATGCATACATCCATAGTTCAGGTCAACACTTTTGCTCCTTCCCCGAACATGTCTTTGTCTTCCGATGAAAAGGATATGAGCGTTGGAGAGGTGGTGTTCATGCGAAGCTGCATGCCTGGTCATCTTCCGTCTTTCTTTCGAGGATCTTGTAAGGAAGTCTCTTATAATATCGATAGGGCGGATCGGCATATGGGATTTGACCGAGGAGTCCCACTTACCTGTCATCCGGTTGTTCCAGAAGACCTATTGAAAATCCTTTCTTGATGCTAGTGTTCTTGCACCGGGTAAAAGTATCCCTTTTATGCTCCCAGAACGAAATCTATCAACGACCTCTAAATATAACACGTTCTGGAAGGATGAGTTTCTCACTATTCATGGATTCGTGAATGATGTGGCAGAGAATCATCTTGGTAAGCCTTCCCCTGCGGTTTTAGCTGAGCATCCGCTGTTGAGGGACCCCTCTTTGACTAAGCGAAAATCCGTCATCCCGGACGCGGATAGTCCCCGAGCGAATGAGCGAAGGTCTAAAAGCCGTGCATATGGTTTCCAGTCGGATTCGACAGCTCTTCCGACTTTCAGTTCTTCTAATATGCGAGTACGTATGATTTTCTCCCTGATTTTAGTTGGATTGCATATATCATCGTCTCTTTTCTGAGCGTCTGTCTTTGTGCCTTGCCCAGGGTCTCAGCAGCGTGAATGCCTTTACCAAACTTGCAAGTAGTCAGAAAACAACATTTCTTGAGACGGAGGGTGGCGATGTTGAACCTATTTGTGGTGAAGAGGAACCCGAGAAGGAAGAAAGTTCGGAGTCTAGTGACGGCGAGAATAGTTCTTCCAACAACAGTGCTGAATCTTCTTCTAGTCGGTCTGAAAGAAAATCAGTGAGTCTCTTACACGTTTTTCTTCTTCCTCCTTTCTCTTCTTTTTGGAAAACATCTAATCCGTGATATCATAGGGGGAAGCCGTTTTTGAAAATGGACCTGAGACGGAGACTTGTGGAGACACATATTTGTCTCCGACCGTGGCAGCCGCACCTGGTGACCTTGGAACAGAGGTTGCTCGATATGAAGGTGTTGTTGCGACTCAGACAATGGAGCGTACTCCAGTGACCGTTGGCGCAATTGTAGTTAAGAATTCTTTACCGGTCGCTGATTCAGTCACGGGCGCCACCTTCACTCCTCCATACCTGGTTCCTTATCCGGATCACGTGTTGATCGGGGGATTTAGTGTGCCAGCAAAGTATGCGGCACTATACAGTAAGATATGGGAAATCTACGGACATATAGCCACGACCAAGAGAATTACTAGCCGACTCGTTTTGGTTAAGCGTGTGGAGGAAGCTTTGTCTTCAATTGACGACATGTGCAACGTGACTGGTCATACTGTTTCTGAGGATGTAATCTCGAGCTGGAAGTTCCATCATGACATGTGCGTAGACTTCGAGTTCAATGCTCCTTGGTTAGTTGAAGGCTTCTCCGAGGTTGAAAAGTTGCTGGCCGAGACAGTCAAAGGTCCTTCTGCGGATGTGGTCAAACAACAAGAAGCGGAAGTCGAAAAGTTTCCAGAAAGTTGAAGCTGAAACGGGCAGCTCTCCAAAGCACGAAGGAGGCTTTCTCTAAGAAGAGCAAGCCATTGTTGAAAAACTTTCCTTGAATGCATTTCTGTCTTCTGAACTTCTTTACTTAGGTTTTTTTTTTTTGAAAGACAAATGAAACGCCTAGTTTATGGTTTTGGTTTGAATTGATAAATAATTGTTATCTATGAGGGTTTTACATTAATTTTTTTGAATGAATTGTTTTAGAATAATGTTGTCTGGGTTACGATTGCAAGTGACGCAAACATCCCAGGTAAACCATAGAACCGTGAGCGTTGCATGTCGGTGGAGAGCATGAGATGAGACATAACATGGCTATCGGTTTTATCATTCCCGTGAAAACTTGAAGTAGTAAACCATGTATTTTGTCTAGGCAAGACTTACTCGGGTTTTTCGGATCTCTTGACGAAAAATGAATCTTCCGGGTGTAAGTCCAAGTTTTGTGTGAAGCACTGCCGTGATTATGGAACTCCCCAGTCGTCCCTGAGTCACCCGATAAACGAGTCGTCGATCCCTGGGCGAATCGTCTGCTTCTATTATCTTGTAAGTCCCTAGTCACCTCTTGTCATGTCATGACTGGTAACTGAGTCGTCGATCCCTGAGCGGATCGTTTTCTTCTACCACCTTGATGTCTGGGTTGAAGTATGAGATTGGGAGTTGGAAATCGATATTGTAACCGAGAGATTAATCTCCCACTATGGTCGCCAATTATTTGAGGGTGAAAACAGTTTCTGCTGGTTTCGGTAATTTCATGTGTTGTGGGTGAGAAACGAGTCTAAACCCTAAACAATGTACTGCAAGGGAGTACTTTAGATTCGAGAGATCAATATGTACAAATCCGGCCTAAACCAAGAAATGGTTGTTCCAGACTTGCTTCGGTCACAAAGTGAAGGATAAGGGTTGGTTTTTGGGAGGGAAGCGAAGAGAGTATTGAGACCAGAATAGTTGATTCCGGAAGAGTAGTTGTTTGACTTGTATCAGAAAGTGAAAGCTAACAGATGGTAAACCTAACAAGTGATTTCTGAGTGTTGTATGCTCCTGATCCAAAACTTGTTGTTCGGTGGTAATAGGTAAGACCTATTTATACAAGTCCAAGTGAAACGTACTCTGGTATCCTGAGAAATATAAACGGATTAGTAAATGGGAGGAGGTGGTAACCGGTAACGCCTGGAATTGATGTTCCATTATGAAGGAAATCGTTTCATCATTACTTCCTGTAGTTAATAACCGCCTCATTCTTATGAAACTGTCTTGTAACGGGCGTAGTGTACGCCGCACGCTGTAAACCGCCAAACCAATACCCTAATGAGCATCCCCCAGTTTGTGACATGTGTTGATGTCTCGAGTGTTTTCGTAGAAAACGTATAGCATGTTGCTGATGTTTGTCAAGTTGAGCTTGGGAGACTTGCCGGCTCGGTGGTGATCCTCGACGATCGAGATTTGCATCTTAAGAGGAAGGGAAGCCGTTGATTATTGCAACCCTTCGTTTGGTAGCCAGCGGCATGAAAGCATGGCCGGGCATGGATTTGACATGGTTAGGCATGGCCAAGATCGGATTTTGGCATAGTTTACGCGCGGCCAAGAACTAGGGTTTTGGCATAGTTTGGGCGCGGCCAAAATTAGGGCTTGGCGTTGGGCCAAAGGTTGCCACGCATTAGATGGTGAGCTTGGACGGCTAAGATCTGTATCTTATATGGAATGGTGGCCGTTGATTATAGCAACCCTTCGTTTTGGCAGCCAACGACGTGGAAGAAAGGCTGGCATAGTTTTGGCACAGCGGTGCGGCTCGCATGGTTGGCATGCCTTGGCGCGGAGATGTGGATGGCATACCATTGGCACATGTGAAGCGCTGGCATGGTTGGTATGCTTTGGGAGCGGAGCTGTGGCGTGGCATGCCATTGGAACATGCGACATGGTTGGCATGCCTTGGCGCGGAAACGTTGCATGGTATGCCATTCGCACATGTGGCATGGTTGGCATGTCTTGGCGTGGAGATGTGGCTGGTACGACATGCCATTGGCACAGGTGGCGTGGTTGGCATGCCTTGGCGCGGAAAGGTTGTACGGCATGCCATTGGCACATGTGGCGCGGCTGGCATGGTTGACATGTCTTGGCGCGGCGATCTTGGACGGTTGAGATCTGCATCTCAGATGGAAGGGTGGTCGTTGATTGTTGCAACCCTTCGTTTTGACAGCCGTGAAGGAAAGGCCGGCATGGTTTAGTCGTGGCCAAGCTAGGATTTTGGCATAGTTTAGGCGCGGGCAAAACTAGGGTTTTGGCATAGTTTGGGCGCGGCCATAATTAGGACTTGGCGTTGGGCCAAAGGTTACCACGCGTTAGCTGGCGACCTTGGACGGCTAAGATCTGCATCTCAGATGGAAGGGTGCCCGTCGATTGTTGCAACCCTTTGTTTTGGCAGCCTTGAAGGAAAGGACGACATGGTTTAGGCGTGGCCAAGCTAGGATTTTGGCATAGTTTAGGCGCGGCCAAAAACTAGGATTTTGGCATAGTTTGGGCGCGGCCAAAATTAGGACTTGGCGTTGGGCCAAAGGTTACCACGTGTTAGCTGGTGACCTTGGAAGGCTAAGATCTGCATCTCAAATGGAAGGGTGGCCGTCGATTTTTGCAACCCTTTGTTTTGGAAGCCGTGAAAGAAAGGCCGACATGGTTTAGGCGTGGCCAAGCTAGGGTTTTGGCATAGTTTGGGCACGACCAAAATTATGGCTTGGCGTTGGGAAAAAGGTTACCACGCGTTAGCTGGCAACCTTGGACGACTAGGATCTTCATCTTAGGTGGAAGGGTGGTCGTTGATTGTTGCAATCATTCATTTTGGCAGTCTGCGTTGTGCATGGCAAGTTGGGACGGCTGGCATGGTCGGCATGCCTCGGTGAGGAGATGGGCTGGCACGGAATGCCATTGGCACATGTTGTGCGGATGACATAGTTGGTATGCCTCGACGCGGAGATGTGGCTGGCACGGCATGCCATTGGCACATGTGGTGCGGATGACATGGTTGGAATGCCTTGGCGCGGAGACGTGGCTGGCATGGTTTGCCATTGGCACGGTGGTGCGGCTGGCATGGTTGGCATGCGTTGGCTCGGAGATGTGGCTGGCACGACATACCATTGGCACATGTGGTGCGGCTGGCATGCCTTGGCGCGGAGACGTGGCTGGCATGGTTTGCCATCGTCATGGTGGTGCGGCTGGCATGATCGACATGCCTTGGCGCGAAGATGTGGTTGGAACGGCATTCCATTGGCACATGTGGTGCGTCTGTCATGATTGGCATGCCTTGGCGCGGAGATGTGGCTGGCACGGCATGCCATCGTCACATGTGGCGCGGCTGGCATGGTCGGCATGCCTTGGCGCGGAGACGTGGCTGGCACGACATTCCATTGGCACATGTGGCGTGGCTGGCATGGTCGGCATGCCTTGGCGCAGAGACGTGGCAGGTATGGTTTGCCATTGGCACGGTGGTGCGGCTGGCATGGTTGGCATGCCTTGGCGCGGAGACGTGGCTGGCATGGTTTGCCATTGGCACGGTAGTATGAGAATTAGGGTTTGGTATATACGAATATGATGTCGGTCAATACTAAGGGTTCTGCCGTGGAACATGACACATGTATGTATATAAAAAAAAGGTACCATGATAATTCTTACGTAGGCATGTTAATTGATTCAATAAATGCGCTAGTGGTCATAGTGATGTCATGTCAGATGTATGGTTTTACGATTTTAACCCTAAGCTAAAAACCACCATGAACAACTGGGTTTGGAGGTATGCGTACCCGTTCACATACTTGCGAAAACCAAGCTTGGTACGGCTATTCAAGTATGCGTACCCGTTTGCATACTTGAATGGTTAAAGTTCTAAAATGGGTTGTAACGTGAACAAATGCATTTATATAATAAGGAATGCAATTCTTTGCAAACCATGGATATAATGTTCATGAATTGATTCGAGTGAATCAAACTGAGTTTGCTTCAATTGTGTTCTTGTATACTTCTATGAGAATATATCAATTTAACAATTCTTTAACTACTTTCATTTGAGTCATTTGAACTAATTATGGTTAAGATGAATAAGGTTGATATGAGAGTGTTTATATAGATAACCTCGGTTAACTACGGTTGAGCTAACATGGTGTACAGGTTTAGGTACGGTTACATAAACCTAAATGAGGGTACATTTCATTTGTGTATAACAAGATAATTTCGATCTAATGGTTAAAATATATTAGCTTGAATATGATCAGGCTTTCATCTAACGGTGAATATTGAATGCTTTGTTACGAAGGTAACATTGATTGCGAACCCTGATTTAAAAACTATATAAAGGAGAACTTTAGCAACTGGGAAACCTAATCCCCATACCTCCTGTGTTATACTAGTTGCCACTAGAGTCGATTCTCCTTTAACCTTAGGTTTTTCACGAAACCCTGTAGGTTAACGAATTGAAGGCTTCATTGGGATTGTGAAGCCAAACCCAACTATTTTCTCTGTAGTTGCGTGTGTTCTGATCTTACTTTTACTATCGTGATTGAGTATTATCTTTGCTAAGATTTTCTTGATATTTATCTCCGATAGGTACGATTCAAAGTAGTCACAAACATCTTCGTCTCATCGTTTGTGATTCCACAATATCTTGTTTCGTTAATCGATTAAGATTATTGTGAGGTGATTGATATTTCTAGGTTGTTCTTCGGGAATGTAAGTCTGGTATATCAATTGGTTGTTGTTCACCTTGATTTATCAAAAGACGTAACAAAACTCGTAGGAAGGGGGAGGAAGGCTTGGGGGTACTTAATACATCCATCGTGGGGTAAGGGCCTAGGACAATAGGAAACTCAGCTTGCACTAGCTTCTCATGGTCCAGAAGTATTTCTGTGCGAGACATATTTATCTATTCCAATAGACTTTTCTGTGTGGGACAGATTTGCTTATCAAGTCTTTGACTTTGGTTCATAGGAACTCTTGGTTGTGGGTGAGATCGGCTAAGGGAAGCAAGTGCGTAGAGTCTTGCTGGGTTCAGAGACATAAGGAGCGCAACTGTAACTTAATCAGTGTGAGATTGATTAGGGATCAACTACATTCCAGTCTGAAGTTCATTGGTAGTAGGCTAGTGTCTGTAGAGGCTTAATATAGTGTGGTGTTCAAAGATGGACTAGGTCCGGGGGGTTTTCTGCATTTGCGGTTTTCCTCGTTAACAAAATTCTGGTGTCTGTGTTATTTCTTTTCCGCATTATATTTTGTTATATAATTGAAATATCACAGGTTGTGCGTTGAATCGATCAATTGGTAAATCCAACCTTTAGTTGTTGATTGAAATTTATTGATCCTTGAACATTGGTCTTTGGTACCGTTCAAGTTATTTCTATTATATTCAACCGGGCTCGCAAATTCCTATTTGTTGATTGCGGATTGAATTGAGAAATAGAGATATAAACTCTTTGATATACTTTTCTCTAGATTGAGACGGACTGTCTAGTTGATTCTCTTGAAAGTATATTGGAGTTTTTCTATTCAGATTGCCAAACGAAATATTGGGTGTGGTTGTTAGACCCCCTCTTTTTCAGTTTGCAAAGCTTAAGGAAGCAAGTTTGAATATGAAGAAGGAAAGATGTGAGTTTTCCCATACCAAGATAACTTTCCTTGGCCATATAATATTGCAAGGGTGTGTGCATACGGGCCAAAAAAAGGTAGAGTCCATTATGGATTACCTGAGCTAAGTATTACCGGCGTTTCATAGTTGGCTATCCAATGAAGTGGCCCCTTTGACAAACTTGTTGAGGAACGACAAATCTTGGGCATGAACTGACGAGTTTCAGCGGTCATCCGATGAATTAAAGGAAGAGGTATCGAAAGAGTCGGTTCTCCGTTTACCTAGCTTTGATATATCATTTGAAGTGCACACTGATACTTCAGACAGATTCTAGCGGAAGTCATGGTGCAAGATGGCCATCCGGTAGCTTATGAGAGTTGTAAGCTTAACAATGCTGAAGGGAGATACACGGTGCATGAAAAATAGATTTTGGCAGTGATACATTGCCTAAGAACATGGAGCCATTTTCTGTTGGGAATTTATTTCATCATAAGAACAGACTATGTGGCAATTACGTTCTTTACTAGCTAGATGTAACTTTCACCAAAAGAAGAAAGGTGGCTCGACTTTTTCAGCGAGTTCGACTACAAGTTCAAACATAATCCAAGAAGGTTTAATTCTATGCCAGATACGTTGAGCAGAAAGTTGGTAGCAGAATATGTTGCGGCACTGACCACGATTGAGGCCGAATTGTTGCCTCGAACGAAAGAAGAGATGAAGAATGATCAGGAAAGTGTGTGCCTGACTAAGCAGATCTGTGATGGGATCGTTCGTCGATATTGGATAGATGATGGAGTCATCTATGCCAAAGAAGGGAGAATTTATGTACCAAATTCAGGTGGATTGAGAAGGGAACTCTTGCGAGAGATGCATGATTCTATTTGGACTGGTCATCCTAGCATGGAACGAACGCATGCTATGATATCTCATTCCTATTAGTTCCCAAAGATGGAAGAAGATGTTAAGTTATATGTGAGGACTTGTTTAGTGTGTCAATTGGATAAGACGCAAAGGAAAAATGTATCGGGGTTTCTACAGCCTTTTCCGATACCAGACAAGCCATGACAATGCTTTTCGATGGACTTTGTCAATGGGATGTCGAAGGTGCAAAGTTTTAGCTCGATAATGGTCATCATTGATCACTTTTCGAAGTATGCTACATTCATTCCCTATCCCCGTTCTTATAATGCAAATGTTGTAGCAAATCTGTTCTTCAAGAATATAGTGAAGTATTGGGGACTTTCTCAAGATATTGTGAGTGATAGAGATTCACGGTTTACAGGCAGGTTTTGGACTGCCTTGTTCGGATTGCTTGGGTCTGAACTAAAGTTTTCTATTAGAAATTATCCATGAACTAATGGTGATACGTAGAGGATAAATGCATTATTAGAAGAGTATTTGCGTCATTATCTAATTGCAAGTCAGGGAAATTGGGTGTCATTGACGGATACAACCCAATTTTTTTACAATTTGCACAAAAAATCATCAATGGAGTTGAGTCCTTTTGAGTTCGCAACAGGACAAAAACCATTAACTCCTCATAAGGTGCCAAAGGATAAGAAGCAAGGTTCCTGTCCAACGGCATAGCGCTATGCAAGGTCTAAAACTGATATAACTGAGCAAGCGAGTGACAATTTATCCAAGGCAGTGAGAAGGATGAAGAAATATGCTAATTTACGTCGTAGACATGTGAAATTTGAGGTGGGAGATATGGCATTATTGAAGCTAATGCCCCAAATTTGGAAGAATATTTCTAGCAAGACAGTGCATAGAGGCCTAATTTCAAGGTAAGATGGTCCTTTTGAAGTGACGAAAAGAGTTGGTAAGGTGGATTACAGACTGGTTTTTCCGGAACGATTGAAAGTGCATCCCACTTTTTATGTCAGCTTCTTGAAAAAGTATCATCCTGATTTGCTGGACACTTCAAGACAATAAGCGAAGCGTGCACCACCAGTAATCAGATCGCAATTTGACAAGCAAGTAGAGTGTATACTTGGTGATCGAGTTGAGGGACAAAGCAAGAAGAATGAGAGAACTTGTAATTTGGTAAAATGGCATGGTTTACCAGACTATGAAGCTTCTTTTTATAAGGATACTACATTGTGGAAATTTGAAGAATAAATTCATACTTACCTACAACAGAAAGAATCAACGAAGGTGTCGAGTTCAGCTGGTGGGGAAGATCTTGAACGGTCGGTCAAGCAGCCTAGTAATAAAGCGCCATGACATAGGCCAAAGATGCATGGTACATCCGGAGTTGCAAGATATGCCAAGCCATGGGCCAAAGAGGGTTTGAACATGGCCAAAGATGCGAGTTTAGCATCAAGAGGTTCCAAAATAGTTTGGTACATATCCTGTGTGCATGAGACATGCAGAGATGCAAACAAGACTTGCATTAACACGCTTGCATCATTGGGGGAGTGATGCACAACTATGATGGTCTTACTTTGGCTGGTTTAAGCTATCATCACGCAACAAGGCTAGATAACACGTGCCAGGCACATGGCCTTGACGGTTACAAGTTGGTTACACGAGTTAGTGTTTACTTTACGTTTTCTAAAATACTAGCAACTGCCTCTATGGATGTAGAAAGGAAGTTAGGCAAGTTGACACGGTTGGCCAACTGCCTTGTAAAGCAAATCCGTAACTGTTGGCCAGTTGTTTGTATACAGATTTTGTGAGGCTATAAAAACCTGATCTTGCGATGAGTTGGGTGTCCAGAAAAAAAAGAATTTGTGTAACCCTAAGTGTGCAGTAATAATAAGGCTTCGTCCAAGATTAAAGCTTACCCCTTTTTTTGGCTTATTATTTAAGCATCAAGCGTAGTATGCGTGCTGGTTTGTTGGATTGAATGTTTGTGAGCAGAAACTCTGTTTAGTATGGACTGAATAGAGTTTTAGCCAAGAAATGAAGAAATTAAGTGTGCTAACGCAATGTTAGCTAACCATTTAGACCACAACGAGGCACCATGTGAATCTTATATCGGTAAACGTAGACTTATTCCGAGGATGGAATCCTTTTTCTTTTAGGGGGGAGATTGTAACATTCCATGCAAAATATTTTAAATGTAAATATTCATAGCGGTCCTTTTGGCTATTGTGTATATTTAGTCTTCCTATTAGTCAAAACGAATTACCTTTTATTGCGGATTTCAAATAAATGTCACCACTTATGTGGATTTATTGTTAAATATGAAATCTTAAATTCTATAATTCTTCTCCGCATCAAAATAGGGTTACATTTTATTTTTATCAGATCTAAAAAAAGTCAATTACTATAAAAAGAAGAGTAGTTGTGGCTCTTAGATATATAGTTTGGAGAAGGAAATACAACAATGTTTTTGGTATTGTGGTCTTGCTATCGGTAGAAAAGGAGAAGCACCATCTTGTGCCGTTATCAAGTAGGTTTTCTATCCCTTATGATCTTTTAGTTTGATCTAATGGAATTTTAAAGATATATATATATATATATATATATATATATAATAACGGATGCTACGGTTTCAACCATCAATGATTATGTATGTTCTAATGTTGTCATTGAGCACCTGTTGCTAGTTATGTTTTCATGTTGGTATTGGGCATCCGTTTACTGGAGTACTGGCATCTCTAGCTGCATACCCTGTAATGCAAATGTCATTTCTTATGTTCTTAATTTTGTTTGATAGTATATCTATGTACGTGGAACTTTTAAGGTATATCAGTTCGCATAAGTGCTTTAGTTTTGACAAATCTTTGCCTTGATCTGTTTCCTAGCACCTCGCAGTTCGTATTTTAGTTAGAGATAAAGAGTCTTTACCTTGGTCGAATTACTTAGATCAATTTATTGTTGAACTACCTAGGCAGGAATATATTTCTTTTATTTAGAAGTTCAGTAGAACCTAGTGTCGGCTTCCTTATCCTTCTTTTCTTCCTTCCATGTATGGATTTTGTGCATGTATCCCCAATCTAAGATTTCACTTTTGTGAGAACGGGATTACATAGAGTTACATACTTTGTTCCTTTGGACTCGTTTCCATGGGCTAACCTCAATCACACCTAAAATAAGGTTCTGACCTCACAGATGATTGTGCGAGAAAAATGAGTTCCTAATTAATTAACCAAAGTAACACTTTTTATGTTCTGGTAATCTCATGTGTTTTGGAGTTTATGTTCTGGCACTCTCAAAGTACATATTATGTTCCTAATAAGTGGTTGTCTATTAAGGTTTCAGTGACTCGTATACCAAACTATAATGATGCCAAAAATCAGTTTGATAGTGGGAAATGTGGGTGTTATGGGGAGGTAACGTACCCATGAAAACCTTAGGGGTAAACAGTGGTTCCCTAAATATGTGAAAACTTTGTAGATTACTGGAGTTTCTTATAAATTGTGGGCAATGGTGGATTGCTCTTTTAAAGTTGATGGTTGGGTTATTTGATGTAGATAGCATGTGGGTGCAACTCCACTTTAGATCGAACTACGATTTAAGTTGCATAAATAAGCTGTGAGTCTCATACTAAATTTTACGATGTAGCATAACTGGTACAGGCCATCCGACAATGCTATGAGAGTAATTGTTATTATTTGCTATTTCACCCGTGAGTGAAGTGTCGCATATGTAATGCTTGTAGGACTGAAAAGTGCAATAAATGGGTGTTTCTTGTAGTGTTTGCTAATGCACGGTTAGCTATAGGTAAGTCAAAATGCGGTTTGTTTTTGTGTGAAGTTAAAGGTGCATGTTTAAGCTGGTTAGAGGGGTTCGCTTGTACTAAAGTAGTCTCGTGGATAATTCTGGCTTCTCGAATTGTTTTTCCATTAAGGGTCAGTTTTCTTTTTACCAGTCGGAAGTGTTAAATATTTTGTCAACCATTTATATATTTTTTTAACTAGTAATTCTACTAAATGCTTTGTTTTAGCTTAAATATTTTGTTTATTGATGTTATTTGGATTCCAATCGATTATTCTACCGAGGTTATAAGCGCGCGAAAATCACTATTAGTTGGACTCTTACCCAACTTACTATTTTTCAGGAAACCATAACAGTAGAACAGCTTAGCCTACAAATTGCATTTTCGATCGAAAAATAGATATTTTATTCTTTTTTTAGATGGACTGCCGAAGTATGAACTTATTTCTTTTATGTATTATCTTAAACTTTTCTTTCACAAATTCCTTGTATTTATTCTCGGGACCGACCTGCGCGTAGATAGATTTTTCGTTTTTTGTTTTAAAGATTTCTGTTAATTTTAGAACTTTTTTTATCAACTTCTAATAAAGTTAAATTATTTTTGGATTAATGTGATTATGCTCCATACAATAACCTGATCTCCATTTGTTGGCTTGATGGTTTGAGTATGTAAAATGCTACATGAGTAAGCTGCACTTTGGATTTTTGGGAGGCCGACCTAGAATTCGAAATGGAGTGTTACAAAGTCACGTCAGAGCTCGGGTATAACATAAATTCTTGAAAGCGGGTACAACGTCTTGTTTTATCACGTAGGCACATTTTTAGAAGCATATTGATTGTTTTGCTTGTATGAATTTAGTGTTAGGCTATCTGTAATGTAATGTGGTGTGTACATCAGTTGTAAAAGAAAGAAAAAAAGTGATGCGAACGTATTGTAGTGTTCATTCTTTTCGGAGTCTGTCATTCTTTGATGTTGCAAAATATTAGTGCTAGACTAGAATTAATCATTTGGATACTTGTTAACCGTCACCTGCAGTTGGCTCGATATCCATATACCAACGCTCGCCTAAAAGATATGAATCTATTATTTTGGAATGGGATCGACGACACTTAGCTCTTTGCGGTATGGGAGTTATGTGGACTGCACAAGGGCTGATAGCCCGATACGGTACTTCCATATGAGAGTGAATAGTATCATTCGAGTGCTTGATTGTTCTGTACTTTCCTGTAGTTGGCTCGACTCCCATAAGTTATTTTGGGATGGTTGAAGAGTCGCCTAAAAGATATGGCTCTATTATATTTAATTGGGATCAACAACACTTAGTTCTCCAGCGCATGATAAAAGGATTAAGTGGATTACTTGAAGGTTAATGCAATAATAGCATGCGAGAGTATAAAGTTATTTTTTGTTGGTGTTTTTACGTGGTTGGATCGAAATTCATAAGTTATTTATGCGATGACCAATGAGTCGCATTATGTTGCTATGCATGGGTACTTGCGATAACCGAGAGGTCGCATTTGTATTGCTTAGATGGTCGAAAACTTTCAAAATATCAATACGAATATTTTGTATGCTAACGCACTGTTAGCTAACCGTTTGGACCACAACGAGGCACCATGTGAATCTTATATCGGTAAACGTAGACTGATTTCGAGGACGAAATCGTTTTTATTTTAGGGGGAGACTATAACATTCCATGCAAAAAAAAAAAATGTAAATTATTCATTAGCGGCCCTTTTGGCTATTGTGTATATCTAGTCTTCCTATTAGTCAAAAATAATTATCATTTATGGCGGATTTCAAATAAAATCACCATTTATTGTGGATTTATTGTTAAATATGAAATCTTAAATTATATAATTCTTTTCCACATAAAAATAGGGTTACGTTTTATTTTTATCAGATCTAAAAGAAGGCAATTACTAGAAAAGAAGAGTAGTTGCGGCTCTTAGATGTAGAGTTTGGAGAAGGAAGTACAACAATGTTTTTGGTACTGTGGTTTTGTTATCGGTAGGAAAGGAGAAGCACCATCTTGTGCCGTTATAAAGTAGGTTTTCTACCCCTTATGATCTTTTAGTTTGATATATATAGATTATATATATATATATATTAAGAGCAAGTCTTATGGTGGAATCCTTCCATCTTCCGCGCCACCTCAGCATTTGGAATTGTGGATGGAAGCGCAAGTGTAATGATGGAATAGTAGAAACGCTATTCTTAATGGAGCTAAAAAACGCAATTAAGAATTGAGGTTTTTTTCAGCCGTTAGATTTCAACAACACATTTTAAATCTACGGATAAAAAAAAACGCAATTAAGAATGAAGCTTTTTTTCAGTCGTTAGATTTCAACAACTCATTTTAAATCTACGGATAAAAAAAACGCAATTCTTAATTGCGTTTTTTTAGCTCCATTCTTAATTGCGTTTAACGCTATTTTTATTGGCGTTTAGATGGATTGCACGGACCCTTCCACCAAACCATGGAACCTTGCTTGAATTTTCTGTGGAAAACCCCAACTTGGAAGCCACTAGACTTGACATTCCATGAATTTTCCACACTTGGAATAGGTTGGATTCCACCATAAGACTTGCTCTAATGGATGTTACGGTTTCAGCCATCAATGATTACGTGTATTCTAATGTTGTTATTGACCACCCGATACTAGTTATTGACCACCCGATACTAGTTATGTTTTCATGTGTATTCTAGTATTACGGGTACAGCGTCTTCTTTTAAAGTTGATGGTTGGGTTATTTGATGTAGATAGCATGTGGATGTAACTCCACTTTAGATCGAGCTACGATTTAAGTTGCATAAATAAGTTGTGAGTCTCATACTAATTTTTACGATGTGGCATAACTGGTACGAGACATACGGTAATGCTATGAGAGTAATTATTATTATTTTCTATTTCACCGGTGACTGAAGTGTCACATATGTAATGCTTGGAGGACTAAAAAGTGTAATAAATGGGGGCTGCTTTTAGTGTATGCTAATGACGGTTAGCTATAGGTAAGTCAAAATGGGGTTGTTTTTGTGTGAAGTTAAAGGTGCATGTTTAAGCTGGCTGGAGGTTCGTTAGTACTAAAGTAGTCTCGTGGTAATTCTGGCTTCTCATGTTATTTTGCGATTAAGGGTCCGTTTTCTTTTTACCAGTTGGAAGTGTTAAATATTTTGTCAACCATCTATATATTTTTTAACTAGTAATTTTATTAAATGCTTTGTTTTAGCTTAAATATTTGTTTAATGATGTTATTTGGATTCCAATGGATTATTCTACTGACGAGGTGTCAGACTCGCAAATAATAAATTCCTTACTTCTTTTACACTAACTGGTAGTACAATGACAAGCAGGTTTGTTCCTAAGGGAGAGTTGAGTCTAAAGTTGTTAATTCAATTTCTGAATATTAATGCAAATATGAGTATGAAAATGATCAAGGACTCTTTCTAAGCCACAAAACATGAATCTTATTGATATAGCTAGTTTCTGCAAATTATCTCGTTACTAACAACCCTAGAATAATTAGTACGCTCAACTATTCCGTTATTATCTCCTAAGTTCACCGGACACGGAAGCGCTCGACTATCGGATTCTACTTGCCAAGTTTCCTAGAAGTATGCTCTCTAGGTGTAACTTAAACAAATGCTTTAAGTTTTATGAGATAAGATTGTTCCTAATGATAAAATCAAAAACATGATTTACCTACTAGTGTCATTCAATACATATGAGTACTTAACAAAGTCTCATCATCAATACTCATATAGTGCTACTTGTGTTTAGGTTTTCTAGACAATTACGGGTCGAAGAATTCCTAACTAGCAATAGAACTATCAAGCAACCATTCAATTTACAACTTAAACGATTGAGAAACAATTCACATAAACAATATTGACACGGTAGAGAATGAAGAATAATAAAACAATTGCAAGAAAACAGGCTTTTTAAATATCAATTTGAGTTCATGTTCAGACGTCGAAATTGTCCCTAATCAAGATGCTTAGTTACTAGAGTTCATGGCAAAGAGATAAAATCCAGAAATACAAAACCAAGACAGCAAACCAAAGCAACCCAGCTTGTGAAGCGATGTTGGTGGAGAGGTGATAGATGGAACAACAACTGGTGGTGTGAACTGTGGTCTGGTGGTAGAATGTTGCTGTCAAGATGGATATGGACTGAACTGGTATTGCTGTGCTGCTGCTGTAGCTGCAAACTGGTCTCAATGCAACAGATTGATGATGTTCAGTGGACTGCAGGTGATGGATGTATGCAGTGGCTTGAGATGCAGGTGGAGACGTGCAGGTGATACGGAGTGATGTTAATGGGGGTATATGCAGATGGTGATGTATGGAGTTGGAGAGGAGCAAAGCTCCTCTCTGTTGAGGTGGATGCAGGTGGTGAAGTGATGTTGTATATGAATGGACTGATGGTGGTAAAGGTTATGCAGGTGGTATATGATATGCTGATGAATGGAACTGGTGCAGATGATGGATGCAGAGGTTGTTCAGCGAGCAAAGCTCGCTGAAAACTAGGGTTGTGAGCAGCTGGTAGGGGGTATGTGATCTCCTTTCGTTGCTGTAGTCTTAACTCCTTTTTATAGCTCAATTTCTTCTCCCAGATCCTGGAAACTCGAGTTAGGCAACCACCAAACTTTCCTAATCTCCTCCGTTCATCTCGAATCGATGGCAGCAAAAGACTTACTTCAGCTGAATTTCAGGCCAAGTTTCATTCTTCTAACAAACCGAAGTCAATTGATCTTTCCTTTTCTTAACTTAAAAATATGGCTTGAACCACTGAACACAACCCTCAAGAGCATAGTTAGCTGCGGCTAGACTTGGCAAGGCACCTTGTTTAGTGACGATATATAGCAGTAGCACTAGGTCTTCTTCCCTGATTTCTTGGCTTGAAACAAAACACAACACAGACTTTATTGTCTTACAACTCTTACAGTGTCCTTGTTGGTCTCAACTTCGAAAACATGTCTCATTCCTCATATATGACCCTCAGACTCATGTCTAGCTAATGGCAAGGCTGGTCCAAATAATTGATGGCAACTGACTTGAATTTGTGAACGACTGGTCGATCAGACATTTCTACAAACACCTTAGACGCGATCTGATGATGCTTCAGAGATGAAACCTCTGCTGATTTCTGAGACCAAATTCTTTCTCCTTCCCTGCGACAATTCATATTCAACACACACATTTCTGATAATTCAAAATCAACTCCGATATCAACAGCAGTGGCTTGTTTTCACGGCAGAAAGCTTGTGTTCTTCACTGGCTTCTCCTGGCAGCAATAACGAATTCAAAACAAAACCAAACTCCCCAAAATCGAGTACCCAATATTCATTTACTTCTCAGCTTCCAATTCCTGTCCTGATCTCCTCCATTCGTTCACTCTTCATGGCAGAAAACTTCAGCCTTTTCTCGATTGTCTCGGCCCAAAACTGAACTCAGATCCTTACCAAACTCGTATAACACGAACCACCTGATCCTTCTTTGTCTGAGCTTCGATACTACACAGTCTTGGACCCACGAACTCCATGACTAGCCGGCGGTAGTACTTGGCAGAACTGGCTCGGCAACAGGGAAGTGGAGAGGGAGAACTGGTCACGAATACGACCTAAGTCATATTTTTAAATTGAACTGTAAAGATGGTGGTGGCCCCCGAGTAAAGAGAGTCTTGTCTTCAGCCAAATGAAATGGCTGTCCCATAACGAATTCAGGCCATGTCTTCAGTAATTATCCACTTTAGACACAATAAAGATTTCTGTTCCTTCTGTGTTCGACCGTGCCAACGCATAAGGTTCTCAAGCCGCAAATTGAATCTCTTTTTTCCTTCTTTCTTGCTACATGACTCCAAAGCACCTACAAAATGTAAAAGAACCGTAATATACAAGAATATAAGAGAAATAGTAAAGAAAAGCATAAGAAATTGACATTCAAAAGATGTATTTAAAGCACTTATCATCTACCGAGGTTATAAGCATGCGAAAATCTAATATTAGTTGGGCTCTGACCCAACTTGCTATTTTTTCAGGAAACCGTGACAGTGGAGCACTTTAGCATACAAATCGCATTTTTGATCGAAAAATAAATATACTTTTTTTTTTATTTTAGATGGACCGCTGAAGTATGCACTTATTTCCTTTATGTATTATCTTTAATTTTTCTTTCACAAATTCTTTGTATTTATTCTCGGGATCGACCTGCGCATCGATGGATTTTTCGTTTTTTAAAGATTTCTGTTAAATTAGAAATTCTTTATCAACTTCATTAAATGATATTAAATTATTTTTAGATTAATGTGATTATGCTCCATACAATAACCTGATCTCCATTTGTTGGCTTGACGGTTTCAGTGTGTAAAATGATACATGAGTAAGCCGTACTTTGGATTTTAGGGCGGCCGACCTAGAATTCAAAATGGGGTGTTATGCGAAGGCTGGTCGAGTTTGTTGTTGTTCTTGAAGTTGGTTGTGAATTGTATTTGAAATGAAGGATCCCAACTAAGAGTACAATACCTAGAAAGGATGGGACGAAGACCACGCTAAAGGTTAGCATTAAAGGTATGTGAACCTTATATCCATAAATCATCAAGCGATGCTCAGACACGAAGGATGTCCTCGGAACAACTTGATAAGGGTGAAACGAGTTTTTCAACATATCAGAACTACACTAAGGGTACCAGACACGCTACAAGTGCTAATGAGATATTGCACGATGCTGGGAAGGCTCAGCATGATGTTGGTATGGTCCAACATTGAAACATCAGTCACTTACTGGGAGTAACGCACACACCAAGAAGAAGATATCTTCTGGAATAATATAGATTGATATATAAGGCAATGGAGAGTGGGTATTGGTGATGGCTGATACCAGTGCTACTAAGTCCTTTGTTCATCCAGACGTCGGATTAGCATTGAACTTAACATTCACTAGCGCGGCTAGCACCATCAAGGCTGTTAACTCATAAACACAAACCAATCGAGGGAAAGTTCGCAATGCGGATGTTCAAGTTGGAGAATCGAAAGTAAAAATAGATTTTCTAGTGATGGTCATGGATGATTATGACTTTATATTGGGCATGGATTTATGTTGCACGGCGAAGGCGTCGCCATTACCTCATAGATATTGGATATTAATTAAGCACCCTCAATACCCATGTTTTGTCCCAAGGGTGAGACAATGCGACGAACCAGACAAGACACTTTTGTCTTCCGATTCATGTGAAGGAAGGTATACGTAAAGGCTTGACTACTTTCCTAGGCGTGTTGGTTGTGATCAAACCAGGAAAGGTAGTAGAAGTTGAAGATTGGATAGTTGAGGTCTTAGAAGAGTTTACATACACGATGACTGCAGAACTACCTAAGTCGCTACCGCCACGGCGTAGGATCAATCATATAATTGAGTTGGTGCCAAGGGAAAGGCCGCCTGCACAAGCACCATATCGTATGTCATCTTTAGAAGTTGAGGAAATGCGCAAGCAGATTTTTGAACTGCCGGAGGAAGGTTATATACAACCATCTAAAGCTCAATTTAGTGCTATGGTTCTGTTCCAAAAAAAGCAAGATGGCTCGCTTCATATATGCGTAGACTATAGAGATTAGAATAAGCTAATTGTGAAGAACAAGTACCAAATTCCTCTAGTAGACGACTTGTTCGATAGATTAGACAAGTATAAGTTCTTCACCAAGTTGGATTTGCGCTCAAGTTATTACCAAGTGCGCATAACAGAATGAGATGAACCAAAGACTGCAATGGTAACCAAGTATAGCTCGTATGAGTACCGTGTAACGACACCCGGCTTGACGAATGGTCCTGCAACATTTTGCAACTTGATGAATGACGTATTTTCAGAATATACTGACCGCTTTGTAGCAGTATACTTGGACGACGTAGTTATTTATAGTGAGACTTTGGAAGAGCATACGATGCATCTTCCCAAAGTGTTTGCAAAGCTTAAGGAAGCGAGTATTTATGTGAAGAAGGAAAAGTGTGAGTTTGCCCTGAGTACGATAACTTTCCTTAGCCATGTGATATTGCATGGTTGCGTGCATATGGACCCAAAAAAAAAGGTAGAGGCCATTTGGCCCGAGCCAAATAAATTAGGAGAACTTCGTTCTTTCTTGGGTTTGTCTAACTAGTACCGGCGTTTCATAGTTGGCTATTCAAAGAAAGTAGCCCCTTTGACGAATTTTTTGAGGAAGGACAAATCTTGAACATGGACTGACAAGTGTCAGATGTCGTTCGATGCATTAAAATAAGCAGTCTCGACAGAACTGGTTCTCCTCTTTCCTAACTTTGCACACTGATGCTTCAGAAAGGTCTAGGGGAAGTCTTGGTGCAAGATGGACATCCGGTAGCTTATGGGAGTCGTAAGATTAACGATGTTTAAGGGAGATACACGGTGCATGAGAAATAGATGTAGGCAGTGATACATTTCCTACGAACATGGCGTCATTATATGTTGGGAACTTATTTCTGACAAAGCGGGGGTCTAACAACCTCACCCAATATTTCTCTTAGCAATCCGTATGAACTAACTTCAATATACTTTCAAGAGAATCAACTAGACAGTCAGACTCAATCTTAACAAAAAGTATATCAAAGAGTTATATCTCAATCTCTCAATTCAATCTGCAATCAAACAAATAAGAATTTACGAGACTGAATGAATATAAGAGAAATAACTTGAACAGTATCAAAGACTAATGTTCAAGGATCACTCAATTTCAATCAACAACCAAAGGTTGGATTTACCAATTGATCGATTTAACGCATAACCTGTGATATTTCAATTATATAACAAAATATAATGCGGAAAAGAAATAACACAGACACTAGAACTTTGTTAACGAGGAAAACCGCAAATGCAGAAAAACCCCGGGACCTAGTCCAGATTTCAACACCACATTGTATTAAGCCGCTACAGACATTAGCCTACTACAAAGCTAACTTCGGTCTGGAATGTAGTTGACCCCTAATCAATCTCACACTGATCAATGTACAGTCGCGTTCCTTACTCTTTGATCCCAGCAGGATACTACGCACTTGATTCCCTTAGTTGATCTCACCCACAACTAAGAGTTGCTACGACTCAAAGTCGAACACTTGATAAACAAATCCGTATCACACAAACAAGTCTATTGAATAGATAAATCTGTCTCCCACAGATATACCTACGAGTTTTTTTCCATCTTTTGATAAATCAAGGTAAACAAGAACCAATTCATAACCCAGACTTATATTCCTGAAGAACAGCCTAATATTATCAATCACCTCACAATAATCTTAATCGATTAACGAAACAAGATATTGTGGAATCATAAACGATGAGACGAAGGTATTTGTGACTACTTTTCTATCTTGCCTATCAGAGATATAAATCTCAATCCAATCTTATGATTGTACTCAATCACGATAGAAAACAGCAAGATCAGATCACCCAAATACAGAGAAAATAGTTGGTTCTGGCTTCACAATCCCAATGAAGTCTTCAAGTCGTTAACCTACAGGGTTTCGTGAAAAACCTAAGGCTAAAGGAGAATCGACTCTAGCTTATGCAACTAGTATCACACAGGAGGTGTGGGGATTAGATTTCCTAGTTGCTAGAGTTCTCCTTTATATAGATTTCAAATCAGGGTTTGCAATCTAAGTTACCTTAGTAAATAAGCATTCAATATTCACCGTCAGATGAAAACCTGATTAGATTCAAGCTAATATATTTCAACCGTTAGATCTAACTTAGCTTGTTATACGCAAATGAAATGCACCTTCATTTACGTTTGAGTAACCGTACCTAAACGTGTACAATTAGTCGGTTCAACAATAGTTAACCAATGGTTAGCCATATGAGCACTTTCATATTAACCTTATTCATCTTCATCATAACTAGTTCAAATGACTCAAATGAAACTAGTTAGAGAGTTGTTCAATTGCTTAGATCTCATAGAAGTATACAAGAGACAATTGAAGCAAAATCAATTTTGATTGACTCGAGTCAATTCATGAACATTATAGCCATGGTTTGCAAAAGATCGCATTCCTTATTATATAAATGTTTTAGTTCATGAATAAACCGATTTTCGAAAGTAACGTGCTTAGGTATGCAAACGGGTACGCATAATTAACTGACCGGATTAAGTTTGTTTTTTACTTCCAAACTGCAGAAGAAATTCACGAACGTGAAACTTCCGCCATTATGCGTACGGGTACACATACTTACCCGGACTACCAACAACCGTCGGTACGTGTACGGGTACGCATACTTTAGGTTCCCGGTTTTGGACTTTTACACAAATGTGAGAACACAGTATGTTTATATCCAAATATGGTTACTTGTTCTAAACTCTCATTTCAATCATTGAAACTTTTTTAGAGGATGTTAAAATAGTTATTATCCACAAACTATTTTCATCAAACCTATTTTCAAGTTATTGAAATAATCAACCTGACTTTCGTCACGAGTAAAGATGAACTTGGCCAAAGAGAAAGCTTACAAACATATATTTCGAGAAATAGAGCAAGATAAACTCGGCTGTAAATAGAAAATGTGTATTATCGAAGTCTATATAGCATGTTGATGGTGGTTTTTAGTTCAGGGCTAAAATTATAAAACCTTGTATTTAATGTGCCGTCATTCTGCAAAGAAGATTGACTCATTTAAAAGTGATGAGTGCTCAAGCCTCTTTACTTACATATGTATTGAGAAATTTAGCATATTTATATGAAATTTATTCAGAATGGAGTGTAGCATGATTAAAGATTTTTCGTGGGTTGTAGTAATGAGGTTCAAACTCTCGGACTTGTGAAGGATAATTTTTTAGACTTAATAGAAAATAAATATATACAAAAAATATTAACAATATGGGCAAGAGTACTGGGACTAAAGATTCGGCCGTTTTTTTCATTTTCAAATGGTTCAGAAATTAATTCTAGCAATTATAGTTCAAAAACAAAACAAATATTAACTCTAGTTTATTGCCAAGATAGATTTTATAAAATATTACTTGTATTTCTTAAGCATGGCATATCAAAAATCCCTAGGACTAAGCATACTCCATCAAATGAAATCACAAGTAATTAATTGAAAATCTTAATTCAATTAAAATTAGTGCAACGAGTAAATAAAAGAATTAATGAAATTACCACATGGATGAAATTCGACCTCCTCCGTCGTCCCAGTGTTGGGTTTTAGCTCATCATGATAAAAACACGCTCAAAATATTTATTTATTGCTCAAATGGTGTTTACAATGAAGAGAAGAAGAGAAAATGGTGTAAAACTGTAATCTGCGACGCACACAAAGCGTCACATAATGAATGATAAAAAACAAGTGTTGCTGCTGTTTAGACTGCAATGCGACCCACGGCTGCGCGTCTTAGACACTGTTGATAAACCACTGTCCTTGCGAGTCTGTTCTTCGTGTTCTTGGTGTTCTTCATCAGCAGCAGCAGCAGAAACAGAGTTTCATCAACTCTTGATTTCTGCTTCTCTGGACCTTCTCTCGACCCCAAACTCTCGACACCCATTCTATGTGATACGAGAAATCTATTTATACTCCTCAGTCTCATTTAATCACGCCATAACTCAAGATAATTCTCTCTTTACTCGGCTTAATGAGAAAATATTTTTTGGATATTTTCTTCCTTTAATTAGCTCTCCACGCGCTGAAATGATGTATAAACACTCCAAACATGATCTTACACGCTGTATAATTGATTCAACACTCTCCAAACACATGAGTACACGTCTAAATTTGATGTGATCGTGTGATATTCATTTCTTGAACGTGCTTCCTGATTTCTTGATTGCGATGATTCCAGAAAATTATGATCGATCCTAACACCCAAAATGTCTTCCTCTATCCATATCACAAATACCCATTGAAAATCAGAGGTTTAATCGAACTCTAACCCCTCCAAAAATCGATCGACCCAACTGCCAGTGAGAAGAAATATTTTCCCGCCTTTTTCCAAAATTTGAATTACGAGAAGAAAAGTGTCCTCCCCCTAATCCTGTACGGGTATCCCTTTAGCAATTGGGGTGGAAATAGTAATTTTGGGGTGGAAATAGTAATTTTCTGGGTTCCTCCGGTACATTTCTGGGACGCTTCTGGTGCATTTCTGAGGTGCCTCCGGTACATTATCCTGGGGTGTAAAACACTACTTTTCGAGCTCATTTCGCCGCAAGGGCTTATTTTTCTAAAATTTCCTACAAAGACATAAAATAACACAATAAATACAAAATCGAGCACTAACAATACATACAATTGAGACATATTAGACACATAAATGTGTCTATCAACACCCCCAAACTTATTATTTGCTAGTCCTCGAGCAAAACTAATATGGAAAATAAAATCCTAACTCACTAGGTGTCCCTAGTGACCGAGTTAATCTCGGAAGGGTTTACCAGAGGTGTACCCACAAAACCAATACTCCAGACCCTAGATATCTACGCAGAACCTTGGAAGGCACTAAAGAATATCCTTGGTTGGCATACAATCATTGACTATAGGAGGAAGTACCCTGATGCGAAATTCTAATTGTTGTACACGAGTTTGCACTCAAGCATACTAAAATTCATATAAAGTGACAGAGCTCTACTCAGATAGTTGCACTATGGATATCATATTCGGAGTCAAACTAATCATATGGATAGAAAAAGAAGATGGATATAGAAAAACATAGATGGTTTTGATGTTTACTAAGTGAACGGCGTTTCCCATATCTGTCTGAAGGCCACTGCCAGAATGAACCTATCCTAATGGACTGAGATACCGGTCTGACTAATATCAACACAACTGGCATATACAAGGGAACCAGTGGTCAATAACTTAAATCTAGATCAACAAACTGGCAAATACAAGGGAACCAGCAGTTGACTACACAGAACAATAACCATTTTTTTTTTAACTTAACGACATGAATAGATCTTTTTGATCCAAGCGCATGCTTCTTGTCAGCAGATTACACGATAGTTCCCACGGGTCCTGCATTCCACGCTTGCTTAGGCGACGGAAACAGGGAGAACACACGCATATTGCTATCCAAGTGTTAATACTTATTCCGATTGGTCTAACTGGTCCGGTCTCTTTTTTTTAGTAACTCAGTCACTCTAATTCACCCTAGCAGTGGTAACAACTTGAATCGTGTGCCCCACCTAATCACTTAGAGAAACATAGTTTAAAATGAAAAAATAAAATGAAAAAAAGAAATGAAAAGGACTCAACGAGATATGGTGCAACTATCATGTTATTTCTAATACCTGAGCTCTGTGCTTTTATGAATAGACTCTATAGATGTTTCCATCTAATCAGATTGGTTCCTCAACTCCTACAACCAAGATGCTTCCATCCACTTAGATTAGTTAGTGCCATCCTGAATACGCATAAATTTCTAGGCTCTGGAGCGTATTTATTTATTGCAACTAAAAGATTTTCCCATACCCCCAGACTTAAATCTAACATTGTCCTCAATGTTCTAAAGATGAAACTAAAAGCATGAACAAGGAGAAACTGTTACCATTTGAAGCGAAAAAGTTAAGGAAAGATATTACCGTGTTGCATGAGCATGGGATACCTCCCAAGAAGTTCTAAGTTTAAAGTCTTCAGCCAGACTTAGGAAATAGTCAACTCGAACCATAAAGTAACATTCGAAATAACTGTGGGTCTTCAAAACTAAATAGAGCTGACCAAAGGAAACTGCAATGAACCAAGAAAGTGAACAAGACTAGCATGCCCTTACTTAGTTTCCTGATTAAGAAATTTATATCTAATTGTGGTTCAGGTTCAGGTTCTATGAAAGGGTCTAAATAGAAAATTTTCATTGGCTGCGTTTCTTCATAGGTGGGATCCGAATCATTAGGTCCTAGAGTCTGTAAAAAATTCAAATATGATCTTAGAAGTGCACAATAATAACCTAAATAATTGAGGATCCTCTAAGTAAATAAGATTTGACTTACATAATTGACCACAATGAGAGTAGTGGCCATTCTTAAGCAAATGTGTCGATTCTAATTTCCTAAAGCATTTAGGTTTAGTCTCACAACTTAATATTCGACACATTTGGAATATAAACGTTCCCACAGTTGGAAGAAAACTATTTGGTGGGAAAACAAAGTCAATCTGGGGATCATAGCCTGGGAAAACCACATCAACCAGAGGATGGGTTTCTAACGACTGAATTTCTTCCTGGACATCATTAGGTTCGGGAAAACGAGTATGGAGGTAATCTTGTAAATTGTCGAGGCAGAGATATCAAGTCCTAAGTGAAGGGACTTTCTGAGAGTTAAAGGTAAGGCACTAGGAAGGTGATAATCACCCCCAAACTTAGAGTTTTCAGTGTCTCTAGATAGACTAGTTACAATCTCCCTAATTTCTGGATCATTAGATTCTTGAAAATGGTCAATTTATTATTCTAATTTATTATCAGGTAGTGCATCTTTACTCATCTCTACGGGTATATCTTCTTCATCTAATACTATTGTTTCTAAGTCGCTAGACTCTAAAACAGCATTTTCGGAATAAACCCGTTCCTCTAAACCACTATCGGCTTCGTAATCAAAAGGAAAAACTACATCGTCTAAAACGGTGGTATCCCTAATCAAATCCTCGTCCTTTTGAATAGGTGAATAATCATAAAAATTATTTGGATTTGAACTAGAAATAATATAATCATTATAAAGCTCAATTGGATTAATAGATTCCTGATCACTATGCCTACATATTTCAGATTCTTCATTACTACTATCCTCATCATCATAATAGTACAAAGATGATTGAACCTTATCTAAATAAGTAGTGTCTTTTATTCTAGCCTCGTCCTCTAAATTAGGCAAATATTCACTATTGATATCAAGGGTAAAATTAGAAACCCTATTTTGGAAATTTAGATTATTTCGAGCAGCATTAGCCAACTGTTCATTTTCTGCCTCTAGACGTGCCTGAATTTCACTGAGCATAACACTTATACGTTCACCACTCTCGTTTATCATCTCAGAATATCGTGTACACTCTTCTTTTGAACTATTCATTGCAACTAAACGTTTATACGTCCTTTCAATCCGTTGTTGGGTCTCTTCTAGAGATGGAACAGGTTCAGAAATATCATAATCAGGACTAGTTTCCAAAAACGAGTAACCAGTACTACAGTGTTCCTGATTTTCTTGCTCGTAAGACCAATTCGCGTGTGGATAGTAATTGGGCTCACCATGGTATGAACCATAACCTTGAAAAGGTTGGCGTTCCCAACTACTATTCCCACCATGGTCATAAAAATGATGATGTCCATATTTAAATTCAGATTGATACTCATTGTATTGGCTTCTGTCATACCAGTTCGACATTCTTAATTACAAGGGAATTCTATACAATCACAAACAAGGCTGACTCGACCAAATCAAACCTATAGAATCTAGCAAACAAAAAGCATGATGGCTCTACTTATATTGTTTCTAGACCATCTTCTAATCATTCGAAAGGGAATTCGTTACAATTTAAGCAAACCCCTTTGGAATCAATCCGAGTCAAATTAAGTTGAATTGAGGCGAGGGAAGCTCAGTGGAGCTTTGATACCCAAGGCCTCACCGCTATCACAAGGCGGCGCAATCACGCATTCAACTCACAGAAACCATCATGAACTTCGAAGTATGCTAAAAGAGTAACCAATATTTTTCGAAAGATTTTCCTACCAAGCTCGTTACCCTATCGGTCTCGTTCTAATCAAATTTTAAGCTTGGGTTCGCGTTAGGTTTCGTTTACCTAAGGAGGGCAAGAAGGGAGCGGTGATGAAATCCGAACCCTTATCTTGTATTGGCCAGGCCTTGCCCTTTACTAGGAATTTAAAAACAGTCCAAATTCGTCCTCAATCAATGAATCACCCTAAGGAATACAGTAACCCTCTTGCAGGAGATTCGCGGGTGTTTCGATTGGACTTACCTCCCGTACCA
Source organism: Papaver somniferum (assembly GCF_003573695.1). NCBI lineage: Eukaryota > Viridiplantae > Streptophyta > Magnoliopsida > Ranunculales > Papaveraceae > Papaver > Papaver somniferum. Next base: position 72,323,662 of record NC_039361.1, on the reverse strand, counting down.
TACGGGCGATGAACCGTTGAAGTCGACTCGGTCCACGACTCCTATGTCATGTACGAACCCGAGGGGCCGAGACGATATTGTAATCGTCGTCCTTCCCTGCAAACAGTTTATATTTTTTTTTTTATATATAACCCTTCCGTAGGGTTTAAAATTAAAATAAATTGTCCAAAGTCCAGTCCAATGAAAAGAAATACAAATAATAATAATAATAATTACAAAAAAAAAATGGAAAGTCTCTTAAAAAAAAAATAATTCTCTCTCTTTTTTTTTTCTCTTTTTTCTTTATTTTTTTGCTTTGTGTTTTTTTTTCTTCTCTTTTAGCTTTAAGCTTTGATTCCAAGGTTTTTAGTATCTAACTTCAAACCTGTAATACAAAGACACAACCAAAGAGACGTAAAAAGAACAAATGGAATAATAAAAAATAATATAAACCTAAAAATTCTACCTAAGCACAAATCCGTGTCGGCGGCGCCAAGATGATTAAAGATTTTTCGTGGGTTGTAGTAATGAGGTTCAAACTCTCGGACTTGTGAAGGATAATTTTTTAGACTTAATAAAAAATAAATATATACAAAAAATATTAACAATATGGGAAAGAGTACTGGGACTAAAGATTCGGACGTTTTTTTTCATTTTCAAATGGTTCAGAAATTAATTCTAGCAATTATAGTTCAAAAAAAAAACAAATATTAACTCTAGTTTATTGCCAAGATAGATTTTATAAAATATTACTTGTATTTCTTAAGCATGGCATATCAAAAATCCCTAGGACTAAGCATGCTCCATCAAACGAAATCACAAGTAATTAATTTAAAATCTTAATTCAATTAAAATTAGTGCAACGAGTAAATAAAAGAATTAATGAAATTACCACATGGATGAAATTCGACCTCCTCCGTCGTCCCAGTGTTGGATTTAGCTCATCATGATAAAAACACGCTCAAAATATTTATTTATTGCTCAAATGGTGTTTACAATGAAGAGAAGAAGAGAAAATGGTGTAAAACTGTAATCTGCGACGCACACAAAGCGTCACATAATGAACGATAAAAAACAAGTGTTGCTGCTGTTTAGACTGCAATGCGACCCACGGCTGCGCGTCTTAGACACTGTTGATAAACCACTGTCCTTGCAAGTCTGTTCTTCGTGTTCTTGGTGTTCTTCATCAGCAGCAGAAACAGAGTTTCATCAACTCTTGATTTCTGCTTCTCTGGACCTTCTCTCGACCCCAAACTCTCGACACCCATTCTCTGTGATACGAGAAACATATTTATACTCCTCAGCCTCATTGAATCACGCCATAACTCAAGATAATTCTCTCTTTACTCGTCTTAAAGAGAAAATATTTTTTGGATATTTTCTTCCTTTAATTAGCTCTCCACGCGCTGAAATGATGTAAAAACACTCCAAACATGATCTTACACGCTGTATAATTGATTCAACACTCTCCAAACACATGAGTACACGTCTAAATTTGATGTGATCGTGTGACATTCATTTCTTGAACGTGCTTCCTGATTTCTTGATTGCGATGATTCCAGACAATTATGATCGATCCTAACACCCAAAATGTCTTCCTCTATCCATATCACAAATACCCATTGAAAATCAGAGGTTTAATCGAACTCTAACCCCTCCAAAAATCGATCGACCCAACTGCCAGTGAGAAGAAATATTTTCCCGCCTTTTTCCAAAATTTGAATTACGAGAAGAAAAGTGTCCTCCCCCTAATCCTGTACGGGTGTCCCTTTAGCAATTGGGGTGGAAATAGTAATTTTGGGTGGAAATAGTAATTTTTCTGGGTTCCTCCGGTACATTTCTGGGACGCTTCCGGTGCATTTCTGAGGTGCCTCCGGTACATTATCCTGGGGTGTAAAACACTCTTTTCGAGCTCATTTCGCCGCAAGGGCTTATTTCTCTAAAATTTCCTACAAAGACATAAAATAACACCATAAATACAAAATCGAGCACTAACAATACATACAATTGAGACATATTAGACACATAAAATGTGTCTATCATAGAAACAACCCCAAATATTCTGTAAATTTCTGAGTATTTATTTTATGCCATGTTCCCCAGTTGAACTCTTAATACTGACATGACATGACAACTAATGCTCGCTCCCAGACGAGTAGAATGTATCTCCCGAAGTGTCAGGATTAAGATATGTGTGGAAGTACTCAATCAGAGGCACGCAAAATTATGCTGCTCTTTGATATTAAATTAGTGATTTTTTGTATCAGTATGCAAAATTCACCCAAAATTGATTGATTTTGCGGCAACCCGCAAAATTCAGTTCTTTAATCTAATTTATCAATTTGCAAAAAATTAGGTTTTTGCGCCCTACGCAATATCACGAACCCTATTGGTCGAGACCAAACCTAGGTAACCTAGGAAATTAATCCGCCATGGACTAGTAGGAGCAAAGTCCTACCAAAAATCAGAAACCAATAAATAAAAGAGGAGCTGCGGCAAATAGGAGCAGCAACAAGAGGAGGCGTTGCCGCGCCACATGGCTGGCCAGTTAGCCCTATCATGCACCACCTGTACCCGGATGGACACGCTTCATGTTGCCCTTGTCGGCCCCCCTTTCCCGTCGACCAATCAGGTCGCTCTAAATGCGCCACATGCATTTTAGAATGAGGATGACCCCCTTTCCATCGACCAATCAGGTCTTTTTAAATGCGCCACATGCATTTAGAATGAGGCCGACCCCATGCTGCTTGCCGAACCCTTTTTCCATCGACCAATCAGGTCGCTCTAAATGCGCCACATGCATTTAGAATGAGGTCGGACCCATGCCGCTTGTCGGCCCCCTTTTCCATCGACCAATCAAACCTTTCTAAATGCGCCACATGCATTTAAAATGAGGCCGACCCCATGATGCTTGTCATCCCTCTTTCCATCAACCAATCAGGCCGCTCTAAATGCGCCACACGTACTTAGAATGAGGTCGGCCCCATGCTGCTTGCCGACCCCCTTTCCATCGACCAATCAGGTCGCTCTAAATGCATCACACACACTTAGAATGAGGCCGGCCCTATGCCGCTTGCCGACTCCCTTTCCATCGACCAATCAAGTCGCTCTAAACACGCCACACGCATTAAATAAATCCAAACCGCGCCAACACCTAGTGGTCATCGCGTTAACATAGGCGCACACACTAATTAGGGATTTTACATGCCAAATCCTAATTTGGTTAAGACCGCTATGCCGTCCCATGCCAAATAATGCCACCTAAGGCATTAAGTTTGATACGGCAACTAGAGCCAATATTGTTGGGTCATATTTGGATCTAACACCAACATGCCAATATATAGTGGTCGCGCCATTAAGCCATTATGCCACTGACAGGCGCTAACGAGATGTGTCCATAATCAACGGCCACCCTCTTCCATAAATTACAATCTCGGTCGTCCAACTTCTCCAACCGAATTGACGGACCTAGATTACATCTCAGGCGACCAACAAATACTAACTCAATAGCGTCACGCGTTATTTCTTGCAGCAAGTCTCATGGCTTAGCTCGCCACACATGATCACCCGCCGCCTAGTTTGCGCGCGATTGGTCAGAATAATTAGGTCTTCCACACAAGACCCACCCAGCAATCTGCTGCATATTTTCAACGAAAATACTCGAGATATCAAACATGCCACAAACTTGGGGATGCTCACTGGGGTATTAGTCTGGCGGTTTACAGCGTGCGGTGTGCAACGCGCCCATTACGAGAAAGTGTCAAGAAAAGGCGGACGCTTAATGAGCAGTAAGTGAGTAGTGGGTGTAAGGCTGACTAGTCTTCCCTCGTGATGGAAACATGATGGTCACCACTTTTTACATGACTCCACTTATCCACTACTTAACTATCTCCACTTCCTACGAGATAAGGTGTGCTCAATCATGACTTCTATAAATAGGTTTTCGACCTATTTCGACAAAAAAGGACAAGTGATCAACACAAGTGTCCAGAAAAAAGCAAGAACTGATAAGCTTACATTCGGCAAGCCATTTCCACATTCTGATACAAGTCATAAAACAGCCACACCTTCATAATTTAACATTTTGATCTCAAACACTTTCTTCGCTTCCCTCCCTAAGATCAACCCTGCTCCTTCACTTTGTGACCGAATTGAATCTGGAACGACCATTTCTTGGTTTAGGCCAGAGTCTTACAGATTGATCTCCCGAATCTAAAAGTACTCATGTGTAGTACATTTGTTTAGAGTTTGAATTCGTTTCTCATCAACACGCCCAAATTTACCAAAAACAGTAGAATCAGTTTTTACCCTCAAACAACTGGAGACCACAGTGGGAGATTAATCTCTCGGTTGCAAAATCAATTTTCAATTTCAGAAACCCTCAATCCCAACTTTACTTCCCCTAGCACTGACAATACTTCACATGTTATTCCTGAAACCGTTCTTCCATTTAAAACCCTTGTCGAGGCTATGGAGTCTCAATATTTAACAACTATTCACAATTTGATGAAAATCCTGAATGATATTGTCAGGGATCAAGCTATTATTCTCAAGATGCAAGACGAAGTATTTACGCTTTTGAAAAACCTCACGGATCAATTATCGAAGGGACCAACACGTATTCATTCTGGAGGAAATGTCATCAACAATTCATTTTGGACAAATACTGATGATCAAGAGATTTTTTTTCTCAAGCTCGGAAAGAAGACTCGAGGGATTTGTCACGTTCCCATCAGATTCCTCGCAATGAAAATATGATTTCATTATGTGCGTCCTTCTTGGAAAGTATTAATTCCCATATTGCATCAGAAGCTGCTAAGAGATCCGATGCTGCTTTACTCAGTCGATCCGGACCTTCCCAGAATGAGGAAGCTCGTAAAGTTGTTAAGGAAAGCAGGTGTCCTTCCAATAAAAGATCCAACCTCCAATCAATCGCTAGTGAAAGAGGAAAGAGAAAATATCTAGCAGCGGAACAACAACTCAAACCGCAACAACAAGAAACTGGAGATGATGCTCCAAACTTCCCGTTCCCTATCGAGGAAGTAATTGAACTCCTGGAAATATGGATTCAAGATGATGCCATCAAACTACCTCCTATCAGGCTCCCACCAACTAAGGAAGAAATGGAAAATCCTAAATATTGCCATTACCACAGGTTCTTCAGTCATCCAACCAATGAATGCAACAAATTGAAGCGCATTTTCAAAGAAAAGGTAGATGCAGAGGAACTTCAATTACGCACTGAAGGAGTTCGCAGAGACCCTCTTCCCGTCAGGAGCTGCATGATTTATGGGGACTCCATCCACAAAACCGTACAGTCTATGATGGAACATTTATGTGAAATTTTGTATTTCTCCAAGGCGCAGCGTCAAGACATATTTGCATCCCTCGACCGTATTATATCAGGCAAGCGTCTGTTTCTATTCAGGGAAGCCGCTCCCAAACCCCAATCTTTTCTGGAAAGCGCGACCGATAGATGTAACTCGGGACTTCTAACCATCTCTCACGTGAAGGATGTCGAGTTTGATAGCACATTGATTGACGCGGCTTCTGATTTCAATATTGTCACCATCAAGACGTTGAGAGATGCAAAGATTTCAAAACAGGAAGTTGTCCATCGCCCAACCATAATCAAAAACTCAGAAGGAGAACCCAAAGACCCTTACGGGTACATCAATATCGAAATCAAGGTGGGAGATGCTCTAACACACGCCAAATTTCATGTGGTTAAAGAGTACCGAATTATGATATGATCCTGGGGAGCTCATGGATACACGATAACAAAGCAAAGATAGGAGTATGCCCTTTGCCAGTGTCTATACCTGAAAGGGTCTCCAACAGGTCGTTCAATCCTGAAGACTATTTGTTGCCGTATCAACAACTTGCGAATGTGACACAAATGCCTGGAGAGAGCGCATTAGCATTTGTTTGCAGATTCCGGACACAAGTAAGTCTTATTGAAAAACCCTTTTTGCAAACAGTCACTCCTCTTTCCGCCAAGGCTTGGGGACTCGATCTGACTATCAACCCAGCAGTCACTAATAGAAGTGAATGGGATGCTGGTCCTTCAAGTATTTTATCAAGAGCTTAGAAGCTGTCACAGTTAAAGATAAGGAATCTAGGAAAGTAACGGCGCAACGCCCAAACCCATTCCAAGTTGGAGATATGGTAGTTGTGGCTTAGCTTGCTCCGTCAGATTCCACAGGAAGAAAACACGATCCGTACCTAGTGGCGGAAATTATTTTGGGAGGTTACTGCGAGCTCATCAATACTGACAAGCTAGAAGGCGTAGTAATACACGCTCGCTGGCTCAAACTCTTCAATACCTAAGATGTCGAGTCGCTCTCTCCTCCAAAATTCCTTTTAGTGTTTCCTTTATCAATTTCCCTTTTCATGCAATATTTGTAATTCATCCAAAATGATTGCACTGCTTGCATTCATAATTAGGGTTTCAATTTGTCAGTTAATCAAGTATCATTTCCCTTTTAGAAATCTCTTTACTCCTGAATCATCTAAAGGGAAACTCGAGTAAACCCAAACCCTTAAAAAATCATTACCAATTGATTCGAAACCAGAAAAAATCAAACCATGAAAGAGATGTCTCATATCTTTCAAAATACCGAAGAGGGGAATATATAAAGGAAAAGAAAGCACAAGATCATCAAGCAGCGACACATTCTTTCTGGAGCAAGCATCTTTCGCATCCGAAGAGCAGCCTGCTTCAACCTTCGCCTGACGAGATTCCTAGAAGAAGTTTTGTTGTCTGCAGTTTTCCGGATTCTGGGAATCCCCTTCACGGAACCAAGAAGCAATGAATATGAAGTCAACACACATAACACTCCCGGGTTGCAACTACTTCTTCAGAAACGGCGCATTGAATCACATTACACACGCCATTAATTGGAGATGAAGCCTCCTCACCTAACAAGCATGGCTTTTGGATTTCTTAATTCATGACAATGCGTCCATGCTTCTACATGCCTAGCCGGCACGCCACAAATATTTAAGAAACATGTAGTCTGCACCGGGGATTATCAAACAAAAGAATGTGAAGAACTCGTTTTTCAAAATCAAGGGTTAATGGCGCCCTCACTGGAGTTCTCTCCAGAAGCCGCTTCACCGTTCTCTCTCCAGAAGTCACTTCAACGTTCTCTCCAAAAACCGCTTCAACGTTCTCTCCAGAAGTCGCTTCAACGTTCTCTCCAGAAGTCGCTTCAACGTTCTCCCCAGAATCCGCTTCAATGTCCTCTCCAGAAGCCGAGTCCGTTTCAACGCCTCAGCAAGCCACACAGACCAACCGCATCATGTCTGCCACATCGCCGACAAATTTAGATTCGGTGTTTCTAGATTTCCAATTTCCTATGGAAGGGGTGCATGAGCTGCCAAAAGTTTGGATACAATACAGATCTATCAAATACGACTCCCGCTCATTGATCAATAAATGACGAATCCAAAATATTGTCGCCTTCATCAATTCGTCAACGTCCTTACATCTTTCAGTAGAAAATAGTCCCAAGATAATTACACCTGGGGACTGCCAGCATGGGATGCCTCTGCGTCCCTCAACCAGGTTGTTTTTGATATCAGCATCATCACTGTCAAAGCTTTACGAGCCGCAGGAATTTCTCAACATGAAGCCGTGCAATGCATAAAAGACTCCAAAAGTACGCCGCAGAGATATTTTCACATATCCGTCCATACCATCGGATCTAAAGTATAACTTGGGACTGCTCAATCACATCCCATTCCATACAACAATCCAAGATTCAGAAGATAGTTGAAAGGATGTCACTTGTAACGAAGTCCTTGAAGACTTGATAGCAGCGCGTCGGCAACAGAATGCTTCTCATCCCGTTTACTTCACTCAAAGACTCCGGAAGATTTTTCCCATATATATAAGCATTCCAAGCATTTCATCATCGCAATCAGAATGGAAAGAATGAGCCGATGAGATAAAGAGTCAGGATGAAAGAAATTCCATTCCAGTCAATGCTCAGGAGTTTAAAAAACATTTTAGTTGCGACTCATCAACAGTCCATATTCCAAGCAACATAAACTCAAGGCCTCTCGCAATCGGGCGCAATGAAGTTTAGCAAATTTCAAAATCTACCTGGAGGCAATTGACGTATGATAGAAGGACGATCACTGCATGCTTTGATACTTCTTTAAACATGTCTTGCTCAAAGATCTAGCCAGCCTTTATCCTGGTAACATCTGTCTACCCTGCCTCATAAGTTTTATCTTTATTTGTCACCATCTAGTGCTTACCCCGCAACAATATCACTGTTACGTACTAAGCAAGGGACTTAATGTTGATGGTGGTTTTTAGGTCAGGGATAAAATTGTAAAACCCTGTATTTAATGCGTCGTCATTCTGCAAAGAAGATTGACCCATTTAAAAGTGATGAGTGCCCAAGCCTCTCTACTTACATATTTATTGAGCAATTCAGCATATTCATATGAAATTTATTCGGAATGGCGTGTAGCAACAACCCCAAATATTCTGTAAATTTATGAGTATTTATTTTACGCCATGTTCCCCAGTTGAACTTTTAATGCTGACATGACATGACGACTAATGCTCGCTCCCAGCCGAGTAGCATGAATCTCCCGAAGTGTCAGGATTAAGATGCGTGTGGAAGTACTCAATCAGAGGTACGCAAATTTATGCTGCCCTTTGATATTAAATTAGTGATTTTTTGTATCAGTATGCAAAATTCACCCAAAATTGATTGATTTTGCGGCAACCCGCAAAATTCAATTCTTTAACCTAATTTATCAATTTGCAAAAAATTAGGTTTTTGCGCCCTGCACAATATCTCGAACCCTATTGGTCGACACCAAACCTAGGTAAGCTAGGAAATTAATCCGCCATGGACTAGTAGGAGCAAAAGCCTGCCAAAAATCAGAAAGCAAAAAATAAAAGAGGAGCTGCGGAAAATAGGAGCAGCAACAAGAGGAGACGTGGCCGCCCCACATGGATGGCCAGTTCGCTCTATTAGGCACAACCTGTAGCCGGATGACCACGCTCCACGTTGCCCTTGCCGGCCCCCCTTTATCGTCGACCAATCATGTCTCTCTAAATGCGCCACATGCATTTAGAATGAGGCGGGTCCCATGATGCTTGCCGACCCCCTTTTCATCGACCAATCAGGTCGCTCTAAATGTGCCACATGCATTTAAAATGAGGCCGGACCCATGCTGCTTGCCGACCCCCTTTTCCATCGACTAATAAGGCCGCTCTAAATGCGCCACATGCATTTAGAATGAGGTCGTCCCCATGCTGCTTTCCGACCCTCTTTTCGTCGACCAATCAGGTCACTCTAAATGCGCCACGCGCACTTAGAATGAGGCCGGCCCCATGCTGCTTTCCGGACCCCTTTCCATCGACCAATCAGGTCGCTCTAAATGCGCCACACGCACTTAGAATGAGGCCGGACCTATGCCGCTTGTCGTCCCCCTTTCCATCGACCAATCAGGTCGCTCTAAACCCGCCACGTGTATTAAATAAAGCCGCACACACTAATTAGGGATTTTACATGCCAAATCCCAATTTGGTTAAGACCGCTATGTCGTCCCAGGTCAAATAATGCCACCTAAGGCGTTAAGTTTGATACGGCAACTAAAGCCAATATTGTTGGGTCATATTTGGATCTAACACCAATATGCCAAGATATAGTGGCCACGCCAGTATGCCACTATGCCACTGGCAGGCGCTAACGATATGTGGCCATAATCAACAGCCACCCTCTTCCATAAATTACAATCTCGGTCGTCCAACTTCGCCAGCCAAATTGACGGACCTAGATTACATCTCAGGCGACCAACCAAGACTAACTTAATAGCATCACACGCTATTTCTTTCAGCAAGTCTCATGACTTAGCTCGCCACACATGATCACCCGCCGCCTAGTTTGCGCGCGATTGGTCAGAATAATTAGGTCTTGCACACAAGACCCACCCCACAATCTGCTGCATATTTTCCACGAAAACACTCGAGACATCAAACATATCACAAACTGGGGGATGCTCACTGGGGTATTGGTCCGGCGGTTTACACTGTGCGGCGTGCAACGCGCCCATTACGAAAAAGTGTCAGGAAAAGGCGGACGGTTAATGAGCAGTAAGTGAGTAGTGGGTGTAAGGCTGACTAGTCTTCCCTCGTGATGGAAACATGATGGTCACCACTTTTTAGATGACTACACTTATCCACTACTTAACTATCTCCACTTCCTACGAGATAAGGTGTGCTCAATCATGACTTCTATAAATAGGTTTTCGACCTATTTCGACAAAAAAGGACAAGTGATCAACACAAGTGTCCAGAGAACACCGAGAACTGATAAGCTTACATTCGGCAAGCCATTTCCATATTATGATACAAGTAATAAAACATCCACACCTTCATAATTCAACATTTTGATCTCAAACACTTTCTTCTCTTCCCTCCCTAAGATCAACCCTTCTACTTCACTTTGTGACCAAATTGAATCTAGAATGACCATTTCTTGGTTTAGGCTGTAGTCTTACAGATTGATCTCTCGAATCTAAAAGTATTTCTGTGCAGTACATTTGTTTAGTGTTTGAATTTGTTTCTCATCAACACACCCAAATTTACTAAAAACATCAGAATCACTTTTTACCCTCAAACATAGCAATACGACTTTTGTCTCAAAATAGGAGATAAAATAGATAGACTTCTGAGTGATAGATAAGTTCAACTCTCCACATACTTTTGTTGATGAAGTTCCACAAGTTCCCTTGAGTAGTTCGTCGTCTTCATTCGATGAACGCCGTGGAGTCTAAAGCTCAACTACACTTACTATCCTAATCCGATACTTAGCTATAAGTAGACTAGAAACCAAGACTTAGTGTTTTGGCAACTAAACTTGAAAAATAAGCAACGCTTGCGAGTTCGACTGAGCAATGCTCTAACAATCCCCCTCTCTGTCAATTTTATTGACAAAATTATCAATACATATGGAATACAAAATAAATAAACTTTGTAGCTTCTCATCCAAATGTTTGATCTCCTTGGTTCTTCAATATTACTCGAAATCTTCGTCACTTCCAAGTACTCGAATGATTCTAAAGGTGCTCAACTCAGCATCATCTTTTTTGAAGATCCGTAGCCATAACAATGAGAAAACAATAACTCTGGATCATTGTTATACAGTGTCATAGTATTATTACACAACATCAAATTTCAATCGTATAACAACTTCAACAACAATACTATGGTGATATGTATCACTCTCCCTTAGTCAATACTTCATCTCACATGAAAACCACTTCCCCTTACATAATGATCTGAAAACCATATGTATTTGTAGTGTGAACTACACATTAATTCTCCCCCTTTTTGTCAATAAAATTGGCAAAGGTACGAAAATTGGTGGGATCCTAATGAAATTTCCATAGAGACACTTCATGACCAAAAGAAAAGCACATATCAAATTTTTTAGATGCAATCATATAGCCGAAACTAAATGTATTCATCAAGGATTTTATAAAGACACAAGATAACCCCTATAATATTCCACAGCCGCACTCCCCACAAAGATTTGGCAATTAAGCACAATTTCAATTAAGAACTCTCCCACATAAAATGTCATTCCCGAAAGAAAAACAAGAGCGACCTTGCTTTCACAAGAAAAGAAGGATTTCTTTGGACATTATCAAATCACATGAAACATGAATTTGTATCCAAAAATCTCAACTAAATTAACCACGAGAGAACCTCTGATTAATTTAATCGGAAATGCTCACATAAGAGAACTTATGGAGCCGCACAGTATTTACATAAAGATACGGATCAGGGAAGATCAATACTGCGGAATAAACAATGATTCATTCTATTTTTCATCACTATTTTCACAATGACGTATAATAGACTTAATCTTTGTAAACAAAAGTTCATCATATCTTCATCAATATTTGCATAATGCCATAATAGGCTTAACTCTTGCTTGTCAAAAGTTCATTCTATCTTTTCTCAATACTTTCACATCGACATATGATAGAGTTAACTTTTGAACAGTATGGGACAATCATAGTTCACGGACGCAAACACACATATCCCATAACAAGTTGCAATATATAAAACTATAAATATTAATACTGCAAAATCATCTTCCAAATAAACTTTAGAATTTAAATAAATAAATCTAAAAACATTGCAAGATGAGAAATCGTTGGACATAGCTATGTGTACTCACAATAATTGCTATTCCAAACCCTAGTTATCCTTCTTAAAAACACAAGAATGAATTCTCATAAGAAGTTTCCTAGACAATATAAGAATCAAGTTTCTTTGATAACATCATTCCTTTGAAAGGGTCCATCATAAAAGTTTCACTGATATCCTTGATTATTTTGACCGTAGAGACCCCATGTTCATGAGTGAGAACATTAACTTTTCGATCAACAATGCGTGCAAGATGCCTAGCTTTGACACAGTCCATGATGAGCTTCTTATGATTCCTGATCAAGGATTTTGGCATGTCCATCAATAAGATGATTTATTTGCAGCTGAAGATTTGCAAACTCGACCCTAGAGTCATTCTGAAAAAAAAAAAAATCCTTGACAGATTCTCCAATCCAGGAGTTGTACTCTTTCCTTTCAATCATCCTTTTCAAGACAAGTTCTTGAACAGAATCACATCCTTTAGAGTCTTCTTCCATCTCAAGATTCACCACTTCTTGAGGTCTTGCGGAGTTTTCCATACCCCCCCTTTTTTATTATTATTAGGGAAGGCAAAACAATATATATATTTATATATATATATATATGCTTTCAAACAAGAGAAGGGACACTCTTGTTGTGGAAGCCTTAAAACTCCCAAGGAAGACATGGATGTTCATGGACCAGAGGTGGGAGTCTAATGGATCAGAAGAGATCCAAAAGGAGAAAATACTCTTTGTTCATAAATATCTCTTATCATTATGGCTTGATAACTAAAGGATTTAATCAGAGCAAACGAAAGAAATATATTGGATACAGGGAGGCAAGAAATGACACATCCTCCACAAAAAAAAAGTACAATCAAACACAATACAAATGGTATCCAACAGTAGGCTTGAGTATCTCTCAAACATCATCCTTGCAACTCTCAAGCTAGATACAAGGATGAAGTTACCTAGAATTAGGTAGCAAAGTGAGATGTAATCCCACCATGACTGTTGAGAGATGAGTTGAAAAAACCATTTTTGAGTTTAGACCGAGTATTTCTTCCCTTCCTTCGACTATTTCTTATTCCAGAAAAAATCGACAAAGCCTCTTTGGGAAAATCATCAGAGGGACTTTTCTGAGGATTACGTCTAGGACCTCTAGAAATTGGTTCTAAAGGATTATAGGAGAGAGGTTACCATCTTCTAGACTTGGATCTAACAGATTTATTCTCATAAACACTGGGAACATGTATTTTTGTGGTGTAATTATTTGCACCATGAGAAGAAACACGATCCCTGTAGAGATTTCGAGATGAGTGACCATTGAAGTCTCTTTTATGAGAGATCTGGCTTTCTGTAGGAATAAAATTCATTGTAGATGATGTTAGATAATTGACTTTGTCTATAGTAAAAAGAAGAAGATTTTGAAGATCCTATATTTGTGTCTTTCTAGCAAAACAATGTTGAACATAGTGATTCTTTTTCCCACAGAAAGAACAGGTTCGTGGAAGAGAAACATTGGAAGGAACCTGTTTTAAATTCATATCCATATTAGAAGACTGCAAGTTATGTAAACATTTCTTCATGTAGTGTAATTCTGTCTGAGAATTAGTGATCTATACAGAAGAATTTCTCATTAAAACAGAGTCTTCCTTTTTCAAGGATTTGCACTGTTCCTGGGTTAGAAAAAGGGATGCACCCAATTCCTCTTTTTCAACACGAAGTCTATTTAGATCAGATAAATGCGTCTCGATCAAACGTTTTTCCTAATTGAGTCTTCTTTAACAATATTCTCAAGAACACTAATCTTTTCACTTTGTAGGGTAGTTTCTTGAACTAGTTTTTCGATATTGTTGGAGAAGGACTCAATGATATTATAGAGATCACGTTCTCGACCAAGAGACTTTTCAAATTCACCAATGAGTTGAGCATGATTTTGAAAATAAATAGACTCAGTAGATTTTTTTGAGATTCTAATGAGTTCCATTTCAGATTCTGACAAAATGTTAAATGTCTCATTTGAGGGAATGTTGCAGAATCTGATAAAACAACCTTTCTACCTCGGGATTCGAAAGAATCAGCTAAGGAGTTATCCTTTGAGGAAATTCCAAGACATTTGGCATAATTAAAAGCTTTGGAAGACATTTTGGTATGCTTAAATGCAAGAGATGAAATTCTGTCCACAGAATCAGATTGCTACAAACACAGACTTATGAGGTCTTAAACGTGTTTTCCTGCTCTGATACCAATTGAAAAGGCGAGGGTCTAACAACCTCACCTAATATTTCTCTTAGCAATCTGTATGGACTAACTCCAATATACTTTCAAGAGAATCAACTAGACATCAGACTCAATCTTAATAAAAAGTATATCAAAGAGTTATATCTCAATATCTCAATTCAATCCGCAATCAAACAAATAAGAATTTGTGATCCTGATTGAATATAAGAGAAATAACTTGAACGGTACCAAATACCAATGTTGAAGGATCAGTCAATTTCAATCAACAACCAAAGGTTGGATTTACCAATTGATCGATTCAACGCACAACCTGTGACATTTCAATTATACAACAAATATAATGCGGAAAAGAAATAACACAAACACCAGAAGTTTTGTTGACGAGGAAACCGCAAATGCAGAAAAATCCCGAGACCTAGTCCGGATTTGAACACCATACTGTATTAAGCCACTACAGACACTAGCCTACTACAAAGATAACTTCGGTATGGAATGTAGTTGATCCCTAATCAATCTCACATTGATCAAGGTACAGTCGCGTTCCTTACGTCTCTGATCCCATCAGGATACTACGCACTTGATTCCCTTAGTTGATCTCACCCACGAGTTGCTACGACCCAAAGTCGAACACTTGATAAACAAATCTGTATCACACAAAAAAGTCTATTGAATAGATAAATCTGTCTCCCAAAGATATACCTACGAGTTTTGTTCCGTCTTTTGATAAATCAAGGTGAACATGAACCAATTGATAACCCGGACTTATATTCCCGAAGAACAGCCGAGTATTATCAATCACCTCACAATAATCTTAATTGATTAACGAAATAAGATATTGTGAAATCACAAACGATCTATCATGCCTATCGGAGATATAAATCTCAAGCCAATCTTACGATTGTACTCAATCACGATAGAGAACAACAAGATCAGATCACACACCTACATAGAAAATAGTTGGGTCTGGCTTCACAATACCAATGAAGTCTTCAAGTCGTTAACCTATAGGGGTTTCGTGAAAAACCTAAGGTTAAAGGAGAATCGAATCTGTCTTATGCAACTAGTATCACACAGGAGGTGTGGGGATTAGATTTCCCAGTTGCTAGAGTTCTCCTTTATATAGATTTCAAATCAGGGTTTGCAATCTAAGTTACCTTGGTAACAAAGCATTCAATATTCACCGTCAGATGAAAACCTGATTAGATTCAAGCTAATAAATCTTTTAACCGTTAGATCGAACTTATCTTGTTATACACAAATAAAATGCACCTTCATTTAGGTTTGAGTAACCGTACCTAAACGTGTACACTTAGTCGATTCAACAATAGTTAACCAATGGTTATCCATATGAGTACTTTCATATTAACCTTATTCATCTTCGCCATAACTAGTTCAAATGACTCAAAACAAACTAGTTAAAGAGTTGTTCAATTGCTTAGATCTCATAGAAGTATACAAGACACAATTGAAGCAAAATCGATTTTGATTAACTCGAATCAATTCATGAACATTATAGCCACGGTTTTCAAAAGATTGCGTTCCTTATATATAAATGTTTTAGTTCATGAACAAATCAATTTTAGAAAGTAACCTGCTTAGGTATGCAAACGGGTACGCATACTTAAGTGACCGGATTGAGTTTGTTTTACTTCCAAACTCCAGCGGAAATTCACGGACGTGAAACTTTCGCAAGTATGCGTACGAGTACGCATACTTACCCGGATTTCCAACAACCGTCGGTACGCATAAGGTTACGCATACTTTAGGTTCCCGGTTTTGGACTTTTACACAAATGTGAGAACACACTGTGTTTATATCCAAACATGGTTACTTGTTCTAAACTCTTATTTCAAGCATTGAAACTTTCTTAGAGGATGTAAAATAGTTGTTATCCACAAACTATTTTCATCAAAGCGATTTTAAAGTTATTGAAATAATCAACATGACTTTCGTCACGAGTAAAGATGAACTTGACCAAAGAGAAATCTTACCAACACATATTTTGAGAAATAGATAAGCGAGATAAACTCGGCTGAAATAGCAAATGTGTATTATCGAAGCCTATATAGCAATACGACTTTTGTCTCAAAATATGAGATATAATAGATAGACTTTTGAGTGATAGATAAGTTCAAGTCTCCACATAACTTTTTTTGATGAAGTTCCACAAGTTCCCTTGAGTAGTTCTTCGTCTGCATTCGATGAACGTCGTGGAGTCTAAAGCTCAACTACACTTACTATCCTAATCTGAGACTTAGCTATAAGTAGACTAGAAATCAACACTTATAGTTTTGGCAACTAAACTTGACAAACAAGCTTGAGATAGCAACGCTTGCGAGTTCGACCGAGCAATGCTTTAAAAATTTCATTATAAGGACAGAAAATGTGTCCATTACGTTCCTTACCAGCAAGATGAAACTTTCGCTAAAACAAGCAAGGTGCCAGGAATTTTTGAGCGAGTTCGATTACAAGTTCGAACATAAGCTAGGAAGGCTTAATTTTGTGCCAGATGCGTTGAGCAGAAAGTTGGTAGCAAAATATGTTGCGGAATTGACCACGATTGAGGCCGAGTTGTTACCTCAAATCAAAGATGAAGAATGATCAGACATGTGTGGGTCTGACTAAGCAGATCTGTGATGAGATCGTTCGTTGATATTGGATAGATGATGGATTCATATATGCCAAAGGAGGGAGAATTTGTGTACCCAATTCAGGTGGATTGAGAAGGGAACTCTTGCGAGAGACGCATGATTCCATTTGGGTTGGTCATCCAGGCATGGAACAGACGCATACTTTGATAGCTCATTCCTATTACTGTCCAAATATGGAAGAAGATGTTGAGTTGTATGTGAGGACTTTTTTAGTGTGTCAATTGGATAAAAAGGAAAGGAGAAATGTATCAGGGATTCTACAGTCTTTGTCGATTTCAGACAAGCAATGAAAATGCTTGTCGATGGACTTTATCAATGGGCTGCCAAAGGTGCAAGACTTTAGCTCGATAATGGTCATCATTGATCTCTTTTCTAAGTATGCTACATTCATTCCCTGTCCCCATTCTTGTGGTGCATACTTTGCAGCGGATCTGTTCTTCAAGAATGTAGTGAAATATTGGGGACTTCCTCAAGATAATGGTCATCGTTGATCTTTTTTCGAATTATGCTACATTCATTCCCTGTCCCCATTCTTATATTACATACTTTGCAGCGGATCTGTTCTTCAAGAATGTAGTGAAATATTGTGGACTTCCTCAAGATATTGTGAGTGACAGAGACTCACGGTTTACATGCAGGTTTTGGACTGCCTTGTTCGGATTGCTTGGGTCTGAACTAAAGTTTTCTACTAGCAATCATCCCTAAACCGATGGTCAGACGGAGAGGATAAATGCATTGTTAAAAGAGTATTTGTGTCATTATGTGACTACAAGCCAGGGAAATTGGGTGTCGTTGATGGATACGACCCAATTTTGTTACAATTTTCACAAGAGTTCATCAATGGAATTGAGTCCATTTGAGTTAGCAACAGGACAACAACCATTAACCCCTCATGAAGTACCAAACGCTAAGAAGCAAGGTTCCTGTCCAGCAGCATATCGCTATTCAAGGTCTAAAACGGAGATGACTGAGCAAGCGCCCAACAGTTTATTCAAGGGAGTGAAAAGGATGAAGAAGTATGCTGACTTACTCGTAGAGATGTGGAATTTGAGGTGGGAGATATGGTATTGTTGAAGCTAATGCCCCAAATTTTGAAGAAGATTTCTAGCAACACAGTGCATAGAAGCCTAATTCCAAGGTAAGATGGTCCATTTGAAGTGATGAAAAGAGTTGGTACATAGGCCAAGGCATGGACCAAATAGGATTTGGACATAGCCAAAGATGCGAGTTTAGCATCAAGAGGTGCTAAAAGAGTTTGACACATAGCCTGTGTGCATGAAACATGCAGAGGTGCAAACAAGACTTGCATTAACACACTTGCATCATTGGGGGATTGATGTACAACATGATGGTCGTACTTTGGTTGGTTTAAGCTATCATGGCACATCAAAGCTAGATGACATGGCCTTGACTGTTACAAGTTGGTTACACGAATTAGTGTTTGGTTTATGCTTTCTAAAGACTAGAAACTGCCTCTATCTATGATTATAGGAAGGAAATTGGTTGTCGTTGATGGCGCGCGGTTGGCCAACTGCCTTGTAAAGCAAATCCACAACTGCTAGTTAGTTTTGTCTATAGCTTTTGTAAAGCTATAGGGTTGGGTGTCCGGAACAATAAGAGTTCGCATATGTAATAAGGCTTCGGCCAAGATTAATCCGAAACAATAAGAGTTTGCATATGTAAGAAGGCTTCGGCCAAGATCAATGCGAAGTTCTGTTTATAGTCAAGAAGTGAAGGGAAGAAAAGTCGAGAAGGGAATTGGCTAAGTGCGAATCGACTGGTAGTCCAAGTGGGAATCAACCGGTACCGAGCGAGTTACCATGAGAGTTCGTAGCAAAGATGGGTTCAAGAAAACAAAGCGAGGCATAAAGTGGAACCTTTCCTAAGAGAAGAAACACCTTAGGTTTTAAATAACAGATGGGTTGGAAAGCCCACAAGTATCATATCCAACATCATGATCAACAAGCAGAGCAGTGAAATACATTGTTTCTTCTTCCATCCCTATTAATAAAGGTATACTTGTGATAATGTGTGTCTCAAGCAAACCAAACCCACCAAAATTAAAATTAAGAAAAGAAAACATCCCATGAAAAACTAATAATTATATGATCTTGTCTGCCTAAAACAGAAAGATAGCAGTAATAATAGCCACTCATTAACTTAAGCTCACATCTTCTCTCCATATGAAGTAACAAACAGAGACTGCAGTAATAAAGTCTTAAGAGTTCTTCTCTATTTGGATCCAGAAATGTCCTTGACAGCACAGATCTGCTCCTCTCCCATGGCAGACATAACAGACAACACAAGGTCTTTTCCCTCAGCAAAACCTTCTTTGATCTGCATCAAATAACAAAATTTAGTCACTCGGATTTTAAAAAGAAAAGTAAGCAACCATACATATACATTTACTGCACTGAAACACATCTGCAGGGCAGTCATATCTGTTCGAGTCTAGCATTTTACTGGAGCAAGGACTGCAGATAAGAATACCAAAGATGAAGCAGCTAAACTAAAAGTTCCTTGAAGAAAAAAAAATGGATCATATAACAACCAAGCATGCAGTGGAGCACAGAGATTCAACTATCCATGTAGACAGATGAAATATACAATTAAGTACTTGTCAATGACAAGACAAGCTTTAGATGAACCAAAAATAATGACATTTGGCCAAAAAATCAAAAACAAACCTGGGTGAGAACGACATCATCAGTGGGTAGCTTCAAATCATCCTTGGTGCCACCATTATCAGTGAGGAGACTCACAAATCCATCCTCGGAGATATCAATCAACTGGTAATCAGTACGGTTAACATGTGGAATCTGCAATGCAAGTAGATATTCAGTTAACATCCAGTAATATCTAATGATACAACTAAATATCATAAAATACAAAAGTGTAGATGCAGCGCATACGTCACAATTGTGGGAAGATGGCACAATATCTTCAAGCTTCTTGCCGTTGAAAATATCAATTGCAACAAAGTGACACTTAGCATGACCGTGCTTGCCGGTTTTGGAGGTTGAAACTTCAACAACCTGTACAAAAAACACAAACTAACATTATTACCCAAAATAACTAAGGTCAAAACCTCAATACTAACAAGAATCTATCTAGCAAACAAAAGTGAGAAGACAAATAGAACCCTTGTTTCATAGTCTGAAACATGGATGCAACAATTTTCAGGATTACAGCTGCAATTTCAATTACTGTTGGGATGGCAGAAATTCACAAAAGAAACCCTAATCTCAATAAACAGTAAACAAACAGCATATAACATATTACAGAAGTTTAAACAAAAAACCCTAGTTCCAACCTCAATAATACCCAAAAGCATCAATGACTTCAGGAATAAAAGATGAAACTAATGATAAAGTTATAATTCCATCACCAATAGAAAAGAAATTCATCACCAACACCCACAAAAGTTTGAGGATAAAACAAACTACAAAATATACCTATTAACGCATTAAGATGGAATAAACAAATCCACTAAATTGCAAACATGTATTCAAATAATCATAATAGAAACAGAAAAGAATTTTACATGTTCTAATAAAAACCGACAGAAAGAATCATAATAGATCTTCAAGCCAGCATGCAATTCATAATAGAAACTATCTCAAACTATTTTACATGGTCAAAACAAATGCCAAAGCTATGAGATCAACAATAACCCTAAGCCAAACAAACTATCTCAAATCAGGAAATCAACATAAACATAAACAATCTCAAAATCGAACACAGAACAATCATATACGAAAACATAAAAACAAACATCATTAACCACACAAAAACAATACAAAAACCCTAAACAACAAATCATCATGGATCCCAAACAAAAACCTAAAGAGCACAAACAAACGTCAGATCTAGAGAATACAGACGAGAAAAAAAAAAGGATGCAAACCTTGCAGGCTCTGCCCTTGATAACGATATGTCCGTTCTTACGGATGGTACCAGCTTGTTGAGGGTAAGTCTTTGAAGCTCCTGAATCGGCCTTTGATTCGAAATGATGCTCTTCGTCAGACATGATGATGAAAGATGAATGAGATTCACAGAGCTTTTTCTTGAGAAGAGAAGAAGAAATCGCACAGAGATAGAACTCTTGAAGAACAAAATATAGAGGCTGTGAAAGTCTCTTGTATATTCTTATTATATAGATGAACCAAGAGAAAATCAATAGAGAGGAGGAGTCTTTTATCTTTCTCTCTCCTCTTTTGGGGGTATATATCCTTCTCTCTCTCTAAAAACCCCAAAAGTAGAGGTTCCCCATATGACCTAGGGTTTCATAAAGCCACACGTAAAATCAGCCGTCGGATTATATATTTCTCGCGTTGTTAGTACGCTACAGATTATGATGAATGTTCCGCACGTGTGCTTTTCTTTTTCCTTTTTTTCCCTTTTATCATTTATAAGCGTATTTTGGTCAGTTCGAAGAAAAGGGTATTTTAGTCATTTAAAATCTACAAACAGGTGGTGAGATATAGACGGTTGGATTGATGTATCTCTATGTCAACCATTGTGGATCGGTACTGTCGATGTTTGATTACATAAAAGAGGAAAAAAGAATTTTCGGAATGGGAAACAGTTTTGTTCCATTAGATGGACAAATTCAAGCAATGATTCTGATTATCATCTTTTAAGCAATTTCTTGTTCTTTTCAGAGCAGTAGTAGTACTATAGTGCCATTCAATTCAGGGTTCGCATTAATTTTCCCAAACCCCATCGCACATGACTTTGTACCTCATTTACCCGAAATGTTCAGCCACATAAAGATGAGTCTGTGATAAGGAGTCAATTTACTGCAGCTCCGACTCGGTGTTTAGTGGGCGGCATCCGTTCTCTGATACGCGGTGCTTCATTTGGCACCTTGGACCAAGAATAATTTTATCCTTTTTGGCTTCTATTAAAAAGTAGTTGAAGTTAGTACATGCACACATCATGATTCTGGATCAGGTTGGTTCTATTTGGATAACGAAATTCGATTGTGAAAGGGGATGAGTCAACAAATTCACCACGTATGTCTATTCACTGTTCAACCTGAATCTTCAACAAAGGCTATTAAGCATACTGGTAACAGAGCTAACACCTAACGAAACACGGTAAATAATCACTAAAAATTTATACACATGGTTTCAATTACAGTACTTCCAGGCCCAGATTAGGAGCGATGTAATGTTGGCATATACAAGTTCTATCAAACTTAAATGTACTGAGATACAACACTATCTTAAAAAAGAAATCATATCTGCAATCAAACATTAAATACTACCAGTTACAAAAATGCAGACCTGGGCAGCAAGCTTTATGTGACACCTATACGTTGTTTACTTCGGGCTTGAAGTTCCACCAGCCATTCAACCCATATGGGGCCATGACTTTCTTGTTCGTTTCATGTATAAGTATTTGTGGAGACTCTTCTCTATTTACAGGAAAGAATGGAAAAGTTACTATCTAGTAGTTTACCACTACAAAGTAAAAAACCCGAGAAATGAGTGTAGCTTTATGCAACAGCTAACAAATAGGCCGCTGTTGTTATATGATAAAGATGCCACTTTATGAATTGGCGAGAAAATTAGGGTTTAGAACACTACATGGCATTAGCAACAGAATTGTGCTTTCATTTATATCTGCCCATTACTAACTGAACTTTTCTTTTGAATGACCAGAAAGATGAAACATTAATTTTAGAAACCTGGAAATGCTATGAACACTAGTTACCTATAACAGTCTCTTCCTACTTCGAGCGCCCAAATAATAGCATATCCCTCATTATCACCGGTGACAGAGGTGCCATAATGGCTAAAACAGCATAATTAAAATATCAATGGAGAGATTGTCAACCCTACAACACCAATCTAAAACCATATATAAAAGATTTTAAAAAAAAGGTACCTTGGATCAAACACGATATCATTCTCAGCAACAAGAGGTGTTTCCCATCCCTTGTTTTTGGTTGACATCGAAACATACAGCTGTAATAAGCATTCATATTACCATAAACATCTAAAGCAAACATATGAACCTCATTTAATTTGCATTGGAATCAAGACACATCACAGCAACTTGTCCATCGACTGATTCAACTGCATATCCTGCATGAACGAATTACAGAGCCAACATCAAAGACTTTCGCCAAGTACACTATGAATTTTGATATGGTGACGGCACAAGTACATCCCCGAAGTCGTAAACGTATCAAGTTGCAATTATTTGTAAGATCTTCCTATATAAAAACAACCAGATCTCGTAATGGAAAAATAAAATAAGGATAAGAGTCATACCTTTAGAAGGGATATTATTAACCCACACAACTGACTGGATACTCCAAGGAAGATTATATTTCTAGTGGTTCATTTGAGTCCCGCAAGTCATATATATTTACTGATGTTCCTATTCCAACAGCCAAATGATTTCTGCGTAAAGATATGGACTCTACCTCTGCACCAACAAGACCTGAGTATACCATAGATTTTTCGGGGCACATATCCCATGATTTATTCTTTTGTTCAAACCTCCAGTAATCGCTTGATCTATAACGAGAGAAATCAGATCATTACACCTTATGTAAGTGAGTATAAGGCAGTCAGAACTTCAAGAAATGCAAAGTACATTTTATCCTGATTAGATAACTTACAAGTTTCCTCAGAATGTTCAACACAAATTTGCTACATCATCGTGATTTCCAACTGTTCTGTGAATCCCTGAATTGAGATCATGCCTAAGAACATTGAACACCAAAATTATCAATAACTTTATTTGGTTATTTGAACTACTAACTTGAATACTAAACTTTTAAGGAGATATGTGTCAAACATAAATCTGTTAATGCATAATGATTAAGTTGTAGAGCAGTTAAAGGCAGAACTAGTTGTTGAAGACGTCTCCAGTTCAGCAAAAACAGTAATAAACATGAATATTCAACAGTGGTTTCTTGGTGTAGTTCACGTCAGTCTTACACAAACCTCTATAACACAGACGAACCTAAATCATTTGAGCTTCAAACAGTTTTCACCGGCAGTGGTGTTTCCTCGAGCATTCAATTTAATAAGAACCAAAAAGGATATGGCAACTGATGTGTGGAATCTGAAACTTGCAGGAAATCTACATGATGATGATAATAGTATAAAACAGGATTAGATTTCTTAACTTTATTTTGTTTTGACCATTTACTACACAACCAAAATGATGACTTCCCATTTAAGCAGCATTGGAACCCGGGAGCTCGTTCGGAGGTTTGTTTCTTAGCCGGAGAGCTTGAGCTGCAATCCTAACAATGGACAATGCTGAGGTATCAGATCACTAACTGTTTGTTTCATGCTCGGTTTTAGTTGGTGTATGCACAATTTTTTGACAATATAACTGTGATTGGGTAGTGCAAGCTTTTCTGAAACTCCCCGGAGAGGGGGGAGATGGAAGTAGAAAAAGATCTAGAGCTTGCTTCCTTGCACTATATGGTGGATACTGTGATTACAGAGGGATGCTATGATTTCTTCCAAGCAGAAGAGGAATCCTGATCAAATTATAACTGATGTTATATCCATTTTCTATTCTATTATTGATGTAAAAGGTGTAAGATTTTTAGGGGACCATCTTATAACATGTAATTGGTTATCTAAAAAGCTGTAACGTACACTTATTGCTTGATTAGCCCGGTTCATGTTATTTAAGAAGTGCTTCAGCTAACTTTTCAGTGAATTTTTTGCCTTTGTCAAAGCAAAAAAGATCTCCATAACAAGAATTTTCATGACTGGCGCATTTCTAAGTGAGCAAGATCAAGAGATAAAAAATGTATGGTTTGCATGTCACAAGGGTTCATGCAACTAGCAAAGTCAACTTAATCAGATTTCAGAATCTGTTTAAAAAAAGGAAATTTCTGTTGATGATTGAAGTTCAGAAAGTAGTGAAACAACAAATGACTATTCTTTAAGTCTGCGGACTGAAACTGTACTTGTTATGGTCGGGATGCAATGCATAGACAGAACCGGTTACAGGTTTGGTACCTAAAAACAAAACCAAGCTTAAGTAAACTGCAGATTTCACATAAACAGGATACAAGCTACATATATCACTCTCTGCCACCGTATTACCTACAAATATTCCATTAATCTTTTTCTACCTGTTTAGAAACTCTACAATGACACCACCAACCATGCTCAAACGGCAATTTGTATTTCACTGAAAAAACAAGTTACAAGAGAACCATATTCCCTACCATGAATCAGCATCCCACAGTTTGCTATGTCTACATGTATATTGAAGATTTCATAAATCCAAACGTTCCATTAAACTTCACAAGTTCAAATCATCAAGCCTGTTATGGGGATACAAAACCAGAAAACTAGAACCTAAAGCATGAAAAATCACTGCCCAATAATAGCCTGAAAAAGAAAAATGCAGTAACCAAGGTAAGCAACAAACCTTCCAGAGAAACAATCAAAACCAACGCTGAACGCAATAGATTCATCCTGGAAACAGCGTCCAAAGAAGTCCCACTTCCAATGGAGTTTCTGACCTAACTTTGGAGCTATCCCAAGATTCTGAAATTAAATCCACCAGAAAAGGTCAGTTAGGGATACAAAATTGAAACCCAGATTCTGAAAATCTGATTCAATCTTTAAACATTTTCCTTCCATCTAAACCAACTGCGATCAGTTTTCGGGTTTTCCCCTCATTGAAACAAATTGGAAATTGTAGCTAATTTAGATCTTCAAAAGTTCTCCCTACCGGCCTAATTTTCCCAATTGAACGAGGAGAGGGAGATTTTTAAATTAGATGACAAAATAGGGCTGATGAAAACGACCATGAGAGGCAACTTCAGTGGACAATAACCAACGGGGCTAGCCTATGCTGCCTAGCTAGTCGGCCATGAGCCTCACTCTCGTCTTTGAGGTCAGCCGATTGAGTGTCAATTTAGGATAGGATCCCAAAGATTTCTTTCCATTAGAACAAAAAAAAAAAAAAAATTCAGTGCATCGCTTGCTTCAGTGAATTAGTAATGAAAAGAAGTTCACATGAACATTCTATCCCAATTGGTTATGGCTTCCGTCACTGCCTCACCAAGCTCTGAACGATGTTGGCAATTACCAGGGAAGGTGAGTACTTTTTTAACTGAAAAAAGCAACACAAATTTTTATCATTAGCAAAACTTGCAACAAACTTATGTACAAACTTTCATGTTCAGGAGAATTTCCCAACTTGTTCCAGACCTAAACATTTTAAATTTACTTGGTTAAATTTTCTTCGGATTTGAGATGAATTATGAAGTAGAGAATTACTATGTTTACTCATCAGGAACGAAGAAATTGAACTTGACATCAACAGAGCCAGAGGTTTCACCAGTATCTTTGTACTCGATGTTTGTTATGGATCCATGCTCATCCTTGAACTGATATTCAGGTTTGACTCTTCGAACAGGCACGGTAACCGAGTAAAAAGTTCCAAGATCAGGATCTGTTGAAACACTAAGCTGAACTTTATCTTGTGAATCTATAATCACAAAATCAGATAAAACGCAGATAATTTTGCTGATGATCTTCTCCTTTGCTTTATCGCTTACTTCACATTGATCTGAAAAAAGTACCATCTTCAAACGCTGCTTGGCAATGTATGCGTTGGAGTTCTTTCTTCTTGCTGGTTGTAGCGGCGGGAATAAAACCTTCCACGCCAAGTTTAAACGCTCTGAGAAGCTCATGTTAATGGCTCTGAGAAGAAAATTTTCTGCTTGCGGAATTATGGGTTCTGGGGAAACCTTGTTTTCTCCCGTGATCCGAAATGACTGTGGTGGTTGGGAAACGATCTTAAGTGTGCCTGATTTTCCAGTGAGAGAAGTGTTGAACCCTACCTGCAATGTTTCACAAGAAAGACAAAATGAGAAAGTTGATTACCATTAACGAATAAGAGAAAGTTGATTACCATTAACGAATAACTAAGCCTGCATTCCTGCTTTCTCATAATCAAAAGTTTTTAAGAAACTCTATTTGACAGAAACTACGCAGACATATTTTAGTAAATATACGAAAGTAAGACTTGTCAACACCAGCCTACCATTCTGTCGGGTAGTTGATGTCATTCTTTCTCCATTAAGAACAAAATTTATAAAAGAAACAAGTTCCATGAACTTCGGCTTCATTCAAAGATCTCCGATTGCCCACCTGGTCTCTGTACAAACATTATGCATTTCCTGACCCCTAAAGCTGGCCAACTTCCTATTAGTTCGAAACACTGTGATACTTTTAACGTACACTCTCTTGCACTATGTTTTAGATACGTGAACATTTAAAGTATAAAAAATACTGCTAATCCTAAATGCAGCCAGACCTTACAGGAAGATGAGCCTTATAAAACAAAGCATCACAAGGAAGAAAAAAGTGGCAATTGGAAACTTCTTTGCAACACGAGCCTCATATACTGAGGTCTAAGAGTGGTGCTTTTAATGTCATTAGCAAGTGCAAGCAGAAATTTTAGACGTATAACAATTAAGCTTCATAATTTAAATGAACATGAAAATTTTATAGCTTTTCATTGATGAAACAATATTGGTTGGTATTCAATAGGAATACAGACCGAATCAATATAAACCAATTTCGTATATAAGCACATTCATAGAGTATTCTGTCTCAATATCCAAGCTTCTAATAAACAAGTTCTCACAACAATACATTAAGACATGGATGCGTCTGATAGTTTCAAGAATAGGATTGGTAGGATTAGCAGTCTAAGATGGTGAAAGACCCAATTCCAAACGACCACAGGTATACCCAGTATAAATGCCGAGTATTGATTACTTTACTTACCCAAATTCAGTTATGTACATAAAATTCTAATCAAATGAAACCCCATATTGCTGGAAACAAGAAGAGAACCGGTTGATCTCATCCAATAAAATTCTAATCCAAAATGTACATAAATATTTCAAGCTTGAATTTGAATAAACCTAAATTGAAAGTGACTAAATGTAACGACAAACAAACTAACCTTCGAAGTTGGATGACAACTTCGTAGTGGATTTGGCTGATTGGAAGTAACAATTCCCCTGAAATTTCCTGAAGTCGCCATTTTCTTGTCTTCTCCGGATCTCACTCCAATTCATGTCTCGCTAGTAAATTCATTCCTAGGGTAATAATCTTTTCCCTTCGAAGGGTATTTTAGTCATTTGACAAATCTCTCTCCTCTTTAACCTGATGTGGTACGTTGTATTAATATACTACGTGTAGTATAGCATCATTGACCAATTAAAATATTTGCCTAGAGATGTGCTATTTTTGATGAGAGATGATAAACTACATAATAGGTGTATCGTAAGATGATACTCCACAATCTTAGGTACTTTACTAAAACCTGCAGAAGAAGAAAGAAAAGAACTGAGAATGGGGAGATGGGGAGTTCCTTCAAATCTCCTTAAAACCCTAATCTTAAAGACCTCACCTTTTAATTCATTCTGTTCTAATCATCAACTAATTCATCAACAACCATTAATTTCAGGAATTGGAAAAAAACAATTTTTTATCAATAGTTTTAGATTTCTATCTGCTAATCCTTGTCCAAGTATTGATGTATATGACCAAGATTTTCCTAGTGGGGATTCTGATTTTAAGTCGAGGTATGGTGTGGAATCAAAGGAACAACAAGAAAAAGAAAATGATGACGAGGAAGAACGAGGAAAAATTCCAGTAAAAGCTTATTTTCTTTCTACCAGGTGTGTGTATATTCGTTTTCTCAGATTTCTGATTTTATTTTTCTTTTAATAGTATAGTGATATGGGTCTCGTCTGTAATGGTTTTTTACACTCTGGGTTTCTTTTAATTTGAAATTTTGTGAGAATGATAATGTGTTTTAGGTTTGGGGTTTGGGTTTCCATGGATTTTGGGTGCTGTCGTAATTATTGGGGTTGAATGAAGCAGGGTTTAGGCTAACTAATGCTTAATTGTTAATGCAGAACTAATAAAATTTGGATCTCGTTCATCCTTATTTGAGTTTCTTTGAGTTTGAGGTTCTGAAGTTTTAAACATGTGCATAGATTCTTACATATACTGATTTGGTGTGAGAAACTGAAACAAAGTTTTGATTCTGATTAATGAAACTCCCACTAGTTGTGATGTTGTAATCAAAGAGCTAATTTGTTCTGGGGAAAGTTCTAGCTGGGACGGTGTTGTTTAAAATGTGTAGGGCAGGTGGTGTTGGAGCTGTGGCGCTAAATGATAACCTCCCTTCTGTATAATGTGAACATTTAAAGCCTTAAATATGTAGTTTTGTGGAACAAATAATTGGTCCAAACAAGTCCATGCACCCATTTCTTTAGATTAGCGTCTTTCTGTTCTTTCATGTTTAGCATTGTTGGGCTTCTGAAAATCTCTTTGTGTTTATCGTATGCCGTTGTAGTTTCTGATTTGTGATATACCTCTTCGCTCTAATTTTCTAACTGCCTGTCATTATCTCTATAAGAAAGTTCTCTCAGCCTCTGAAATATGGTTTTTGTAGTATAAATTTGAAAAGCATGCAAGCTGAGAATTCAAGATATGTTCTTCCTGCTACTTCTCGCTCGACGAATTTTATCACACTCAGATATTGCAATTTCCCTTCAGAAACTACTGTAAGATGGTTCGAACTTTCTCCCGTTGATATTTTTATGTCTTGTTGTCCTGTTGAGCATATCCCAATAGTTTCTTTATTGTATAAGATAAGAGACTTAAAGGAATGGAGTGTGTCCAAAGAGCTGGCTTCGGACAGAAATGCGTGGAAGTTAGCGATCCACGTACCAGAACGATGACCAAGGGAGTTTGGTTAAGATTTGTCTAGGGGTGTTATTAGAGGCTAAAGATCATCAGACTAGTGACCCTGGATCAAGGATGTAGAGCTTAAGACTTTGGCCCCTAGGATCTATTAGTATAGTTTGTATCTGGATTTACTAGCATTATCGTTAGCATTACTATTATTGTTTTTTTATTACTTTTTTCCTATGTTTCTGGATTTTGTGACTTCGACATGGGTTTCATTTCTAGCCTACCCCAACTTGTTTGGGACTAAAGGCCTTGGTTGTCGTTGTTGCTGCTGTTGTTGTTGGATGAGATGAGAATAACGTCGGGTTGTCTGGGTACTGGTAATTTAGTTTATTTGGCTAGTAAACTCCTGCAGCCTTAAGGGTAGAGTGTTTCATTTTGAGGTTTCAGAGGTCTATTATTTTTATTTCTAGTTTATAAATATGCTAATCTCTGCTCCACTATTTTTCTTTTCCATTTTGATGACATAAGAATGTTATTTTAGGGCGTCCAGATGAAAGAAAGTGGAAACGGCTATAGCTACATGGTTGTTTTCCATTATGGATCTGCAGTTTTATTTAACGTTGAGGATCAAGAAGTTGATAATTATCTTGATATAGTTAGAAGACATGCTTCCGGATTGCTTCGAGAGATGAGAAAGGATGGTAAGTTTCGTCTTGGGGACTTCACCTAAAAGTTTGGCTTATACTTTTTCCATTGATTGACCTGTTGTTATTTTTATTTATTTATTTATTTATTTTTAAATCAGATTATGCTGTAAAAGAAAAGCCAGAGCTGGAGGAGGACATGCAAGGAGGTCCTGACCATATTGTTCTTAAACATTTAGATGCTGATGGCATACGTGTTATTGGAAGCGTGCTTGGTCAAAGTATCGCCCTTGATTATTTTGTTTCACAGGTAGTCATCTCCAGATAGTCCCTCAATTCTTTCTTGAACTTAATTTGTCTGCTGGAGACCTTATGAAGTTAATTTTTCAATGAACTGTTGTCTGTAAGCTATTACATTTTTCTGGCAGGTTGATGGATTAGTTGAGCAATTTACCCATATAAATCGAAGTATGGAAAAGACTGGTACCTTCACTATGAAAAGGAAGAAGCTTTTTCAGCTTGTAGGGAAGGCAAATTCACATCTTGCAGATGTCATTCTGAAAGTAGGTCTTTTTGATAGGTATGTTTCCATCCCTAATTCCAGCGATATCATCTTTACTTTTGGGAAGGAAATGTTTACCCTCATTCTTTGAGGCTCCAGTTTGTGGCTATACATTTTCTTCACATTTTGGAAACCTTCATGTTCAACTTGAACTTTTATGATCCTATTTTTTACTTGGCACAATGATGTAATACTTAATTTTGTTTTCTTAAATGCCGCGTGGGTCCCATCAATGTATTAACTATTTCCATTGTTGAGTATTGATCTGAATGCAGAAGTTCTAGGACACACCTTAAACTAGTAACGTAGTTGCATCTAGGTTATTTTAATCCACCAGAATCAGTTTGTGATGAAAGTACATTACAAATGTTGTTGTGTGTTGTAATTTGTAAACCTGTATGGCTGGTTTACACTTGTTGCAGATCAGAAATTGCTTGGCGAGATGCGAAGTGTGCCCAAATACTGGAATACTTGCGAGAGGAGTATGAAGTCACACAACGATTTGGCAACCTTGATTTCAAATTGAAGTTTGTCGAGGTACTCTCTCTATATATATATGTATAGATTCTTTTCGGTTTTTAGAAGTTCAGGAAGTTATTAAGTTTACGTCTTAAAACTCTCAGTATTCGGAACTGGAGTTTTGAAAATTTGCTTTAGGCGGAAACTAATTAGCTTGGATCCTTCCTTTGCAGCATAACATCCACTTTTTTCAAGAAGTTCTACAAAACAGAAGATCGGACCTCCTAGAGTGGTGCATCATTTTTTTATTAAGCATAGAAAATGTATTATCAATATATGAACTTATTCGTGAGTCTGCAACTCCATAGTGAAAATGTAGTCCAATGTTTTGCAGCAAAAAAATAATTTTTATACTGGGGGCGGTATCATTCTACTTTTTGTAAGTCAAATGCATACATAATAGAGTTTTTTGGTTTCTGTACCTTCAATTCCTTTGTTCCCTATTGTTGATGGTGTTTTTTAGTTTAGGGTTAAAATCGTAAAATCTTACATCTGACATGACGTCACTAAACCCTTAGTATTGACCGACATCACCTTCGTACACCAAACCCTAAATTCTTACACCATCGTGCCAATGGCAAACCATGCCAGCCACGTCTTCGCGCCAAGGCATGCCAACCATGCCAGCTACACCACCGTGCCAATGGCAAACCATGCCAGCCACGTCTCCGCGCCAAGGCATGCCAACCATGCCAGCCGCATGTGCCAATGGCATGCCGTGCCAGCCACATCTTTGCGCCAAGGCATGCCAGCCACGTCTCCGCGCCAAAGCATGCCAACCATGCCAGCCGTGCCAGCCACATCTCCGCGCCAAGGCATGTCAATCATGCCAGCCACGTCTCCGCGCCAAGGCATGCCATCCATGCCAGCCGCACCACCGTGCCAATGACAAACCATGCCAGCCACGTCTCCGCGCCAAGGCATGCCAACCATGCCAGCCACACCACATGTGCCAATGGCATGTCGTGCCAGCCACACCTCCGCACCAAGGCATGCCAACCATGCCAGCCGCACCACATGTGACAATGGCTTGCCGTGCCAGCCACCTTGTCGCGCCTAAACCATACCATGCTGGCCTTCCCTTTACGGCTGCCAAAACGAAGGCGTGCGACAATCAACTGCCACCCTTCCATCTTAGATGCAAATCTTAGCCGTCCAAGGTCGCCAGCCAACGCATGGTAACCTTTAGCCCAACACCAAAACCCTAGTTTTGGCCACGCCTAAACCGCGCTAAGGCATGCCGACCATGCCACATGTGCCAATGGCGTGCCGTGCCAGCCACCTTGTCGCGCCTAAACCATACCATGCCTGCCTTCCCCTCACGGCTGCCAAAACGAAGGCGTGCGACAATCAACGACCATCCTTCCATCCTAGATGCAAATCTTAGCCGTCCAAGGTCACCAACCAACGCATGGTAACCTTTGGCCCAACGCCAAAACCTTAGTTTTGGCCACGCCTAAACCGCGCCAAGGCATGACGACCATGCCACATGTGCCAATGGCATGCCGTGCCAGCCACCTTGCCGCGCCTAAACCATACCATGCTGGCCTTCCCCTCACGACTGCCAAAACGAAGGCGCGCGACAATCAACGACCACCCTTCCATCTTAGATGCAAATCTTAGCCGTCCAAGGTCACCAACCAACGCATGGTAACCTTTGGCCACGCCTAAACCGCGCCAAGGCATGCCGACCATGCCACATGTGCCAGCAGCTTGCATCCTTCCAGCGTTGCTCTTGAACACCCAGTAGAAGGGAATCAGAAATCTTATTTCATTACACGAAAAGATCAGGAACGACTTCTCCAAAATCGAAGCAAAGAAAAATCAGAAACCCCCCTGAGTTCATAAAGACTCTTTTCCCTGTCAGGGGATGCATGATTTCTGGGGACTTCGCTCGCAAAATCGTGCGGTCTATGATGAAACATTTATTTGAGATTTTATATTTCCCCAAGGCGCAATGTCAAGGCATATTTGCATCCCTCAACCGCACTGCATCAGGGAAGCAGCTGTTTCCAACCAGAGAAGCCGTTCCCAAACCCCAACCTCTCCTGGAAAGCACGATTGATAGATGGAACTGGGGACTCCTAACCATTGTTCGCTTGAAGGGTGTCCAGTTTGACAACACACTGATTAACGCAGCCGCTCCGCTTCAACATCCTCCAGCAGCGACTTCGCTTTAACGATCAGTCCGACAGCCGCTCCGCTTCAACGCTCGCTCCAGCAGCCGCTCCGTTTCAGCGTTCTCTCCATAAGCTTGTTCAGGATCCGCAGACGAGGCTTCAGCGTTCGTCTTCTTAAGTTTCAACATCTTCTCCAAGAGCCAAAGCTGCTTCAACGACGTTTCTTCCTGCAAAGGGTCGTACCACCACGCTCCCCATGTCAAGGATCATGATCACATCCAACCAATCTTCGTAGTCATGGACAGTTTGCTCGCTTACGCAACCAGCCAATCCTTTTACTTCCACGGATGCCCGCACAACTCCAGCCAATCCTTTTACTTCCATGGATGCCCATACAATTCCATCCAACCTACTTTGTTACCAAGACAATGTAGTCTCTTCTGATTACATCTGCTACCAAGAATTGTTGCCGCTCATTTGTTGATACCAGTCAGAGCTTCACCACAGCAGAAATCACTACAAAGATGGAAACATGTAAGCCATACTTGAAGACTGAGGATATACACGAAATCGCTTCACTGTCAAAGCTCTGAAGACACAGTCAACCAAAAGGCCATAACCGCAACAAGGTCATCTACTCTTCAAGGGTGCAACGCAAGAATATCATCACCTCTCTGTCTAGAAGACGCCTTCAACACTTTACGAGGCCGCGGAGGATCCCAAGCCTGCTCAGAGGAAAACAACTTCAGAAACTGAAGAAAAATGCGACTGGAGACTTCTCTTCGCAGTCCATCGACGACCATCAAATACTCATGAGATAACTCCAGAGACGCGGCTGAAACATTTTCTTGAAGAAACAGAGGGAGCCATGATAAACAACATAACTCTCTTATTCCTACATATTCACTATCCAAAATATTTCGTCCATGCGATATCCTGAGCATCCCCGCGTCACATACAGAAGAGTACGATAAGCTTGTACCAAATCATGTTGACGTGCATTCAAGGCTATGCAATGTAAATAGGATACACATGGGGACTACCAGCATGAGACGCTTTCACTCCCCTCAACCAGGTTATTTCTGATTTCAACGTCATCACTGTCGAAGTTTCGAGAGC
This sequence comes from Papaver somniferum, assembly GCF_003573695.1. Lineage (NCBI taxonomy): Eukaryota > Viridiplantae > Streptophyta > Magnoliopsida > Ranunculales > Papaveraceae > Papaver > Papaver somniferum. The sequence continues at coordinate 72,288,934 of NC_039361.1, read as the reverse complement.
CGCAGGAATTTCTCAACACGAACCCGTACATGTACACCGAAGACTTCAAGAGCACGCCACAAATATACATTCACATATTCATCCATGCCATCGGATCAAATCGAAGTATAACTGGGGACTTCTTACCACATCTCATTCCATACGATAGTCCAAGATTCAGAAGATCGTTCGAAGGATGTCGCTTGGAACAAAGTCCTGGAAGACTTGATAGCAGCACATCGGCAACGAAACGTCTCCCTATTTCATCCGGGGGCGCCAAAAGTTTTCGACCATACAAGCATTCACAGCACATCATCATCACGATCAGAAGGTCCAGGCACTGAACAACCTAAAGCCGGGGATGGACAAACACCGCGACCACAATCTCCAAGATTAACCCTGACATGATCGTTGCCGAGCATATATTCCATCCATCCGTACCAAGAATGCGATTGAGTTTGGTAAATTTTGGAATCCACTGGAGAGACACTGCAGACGAAAGCGCGGATACAAACGAGCAACAAAAAATAGAAGAAGGTCAATACCGCTTTTCATACGGACGGAGTTTCTAAAGTTTTGCACAGAATAAAGTTCCCTTCCTGCTCCATGAACGGGAACAGATGACTCGGCGCGACTATGCTACCCCGAGCCCGCAACATCCCTCCTGAATTCTTCCTGAGTTTCACTGTCGGGCCGTTTTCACCTCCTAAACGAGCTCAAAACCTAAATATTCACGCGTAAGGAGATAGGAAATTCTTTTCCGGTCAGATGGAGGAGCGGACCTTGAAAATCCGAGTTCGTACGAGAATTCTACAACGATTTTAGTAAGGAGCGCTAATTAGGGTTTCAGCATCCCAAACCATGATTTCGACAAAGTTGTCAGGCGCCATCACTACCATTTTATAACCGAAGTTCCAGCGTCATCACCATCGTTTGGTAGCCGAAGTTCTGAAACCAGTTTACACCATTATGCAGACTGAATACAGTTTACACCATTCCGTTGACCGAAACCAGTTTCCTCCATTCCAAGCCGACCAACGCCTGCGGCTCCCATTCCAAGCCGACCAACGCCTGAGGCTCCCATTCTAAGCCGACCAACGCCTGCGGCTCCCACTCCAAGCCGACAACCTACATCTCACCATTTCACGGTCTAGCCAGCAACACCACAAGTAGAATCTATGCAAGGCCGCCAACACGAGAATCACAAACTCTCCTTACCTCTCGAAAAAGGTTAGTCGAGTCTTCTAGACCATCTTTTCACGACTTGCCATTTCGATTTTGTCCTCACCTGTCACCATCTTATGCTTACCTCGCAACAATGCTCATGTTCCGAGATAAGCAGGGGACTTAATGTTGATGGTGGTTTTTAGCTTAGGATTAAATCGTAAAGCCTTACATCTGACATGACGTCACTAGGACCACTAGCGCATTTATTGAATCATTCAACACGCCTAAGTAAGAATTACCAGGGTACCTTTTGTTTACATATATATGTGTCATGTTCCACGGTAGAACCCTTAGTATTGACCGACATCACCTTCATACACCAGACCCTAAATTCTTACACCACCGTGCCAATGGCAAACCATGTCAGCCACGTCTCCGCACCAAGGCATGCCAACCATGCCAGCCGCATGTGCCAATGGCATGTCGTGCCGATCGCATGTGCCAATGGCATGCCGTGCCAGCCACATCTCCGCGCCAAGGCATGCCAACCATGCCAGCCACGTCTCCGCGCCAAGGCATGCCAACCATGCCAGCCGCATGTGCCAATGGCATGCCGTGCTAGTCACATCTCCGCGCCAAGGCATGCCAGCCGCACCACCGTTCCAATGGCAAATCATGCCAACCACGTCTCCGAGTCAAAGCATGCCAACCATGCCAGCCGCGCCACCGTGCCAATGAAAAGTGGTGCCAGCCACATCTCCGCGCCAAGGCATTTCAACCATGCCAGCCGCACCACCGTGCCAATGCCAAACCATGCCGGCCACGTCTCCGCGCCAAGGCATGCCAACCATGCCAGCCGCACCACCGTGCCAATGGCAAACCATGCCAGCCACGTCTCCGCGCCAAAGCATGCCAACCATGCCAGCCACGTCTCCGCACCAAGGCATGCCAACCATGTCAGCCACACCACATGTGCCAATGGCATGCCGTGCCAGCCACATCTCCGCGCCAAGGCATGCCAACCATGCCAGCCGAGCCACCGTGCCAATAGCAAACCATGTCAGCCACGATTCCATGCCAAAGCCATGTCGGCCCCGCTACATGCCGCTGGCTGCCAAAACGAAGGGTTGCAACAATCAACGGCCACCCTTCCATTTGAGATGCAGATCTTAGCCGTTCAAGGTTGCCAGTCAACGAATTGTAACCTTTGGCCCAACGCCAAAACCCTAGTTTCGGCCACGCCTAAACCGTGCCAAGGCATGCCGACCATGCCACATGTGCCAATGGCATGCCGTGCCAGCCACCTTGCCGCGCCTAAACCATACCATGCCGTCCTTTCCTTTACGGCTGCCAAAACGAAGGCGTGCGACAATCAACGGCCACCCTTCCATCTTAGATGCAAATCTTAGCCGTCCAAGGTCGCCAGCCAACGCATGGTAACCTTTGGCCCAACGCCAAAACCCTAGTTTAGGCCACGCCTAAATCGCGCCAAGGAATGCCAATCATGCCACATTGGCCAACGGCATGCCGCGCCTAAACCATACCATGCCGGCCTTCCCCTCACGGCTGCCAAAACGAAGGCGTGCGAAAATCAACGACCACCCTTTCATCTTATATGCAAATCTTAGTCGTCCAAGGTCACCAACCAACGCATGGTAACCTTTGGCCCAACGCCAAAACCCTAGTTTTGGCCTAAACCGCGCCAAGGCATGTCGTGCCAGCCACCTTGCCGCGCCTAAACCATACCATGCCGCCCTTCCCCTTACGGCTGCCAAAACGAAAGCCTGCGACAATCAACGACCACCCTTGCATCTTAGATGCAAATATTAGAAGTCCAAGGTCACCAACCAACGCATGGTAACCTTTGTCCCAATGCCAAAACCGCGCCAAGGCATGCTGACAATGCCACATGTGCCAATGCCATGTCGTGCCAACCACCTTGCCGCGCCTAAACCATACAATGCGGGCCTTCCCCTCACGGCTGCCAAAACGAAGGCGTGCGATAATCAATGATCACCCTTCCATCTTAGATGCAAATCTTAACCGTCAAAGGTCACCAACCAACACATGGTAACCTTTGGCCCAACGCCAAAACCCTAGTTTTGGCCATGCCTAAACCGCGCCAAGGCATGCCGGCCATGCCACATGTGCCAATGGAATGTCGTGCCAGCCACCTTGCCGCGCCTAAACCATACCATGCCGGCCTTCCCCCTCACGGCTGCCAAAACGAAGGCGTGCGACAATCAACGGCCACCCTTCCATCTTAGATGCAAATCTTAGCCGTACAAGGTCACCAACCAACGCATAGTAACCTTTGGCCCAATGCCAAAACCCTACTTTTGGCCACGCCTAAACCGCGCCAAGGCATGTCGACCATGCCACATGTGCCAATGGCATGCCGTGCCATCCATCTTGCTGCGCCTAAACCATACCATGCCGACCTTCCCTTCACGGCTTCCAAAACGAACGCTTGCAACAATCGATGGCCACATTTCCATCTAAGACGCAGATCTTAGCCGTCCAAGGTTACCATCTAACGTAGGGAAACCTTTTGGCTCGACGCCAAGCCCTAGTTTTGGTCGCGCCCAAACAATTCCAAAACCCTAGATTTTGGCCACGCCTAAACTAGGCCATACTAAAGCCATGCCGTCCATGCTTTCATGCCACTGACTACCAAACGAAGGGTTGGAATAATCAACGGATACCCTTCCTCTCAAGATGCAAGATCTCGACCGTCAAAGGTCACCACCGAGACGGAAAGTCTTCCAAGCTCAACTTGCCAAACAACAACAACATGCTACATGTTTTCCATGAAAACACTCGAGACATCAACACATGTCACAAACTGTGGGATGCTCATTGGGTATTGGTTTGGCGGTTTACAACGTGCGGCGTACACTACGCCCGTTACAAGACAGTGTCATAAGGATGAGGCGGTTAAGTAAATACAGGGAGTAATGGTAAAACGCTTTCTTTTATGGAACATCAATTCCGGCCGTTACCGGTTACCACCTCCTCCAATTTACTCATCTGTTTTCCATTTCTTACGAGACCAGAGTATGTTTCACTTCGACTTGTATAAATAGGTCTTACCTATTTCCACCGAACAACAAGTTCTAGTCAGGAGCATATAACACTCAGAAAACGTTTGTTAGCTTTCCCATCTGTTAGCTTCCCACTTTCTGATGCAAGTTACAAAACAACTACTCTTCCAGGATCAACTATTCTGGTCTCAACACTCTCTTCGCTTCCCTCCCCAAAACCAACCCTTCTCCTCCTCTTTGTGACCGAAGCAAGTATGGAACGTCCATTTCTTGGTTTAGGCCGGATTTACAGATTGATCTCTTGAATCTAAAGTACTCCCTTGCAGTACATTGTTTAGGGTTTAGACTCGTTTCTCACCCACACACCCGAAATTACCGAAATCAGCAGAAACTGTTTTCACCCTTAAACACCTATCTACTATTGTGTTCTATCCTTTTTACTTGTTCATTTTTAAAAAAATAAATCGGAAAGCGATCTTTATTATAAATTAAAAGGATTGTTTTTCAACACTGCTAATAGGTTATGGGATTTGATACCCTCCCCAGTAAACTGGTATCCTTATTAACACTCTTGATTATTTTTATCCTGTTGGATTAGATCATTTATCCAAACAGGCATACTACACAAATAATCAAAAGAAATAGCTTCAAACTTTGCAATTTTGTCTGCTAAAAGGTTTGCGTCTGACAATCTCCTTCAATGTGAATAAATAATTTTCGTTTCTCTTTTGCCCACAGTACAAATCCAAGAAGGGATTTAGCCTCCGCATGTGTCATATTACGTGGTGGTCCTCAACTGTTTTAGGGGTGTTCTAAGGCTAAGTCCTATGGACTAGATTGAGCTGCTAGATTAGCAGAAAAGTGTTGCAGTTTAGAAAAAAAAGTGTTGTCAATTTTTTAACACCAGTTCTCTCTCCTATCAGTTGCTCGCACTTGAACTAACAGTGAGATAGTTGCGCTGAATGGTTTAGCGCCATAAAAATCAACTTTTCACTGAATGGTTCAGCGGTCCTAGATTTATTTTTTGATATGACGGCTGAGATTGGTTGCGCTGAACCAAACAACGTTGATACTGCTAGATTAGCACTATCATAGGACTTAGGAGGTTGTCCTATCTGACGTGGACTACTAATCTAGCTTCTAGATTAGCACACCATAGGACTAAGCCTAACTCGGATATTGGATGTGAGCAGTGATAAGTTGGTTACTGTTTAATTAATAATTAAATAGTTATTTAATTAGTTTTATTAATCGTTGATCAGTAATTACAAGAACACCCCTACCATGGTGGGGAGGGCCAATCGAAGAAAAACAAAACACTGTTGATTGCATAACGCGCTATACATTCTTTTTTTTGTTGGAATGATATTTTTAGGGATATACATCGTTTTATTAGTTGCAACGGAAAATTAGTGGATGCATAAACCAAATTATGAATGCATAATGTGTTATGCATCTTTTGTGGTGGATTGCATGATTGTGCGTAAAAGGATAAACACCTCCGAATTTTTCGTAAAAACTCTAAATTTGAACTCTAAATATTTCCAACGAGATAAAATTTGTAAAATTCCAAGACAAGGATTTTTAGATATGTTATATTCTAGTTTGCTTACCAATTATACCGCTGAAAAAATAGGATACATAAGGATTTAATTGGACTAAAAGAGTGGGCCATTTTTGGTTTTTTAATAGCAGCTATTTCCAATCTTTTTATCAAATTGCATATTTTTGTAAGGTTACAATTTACAAAAAAGTGGTCATAAAAGGGACTACTTCTCTTAGGGCCCTCCGGTCGGTCGGCCCAAATAGCTATTAGTAGTGGACGGTCAGTATGAGAGTTGAGATGTTATCTCGAGGTAGGTTTTTGTAAGGAAACTATTTAAGGAGTCTTGTTCTTACCAGGATGGCAGATGAAGTGTTGTCACTTCAACGATAGTTTCAAGAGAAGCAGAAGAGCATACATCATCTATTAAAAGGACAGAGGAGTTGATGAGCAGTATTAAAGAACTATCTCAGCATAATTCCACCACACAAGCTGTGTTACTTCAATTATTGAACAAGGACAGTCATAAAGAGAGAGATGCAGAGTTAGGAGTACATGGCTTCTCTAAAACACAAGATAAAGATTCAAGTCTTCGTTACAAGAATCGGTCTCACTATGACACTCACAGACCTTCAAAGCTAGATTTCCCCCAAGATTTGATGGGGAGAACCCAAGATGTTGGATCAAAATGTGTGAAAGGTTCTTCTCCATTAAGAGTATATGAAGATTCTGAGAAGGTTGATATATCTTCACTTTATATGGAGGGTAAAGCAGACTCTTGGTTTTGGGACTACCATACAGGTAAAGAATATATATCTTGGTGTTAGAGCATAGCTCGGTTGAACCCACCAAGCGTTGGTATGTCAAGTTTAGTTGTCATATTTTAGTGAATCAAAACTCATGTTAAGAGTCGTTTGATTATGTATTAGAGTCAACTTCGTATAGGTTAGCTTGAAAGTATTAGGATATGATACATTACAAGTATTGCGAAGACTTGAAGATGTGAAGAAGCAAGGAGATACAACGACAACAATCATCCTTACGCTTGAGGTTAGTGATATTTGACTTGAACTGTTTCATTCCCTAATGTATCTTTCAAGTCGTGCATATTGAAAACAAAACTGCGAAGCATATTTGAACTCTAAATAGACATAGTATTAAGGAATACAATACGAGGTTTATTGCTTAACCATTAAACTTTGTAAATAAGACATCGCCATAATAATTTGAATGCTATTATGATTATGTATGGGTATGAGGTGAGGATTTCATCCTAGGGAACAATGTTTACATGTGTTCTAAGGAAGTAAGTTCATAAACTTGTTTGTGAATCGAAAAGGAAATCTCCAAGCGTTATTGGGATTGTTATTCATTGCATATATTGTGAACATCTAATATGTGTGATTTAGTAGAACCGTTCATGACTTGTTTGTGTTCTTGGTAAAACTATTCATAAAGGCTTGACTTATGTATTGGTATGACTTTTATTAGTGAAACCGATCTTAAGTAATCACCTGAGATGGTATGATCGGGTTTGTGATTTTATGTCTGACCAAAACTGGAAAATGGGGAATCGATCCTAGTAAGAGGTGCAGTACATCACAAAAGGGAACCGATCCTTGTATGAGGTGCAGCAGGTTTATAACAGAAAGGGGAACCGATCCTATGGACATGTGCAACACGTTTTTAGCAAAGGGAAACCGATCCTATGGACATGTGCAACACATTCAAGTTAGATACCATATATATGTGGGGAACCAATCCTAGTACCTAGTCAACCGAATTTTGGAAAACAAGTGTGACTATGCACAGTACTCACATGGAGGTAGAACTGAAACTTGTTTTGGTAGAACCGTTACACCCATGATTTGTGATTGAATGTTATTTGATCAATTGCATAGTTCTTGAAAGTCAGGTTAACCAATTCTAAACTTGTTTGGAAGTTTGGCAAATCAATTTCAAGGTTGTAAGTATGAAAGAGAATTTACAAAGTTAGGATGCCGACATACTTTGAACACGTGCTGTGAATGTTTATTAGTCTTTAATTGTTCAAAGTTATTCCTTAATAGCGAAGGGAAGAGAATCTCATGATAGAAACATAAATAAGTTAAGAATCTTTTAATTAAGGTTATTAATTTCATTTTTAGGAAAATAAGAATTAGTAATGTGCATTTACTAATTAAAGATTTTCTGAGAGATTTCGGTCATTATTTTTGGACAGAGCATTTCCAGGAATTATGGAAACCGAACTTGTGATTTAATGAATATCTTGAGAATATTTTCGTTTTGGAAATTCCTTGGTTTCCAAACTTCCTAGTCTATAATTACTTGAAGTTTGCATTTCTAGCAAACCAATCCTTCGTAACAGCAAACTACCTCTTGTTGTGCTGTTACTGGTGAAGCTGCCTATTTAGAGAGGAGAGTAACCTAATTAGGTGAAATCTCTTATGGCCTCTTAGTTTAAAGTCTTCTTTGGGATTGAGAATCTCTATTAGTACCGTTGGTTGGAAACTAGATAATTGCAGTTTATTTTTTGTTTTCATTGATTTCATTGACTAACGGTGGTTGAACTTTGATTGCACCTAGTTTGTTTATGCTTGAGGATCTTCTCTTCTAATATAAGATTCACTCAAACTAGTTTAGAGTTTCGAAAGGGATCTTTAGACTGTTTGTAGTTTTAAAGACGATCTTGTGATAATCCATTGTTAACAGACTCTGTTCTGTGCGTGATTGATCACAAGAGATTCAAGTGATTGTGTGCAGGTGTTTATTCAAGATCTAAGAAGATTTGAATACGAAGAAGATATTGAAGATTTCTGATTTATAGGTTCATAATCTTTGGTGTGCACAATACTTGTTTCGGTAAAAAGAGGATCCAATTGATAATCGGTTTTATCCTTGTGATAGAATTGGATTGATTAATTGAGTAGATCGGCATCAACACAATTCTTTGGATTAAGAGTGTTGATCGCAAAATCTTAAAGATTACTTTGGTAATTGAACATAAGATAGATCTAAGGACCTGACGAAGGAGTTTATGTTAAGATAAACAGAAGAGCCTTTGTCCGACTCATATCGCTTGGTTGAAGAGAGTTGATACCAAACAGATTTGTTGTTCCTTTATGTTTGGAATACGAACCAAAGGAATTGATCCAAGTACGTGACTTATTTATAAGTTGGAGGCGTGGGAATACAGACGGAACTAGGTGAACTATAGGTTTAGTTGCTTGGTCTCAACTATACGAAGTTGGTGTAATTTTGTGTAGCGGCTTAATCCTGAAAGTATTCAATTCTGGACTAGGTCCCGGGGGTTTTCTGCATTTGCGGTTTCCTCGTTAACAAAATCTTGTTGTGTCATTTACTTTTATTTTCCGCATTATAATTGTTGTATTATAATTAAAGTAAATCACACAAACGTTAGTTCCTATTTACTTGATAAGTGAATCCTATTGTGTTTGGTTAAGTATGAACCTTTTTATCAAGTAAACATACTTCGTTGTTGTATTATCTCGATCTCGTATCCATAGACGATCACACGAAGTGTGATACGATTAGTTGTATTGTCTCGACTCAGTCCATAGACAATCACTTTCGGAGAAATGACTTATAGGTTGGAAAAGTTTTAGATTGAGGTATATTTGGGTACCCTCGTCTTTTCACTTGGTCTCATTTATCCTTGGATATTTGTACTCGTTTTGAAGATTTAGCAAATGATAATTACGTGGGAGTGTTTAATAAGTTGATTCAAATTGCTACGGTGGAGGAATATTTTGAGAAGTTTGAAGCCTTGAAGGCTATTATGCTTATTGAAGACCTGCATCTCACTGAAGGTTATTTTGTGCTGAGTTTTATAAGTGGCTTGAAAGAATAAATCAAAAACATTCTTCAAATGTTTAAACCTACCGTTCTATTGGAAGCATTCCACTTGGTCAAGCTGCAAGAACTCTATGTTGTTGTTGATGGACAACAGAGAAAGAACAAGTCTAGTTACAAGCCTCAACCCACCACCACTCATTTTCCATCATCTTCGAAAAACAACTCACTTGTTCCAACAAAAACTACCTTCACTAAACCCCATTTTCAACCACGAGATACTACTCAAAGACCTAACTACCCTCCTATAAAGAGGTTATCATATTAACAAATGCAGGATGGAAGAAACAAGGGGCTTTTTTTCAATTGTGATGACCCATTCAGACCTGTACATAGGTGTAAGCAATTCTTTATGTTGTTAACTAAAGAAGTAGAAAAAAAGGAAGAGTCAGTGATTGGGCACAGTGATGAGGAGAAAATTAAAGATTCACCAGTAGAATCAGATATGGGAATTTCAGTACATGCCCTTACTGGTAGTACTAGTGGTGAAACTATTAGGATACCTCGCTATATCAAGAAAAAGTTCATCTCCATCTTGATAGATACTGGAAGCACACACAGCTTCATTGATACCATCTTATCTCAACAATTAGAGTGTAGAGTGGAACCCACAACTCAACTTCTAATGACATTTGCCTATGTGGATAAAACAATCAGCTCAGGAGTATGTAATCAATTACAGTGGTCAATGAAAGGCGAAAAGTTTTCTAGTGAGCTGAGATTATTACTACTTGGAGGTTGTGACATGGTTTTAGGAGTTGATTGACACAGAACACTTGGGGATGTGATGTTCAACTTTGAGAAGCTATGTGTCAATTTGATAAATGTTTAAAAGTAGTCCATTTATCAGTAAAGTTAATTTTATTTATTAAATATTCAAAAAGTAGTACATTTATCAGGAATAGAATCATAAGGATTGATATTAGTATTTATTACTAAATTACTAGCTTTTCCATTCACCTAATTCATCCAAGACGTTGGTAATTATTCCAGACTCATTCGCCGTACATTATCAAAATATTTAGCACACCTAGACTTCCAAACATGCCAAGATGTGAAGCTTACTACCTCATGGTATTAGAATTAAACATGTTGCAAATCCAATTATGAAATGAACTTTTTTTTTAAAGAGCTTAAAATCTGAGAGTTAATGCAAGTATAAATCCTTTTTGTAACTTCACATTCCAAAAATTAATGGTGCATAGTGTTATAGAATTGGTCCGTTGGACCCACTGGCATTGATCAAGTGAGTTTTCAAATTTAAATGCCAAAACACATTCTTCATTTTAATCTACTAAAGTCATTTTCAAACTAGATTAGGTTTAAAAAGTAGAGTATAAAATCAAAGTTGTTCTTGAAGACTAGTATTTGAGGATTCATGAGTATGGGGAACTTTATTAATGGTTAGTGACAAAATTGATTCTCTTGTTTATTCTACCTCTCTATCTATCGAAACAAGTGCTCACCATATGGAATAATTCTTATGGCTGTAAATATACATTTTTTTATACACTCGAGGATATTTGAGCCCAATACTTTAATGAGAATGACCTTTGTCCCTAGAAAAGTCCTTAGGTTGTGGTGAATGAAAATACAAATCCGGCGAGCCAAGAATTGCTTAATTCTGATTTATAACGAAGAATTTATGAGTGATTTATTAAAGCAAATTCATATCAACTCAGAACTGAAAAAGCGGGGGTACAACAACCACACCCAATAATTCGTTTTGGAAATATGAGATGACTTACTCTAATATACTTTCAAGAGAATCAACTAGACAGTCACACTTTATCTTAAGAAAAGTGTAACAAAGAGTTATTTCTCTATTTCTCAATTCAATCCACAATCAAACAAATAGGAATTTGCGGGCCCGATTGAATATAAGAAATAACTTGGACGGTATCAAAAACCAATATCCAAGTGTCAATCAATTTAATCAAAAACCAAAGGTTGGATTCCCAATTAATTGAACTTACGCAAAACCTGTGATATTTCAATTATAAAGATAAAAAATATAATGCGGAAAAGAAATAACACAGACACCAGAAATTTTGTTAACGAGGAAACCGCAAATGCAGAAAAACCCCGGGACCTAGTCCAGAATAAACACATGCTGATTATAAGTTGTTACACCAATTTCCTACTACTTATTCAGACTAGATGTAATACCTGCTTCAGCACTTATAGAACTCCTAGCACAACACCGGTTGTATTTAGGAATTCTTCTCGTAAATCTTCTAGCAGAACCTAAGGCTCTCTTTAGAAGATACAACAACACGATTGATATGATTCGATATTTTGTTTGCATAAAACACCGGTTTATTTTCCCTTTAGATGTGAATCAAGGTTTTGGAAATCTTGTGTTTATTTTGATAAAAACAATTACAAGGTAAAAGTAATATCAAAACAAACTTGTAGATTAGGGATTATTATACTCTTCAATAATGGAAGAGAAACCTAATTATTCTAAAACAAGAACAACTAGAATAAATCTAGAGATATCTTGTTTAAAACTTCTTAAGGATTTTTACGAGATACCTTAATCGAAGTTTTCTTTATAGCTTCCGATTTCGACTAACAAGTGTTGGTATACGATCGGAAATTGAAATCTATCAAAACCTAGGGTCTATGATCAACAACTCTTGAATGGTTTTATATCAGAAGAGAAAACCTTAGAATAGACAATAGGTGAAAAACCTAGATTACAAGTTGTATAATCAATCACGAAGATTAATCCAACTCGGCTTTGTGATCCCCAATACAAAGACTTTTATCTCACTCGTGTTCACTAAGAACAGAAGACATGGAAAACAACCTTATGAGCTTACACCAATTTTACAAAGGGGATGAAAATGTGTAGCACTCACGAACCATTTATTTATAGTGAAAGGTAGCTTGAAAGCTAAGCATAGCTATTTTCCTTTTACAAGACTCTCCTAATTTTTTGGAGTCTTTCCTAAGTTACAACTCTTGCCAAAATAATTAAATAAATAATTAATTAGCAAATATTGTATTTATGTGAATAAATCACATTTTAACTTAGGCAGGAATTAAAAGTTATCACAAACACTTTAATATGGTAATCAAATATGTTTGGATTAATAGCCATCTTGCCTAGATAAGGAAACATCACCAACTTGACCAAAAATGCCTTTTAGTCACGTAATTGGGCCCAAGTCCGTGAACCGTTACAAACAGTCAATGGATTGTTTCCTACTAACGAACTGTAACAATTGCAGCAACACTTATAATTGTTACTTTAATAAATCACCCATAACTTCATCGTTATAACTCGGAATTGAGTGATTCTTGGCTCGTTGAATTCCTAAGATCATTCACTATAACATGAGAACCTTTCCAGGGATAAATGTTATTGTCACAAAAGTCATGGCTCAAATAACCTCAAGTATATATACATAAATGTATATTAACCGTAATAGGAATTGTTCCATAGAGTGAGAATTTGTTTCGATAGATTAGAAAGGTAGAATTGAACAAGAATCCAAATGAAATAAATCACCACAGACCTTTGTTGATGAAGTCCTTGTTGATGTCTTCTTGTAATCTTCAGTCTTCATCCTTCAAGAGTAGCTCTTCTTAGACCTAACGTAGTCCGAAACTATCTATAAGATACTAAATCAAGAATGCATTTTAGCAACTAAAATTGACAATTAACTTGACATACCGACGCTAGTGGGTTCAACCGAGAAATTCTCTAACAATCTCCCCCTTTGTCAATTTTAGTGACAAAACCATTTTACATATGGATTCCGACATGCTTGATTTCCTTGGTTCTTCAACTATGCGTGTGCTCATCCTGTACTTGTTTAAGATCCATCATAGTATAATTACACGACATCAAAGTTCAATTGTATCACAACTTTGACAATAATACTACGGTGATATGTATCACTCCCCCTTAGTCAATACTTCATCTCACAATGAAAACCACTCCCCCTTACATAATGATCCATAAACCATATGTGAAAAAGAGGGGGTCTAACAACCTTGCCCAATATTTCGATTAACAATATATGTGGATAAACTCCAATATACTTTTATGAGAATCAACTAGACAATTAGACTCAATCAATAGAAAAGTATATCAAAGAGTTTTATATCTCTATCTCTTGATTTAATTCTTACTCAAGCAAATTTGCGAGTCTTGATTAAATACAAGAGATATAAACTTGGATGGTACCAAAGACCAATATACAAGGATCAATCAATTTCCAATCAACAACCAAAGGTTGGATTTCACAATTGATCGATACAACGCACAACCTGTGATATTTCAATTATATAACAAAATATAATGCGGAATAGAAATAATACAGACACCAGAAATTTTGCTAACGAGGAAACCGCAAATGCAGAAAACCCCGGGACCTAGTCCAGATTGAACACCACATTGTATTAAGCCTATACAGACACTAGCCTACTACAAACTAACTTCGGACTGGACTGTAGTTGAACCCTAATCAATCTCACACTGATTCAAGGTACAGTTATGCTCCTTACGTCTCTGATCCCAATAGGATACTACTCACTTGATTCCCTTATCTGATCTCACCCACAACTAAGAGTTGCTACGACCCAAAGTCGACGACTTGATAGACAAATTTGTCTCACACAGAAAAGTCTATAGAATTGAATAAATCTGTCTCCCACAGAAATACCCAAGAGTTTTTGTTCCGTCTTTTGATAAATCAAGGTGAACATGAACTAATTGGTAAACCGGTCTTATATTCCCGAAGAACAGCCTAGTATTATCAATCACCTCACAATAATCTAAATCGTATGGTAGCGAAACTAGATATTGTGGAATCACAAACGATGAGACGAAGATGTTTGTGATTTCTTTTTATCTTGCCCTATCGGAGATATAATCTCAAGCCAATTATTCAATTGAACTCGGACGATACAAAATGAAAGGATCAGATCGCTCAACTACAAGAAAAGTAGTTTCTCCTGGCTTCACAATCCCAATAAAGTCTTTCAGTCGTTAACCTACAAGGTCTCGAGAAGAAACCTAAGGTTAAAGGAGAATCGACTCTAGGAAACCAACTAGTATCACACAGGAGGTGTGGGGATTAGTTTTTCCAGATGCTAGATGTCTCCTTTATATAGTTTTTAAATCAGGGTTTGCAATCTAAGTTACCTTGGTAACAAAGCATTTAATATTCACCGTTAGATGAAAAACATGATTCAACCAAGCTAATATCTTTCAACCGTTAGATCGAAACTTAGCTTGTCACACACACAAATAAAATGTATTCATTTAGGTTTGAGTAACCGTACCTAAACGTGTACACTTAGTTGGTTCACAAATAGTTAACCAATGGTTAGCCATATGAGAACTTTCATATTAACCGTATTCATCTTTCTCATAACTAGTTCAAATGACTCATAAGAACTAGTTGAAGAGTTGTTCAATTGCTTAGGTCTTTATTCATAGACACAATTGAAACAAAATCGGTTTGATCCACTTGAATCAATTCATGAACAATATAGCCACGGTTTGAAAAGATTGCATTTCTTATAATTTATTGTCTTAAGTTCATGAACTACCGATTTGAGATATCACCAGCTTGAGTATGCGTATGGGTATGCGTACCTTAGCTACCGGATTTGAGTTTATAAACTCAGCAGAAATTTTCGATTCAAAAACTTCTGTGGGTACGCGTACCTAAGGTGACTGGTTTACTAGTTTGCAAACTTACAAACTCCAGCAGAAATTTTCGGTATGAAAACGTCCGTGGGTACGCGTACGGGTACGCATACTCAACCTGTCTCCTTCATCAATATCGCATGCACACATATGCACGCACTTGGCTTCCGGTACATGGATTTATACACTAATGTGCGAACACACTATATATGCTTATATCCATAGATGGTAATCTCAAACCTATATTTCAAACATTGAAACATTCTTCTATAATGTTATAACAATCGTTATTCACGACTATCGTCATCAAAGCTATTTTCAAGATTGAAATGTCATCATGACTTTTTTCACGGGTAAAGATGAAAATGGTTAAAGCGAAAGCTTACGGGTAAAGATTGAAATGTCATCATGAAGTTCCACCGATTCCTCGAGTAGTTCTTCGTCTTCGTAAGATGATCGTCATGGAGTCTGGAGCTTCAACTACACTTGACTATCCTAGACCGATACTTAGTCATAAGTAAACTAGAAATCAAGACATATAGTTTTGATCACTAATATTGACAAACATGCTTGAGATAGCGACGCATGCGAGTTCGACCGATCAATGCTCTAACAATATGTATATGTAGTGTGAACTACAAAATAATTCTCACCCTTTTTATCAATATAAATTGGCAAAGGTACGAAAACTGGTGGGATCCTAATGAAATTTTTATAGAGGAACTTCTTGACCAAAGGAAAACATATCATCTTTACTTTAGATGATATCACAGAGTCGAAACTTAGTGACTTCATCAAGAAGTTTATTAAGATATAAGTTAACCCCTACATGTTCCACAACCGCTTCTCCCCTCAAAGATATAGCAATTAAGCACAAATTCATTTAAGAACTCTCCCCCATAAGATGTCATTACCGAAAGAACAAAAAGAGTGACCTTACTCCAGAGATAAGGATTTATATATTGGATTTTAGAAACCCCACAAGGAGATACGAACTAAGAACCAATCATTGAAAATATCTCATGAGATCGATTTACTAAATAATAAAACTATCTCATGGTAATAATACACAATATGTAATCATGACGATCAAGTATTGTGATCATCTTTTCTAAGATACAAACTTGTTGATATGCTTAGAAGGAAGAATAATCTTTTCCATAAGGATTTACACCAAGAATGGTTACCATAAGAGTATGAAAAATATTCTTTGACAATAAAAACCAACATCCAATAGTTTTGATTATTGCTTCTAACATGTTATGCTTAAGAATTTTTTAATCACAAATCAAGTTAGGTAATTAAGAATCATACGCGTGGTATTTAACCATATTCATCTTAACAATAAATAGTTCAAATGACTCAAATGAATTATTTAGAGAGTTTTTCAATTGTATAAATATTATATAACTATAAGAAACACAATCGAAACAAAAGCGATTCGATTCATTCGAATCGATTCATGAACTTTATAGCCACGATTTGCAAATTGTATTCCTTAGTTAGTATAAATATAAGTTCACAAAAAAAAATTGTCTTTAGATATAACCAACTCATGTACGCGGACTTGGTTCGCGGACTTAAGTTCCCGGAAGGATTTCACAAACTCCAGCAGATATTCTCGGGATGAGAACATCCGCCAGTTCGTGGACTGGGTTTGCAGACTGAGTTCACAGATCTTGTTTCGGTTTTCATGATCAACAAAGTACGCATACTTTGGTTCAAGGAAAAATGACTTATACATGTATGAGTTACCTCACAATGCTTATATCCAACAATGGTTATGTAATCTAGACTCTCATTTCAATCATTGAAACATTCTTATAGGACGTTATATAGTTGTTATTCACAAACCATCTTTCGTCAAAGCCATTTTCAAGTGATTGAAACATATCATGACTTTCGTCACTAGGTAAAGATGAACATGTCCAAAGCGAAATCTTACCAACACATATTTCAAGAAATATGTAAGCGAGTTATACTCAGCTCGAAACAATAAATTGTTCCACATATTCAAAAATTACCCAACACAATATGTGCGCCCCAATTCTTTTGCAATCCTCACAGCATTTATTAGGGCTTCTTGGTGAGGATGCACTTCCAACACAATCAGGTTGTGTTGAGGTGCACAAAATCTTGCTCACCACAAGTATTCGAAACAAAATCATGCATGGAATCTAGGAATTTAACAACTTCCTTGAAGCTTTCAATAATTGTTCCATACCTTTTTAAGATGTTATCCCTTGTCGAACTCTTGTCTTGGAGATCCTTGTTAATAGTACACGTTGCTTTATTGATCTTCTTTGGTACCCACTTCTGAGTAGCTTTTGGAGCAACGTATTTCTTATTCTCCCCAATATAATTAAGAAATTTCTTGGAGGGAATACTAGAAGAAACTGGTATTATAAGACTCAGTTTTTCTCCAGTTTGGAACATCTGATCTTGCCATCTTAACAGAATCAGATATGGTTTTATCTTGTTTAAGATATCTGCAATTCCTTTACAAGTGACCTGGTTTTCCACAATAAAATCAATGTTTAGTAGAATGAAAAAAGTTATATTTAGTGTTACCTGAATGTGTATGTGCTTGCATTGGAGTTTGACAGAATTTCCTCTTTTCGTCATCGGCAGTTGGTAGAGATAATTTACTTTTGTCAGCCGTGGAAGGTTTTGGTTTAGAAGAATCTTTATCTTTGACAAATTTTACCTCTTTGCAAATACCAGGATCGTTTATTCCTTCATAACCCAATCCTCGTATATCACGATGAATTCTACATGCTCCAAATATCGAGGTTAATTTATCTGAGCTGCTATTTCTATACAATCTCTCTTTTAAGCTCGAGTTTTCTTCTTCCAACCTTTTGACCTTTTCAAGTGTAATAACTAGATCATTCTTGGATGATTCACATTGAACTTTGAGATCTTCTCGTTCCGAATCAAATAACAAGTTCTTCTTAATGTTCTCCAAGTTATCTAGCTTTGCTTGAAGAGTAATTTCCCGATCTCGACTTTCGGAAATTTCTTCTTTAAGCCTTCGTATTTCGTTGAGATAATCTTTTGCACCACTAGAATCAAGTTGGTCTTGAAAGTATTTATTCCAACTACAAAGTATGTCATATTTAACTTTCTCACTGAAAATGGTGCCTTCAGCTTCTGAGAGTTTTCTATGACATTCCTTAAGAAGATCATTAGCGACTGGATCCACATGGAACACTTCTTCGTCAGAATCAGAATCATTATCCGGAAGAATTTTTCCAGAAGCTAATTCAACCTCGCCAGCGTACTCTTGGGGATTATAATATTCAGGTCCATCATCAAGAGTAGGCAAGGCTGCTGCATATGCCGATTACCTACGGCTCCAACTAGGACATACTGAAGACAAGTGCACGAAACCACAACAGTGATAGCATCATACATCATCATTAGGAGATGTTGCACCTTTAGAAAAACTCTTTTTCCCGTCTCTCAAGAATTTTCTAAATTGTCGTGGAGTAACATCCTTAGTATTTGGCGAAACAGATTTATCCTTAGAGGATTCAGAATTGTTTGCAGCTTTAAGAGAAATCACCTCCTTTTTAGATGCGTGTTCATTATCAAAGATATTTAACTTTCCAACAAGAGTATTTCTGGAGAGTGTAGAAAGATCGTTTGCTTCTTCAATGGCATGTTTCTTATACTCGTATCTTGATGGTAAAGACCTGAGAATTTTGCACACAATAACTTTCTCCGGAATAGTTCTTCCTAATGAACATGAGAAGTTAATTATTTGAGAAAGTCTTTGGTTAAACTCATCAAAGGTTTCATCACCAGACATGTGAAGGTTTTCCCAGTCAGAAGCTAGATTTTGAAGCCTTGCTTCTTTCTCTGCGGCATTCCTTTCAAATACGGTTTCTAAGATATCCCAAGCATCTTTAGACTTATTACATGTAGTAACATGGTGCTGAAGATCTGGGGTAATGGCATGGATGAGAATTTCGCTTTGCAGCAAGAATCTCAAGTTTATCATAATCACCAATATCCTTTGCAACAGTTACACCGTCTACTGTAACTAATAGAGGTGATAAGCATGTATATGCTACACTTTATACCAATATTTCTAGTAGCTATGATACAATATATTAGTTATTAATACTATTTTAGTTCTTTTGTAGAAAGTACAAGTGAATTCGATCATCCAGCGAATAAACAGCAAAATGTGAGACTTAATGGTGTTTGCGACGAAAATGGAAAAATATGGTTGGCCTGGTACTTCCATATATCAGCAACCACAATGATGAAATGTGGTTGGCCTGGTATTTCCATATATCAGCAACCACAATGATCAATTATGCTGGCCTGGTATTTCTATATATCAGCAGCACTTATTATGCTGGCCTGGTATTTCCATGTATCAGCAACCGGGTTGGTCTGGTATTTCCATGTACCAGCAACCACAATTATGAAATGGGGTTGGCCTGGTATTTCCATATATCAGCAACCACAATGATGAAATGAGGTTGTGTAGCTGGCCTGGTATCTCCATATATATCAACAACATAAAATTGTTTCATAGGCGAGGCACAAACGCAGCAAATGAATTGAAATCAAAGTGGGGTTGGCACATGCAAACTGAAAATGGGAGTATTTTATCTTTCTTACTTTATTACAAATATATTCCACCGGGAAAGATAATTTATTTACCATGTGAAGAATTAATTGAGGAATATTTACACGTGAGACTATTTTGGAAATAAAGTAACTCTTTCTTCATTTGGGAGATTTTGGAAATAAGGAGAGATTATTATTTCATTGGAAGAACGAGGTGGCAATAATATTTGGGGAAAGATACTGATGAAGACATCAACTTGCATGCAAGATATTTTCATAGAATAATTTATTTTGATTCTTTGATTAATGAAATAAAAGAAAGGGAAGGTTATAAGAAGGGGGTCGACTATTTGAGAGGAGACCCCGGCCACAGGGCCATAAGTAGAGAAGGGTTTTGAAGTTTTGTTTTCGGTTCTTCATTTTTCATTATCTAGAGTTTGATTTTAATATGTTTATGTCTTTTGAGAAAGCCATGTCTAGCTAGAGTCATGTTAGGGTTTAGGTAGAAACCAATTTAATTGTGTAAACTCTACATTTATATGCTCAATAATGATTTGAATGACTAGTAGATTTTCTTCATATGGCTTGGTATTTTATTGTTCATGTGATTTTCTTGATTATTTATGCTTTTCAATTGATATGGCGTGCTTTGGTTAAGTTCTTTGACGTGATATGCTTTAGGATTGATAGGTAATGCTTTAGAATCACTACCCATGAAGCGAAGAAAATTACATCGGAGAAACAATATTTGAAAATGCATGGAATATATTTTTAATGACTAGTAGAATTTGCATAATTAATTTGTGGAAACCTAAAATCCTAATAACCCGCTCTCATTTTGTTTACTGTTAGAATTATTATTATTTCATTTTGTTCCAAGTTTCTGAAAATCGTTCAAACATCATCTAGTCGATTAGTTAGTTTTGATACTAATTAGTAGTGGTATTTCACACTCCTCGTGGGAACGACCTGTACTTTCCATTGTTCTGCTAGTTAGACACGGTGCACTTGCAGTATTTTATTGTAGGTTTCCCAACCTACCAAGTTTTTGGCGCCGTTGCCGGGGAGTGGTTTCATAGTACTCTCTGATTGATATCTTGTACATAGTTTTTATTTTTATTTTTTTATTTTTTTCTGTACATAATTTATTTTTAGTTTTCTTTTAGTTCTTTTTACGCAGTTTTCTTGGAATTTTCCAGGTACCTTAGTTTGAAGTGCTACCAGCGAAAAGATACACTCAAAAAGCTTTTGCAAGAGCCACTTGGAAGATCCACTAGAGGTTTGCTTAGCTCATTTTGTGTATGATTTTGATGATGATGGTGTTATATGTGAAGTCAATGCCTTATTAGACTCCACACCACTGCTAGATACTAATAAATGGAAACCCAAACTAGAACCTCTAATTTTGTCAGAGTCTCGACTAGTTCTATTAGACGAGAAAGTTCTGACCTTGACCCTTAAGTCATTAAGTTCTGAATTTTTTTGTCTTGATGATATTGATAATGAAACCGTTTTAAATGATAATGGGTCTATGAGTCGTGATATTATTGCTCCATTGAGCTATTGTTCCGCGGATGAATTTGAACCAATATTAGCTGCGGAAATCATTTCAGCTGATTTAGAACTTGATTTAGAGAGTGATCTGCGAATAGAAATTATCAAACAATCTGAACCTGTTGCTTATGGGAGTGATGTAATTTGCAGTTACAATTTTCTAGTGGTAATGAATTTAAACATCTTTCTGGAGGTTTATAGTATTTGCAGGTGCATATTTTCAGCTGACCGGATTAGTTGGGACGATCCTCAACTTTTTAGACTTTATATATATGATTGGATGTCTACTTTAGGATACCAACCTCACCTTGTTTGAGACTACATGCTATTGGCAAGTTGGTAAACAAATACATTTCGCTTCATGGGAGTCAACCCATCAGATTTGTTCCCTCTACTCTATCTCTTATTTTTATTGTTTATTTTTGTATTTCCCATCTTAATTTCTACGTTGGATGACTCAATTACATTGAGGACAATGTAATGTTTAAGTGTGGGGGAGTGGGTAATTATCCATATTTTTGCAGGTTTTCACTTTTCTTAGAATTTAAAAAAAATAATTAATTGCATAATATCTCTGTTTTGCTCGAGGACTAGCAAAATATAAGTGTAGGGGTGTTGATAAGCATGTATATGCTACATTTTATACCCATATTTATATTAGCTATGATACAATATTTTAGTTACTAATACTATTTTAGTGCTTTTGTAGAAAGTACAAGTGAATTCGATCATCCAGCGAATAAACAGCAAAATGTGAGACTTGATGGTGTTTGCGAAAAAAATGGAAAAATATGGTTGGCATGGTACTTCCATATATCAGCAACCACAATGAAGAAATGTGGTTGTCCTGGTATTTCCATATATCAGCAACCACAGTGATCAATTATGCTGGCCTGGTATTTCTATATATCAGCAGCATTTATTATGCTGGCCTGATATTTCAATGTATCAGCAGCCGGGTTGGCCTGGTATTTCCATGTATCAGCAACCACAACTATGAAATGAGGTTGGCCTGGTATTTCCATATATCAGCAACCGCAATGATGAAATGAGATTGTGTAGCTGGCCTGGTATCTCCATATATATTAGCAGCATAAAATTGTTTCATAGGCGAGGCACAAACGCAGCAAATGAATTGAAATCAAAGTGGGGTTGGCACATGCAAAATGAAAATGGGAGTATTTTATCTCTCCTTGTGGAATATATTTGTAATAAAGTAAGAAAGATAAAATACTCCCATTTTCAGTTTGCATGTGCCAACCCCACTTTGATTTCAATTCATTTGCTGCGTTTGTGCCTCGCCTATGAAACAATTTTATACTGCTGATATATATGGAGATACCAGGCCAGCTACATTTTGTCATTTTTTTCATCGTGGTTGCTGATATATGGAAGTACCAGGCCAACCACATTTTTCCATTTTCGTCGCAAACACCATTAAGTCTCACATTTTGTTGTTTATTCGCTGGATGATCGAATTCACTTGTACTTTCTACAAAAGCACTAAAATAGTATTAGTAACTAAAATATTGTATCATATCTAATATAAATATGGCTATAAAATGTAGTATATACATGCATATCATCCCACTAACAGCAAAAGAGTGTACAGACTTTAAGATAGAATACCTGAGATTGTTGTTGGTGCCAACATATATTCTCCCCTTGTACCTTAAGATGCCTTCAGAATAAGTGTAATGGGGAACATATTGTGGAGCTGTGAGCAGTTGAGGAATGAGCTGAGTGGCCCAAGCATCCTTGTCATAACTAAAAACAATCTCTTGATCCCAAGTGAGGGTGGAGACAGACAGATATAGCATTACATTGAGTGGGGGAGGAAGGGAGTCTGGACAGAGCATCAACATCTTTGTTCTCTAGGCCCTTATTATAGTGAATAGTGTAATCAAATCCAACCAACTTCATAAGCCATCTTTGTTGGAGGACGGTGGTGATCTTTTGCTCCATGAAGTATTTAATACTTTTTTGGTCTCTGTTGATGATGAAATGATGGCCATAAAGGTAATGCCTCCACTTAGTGACTGCCATGACTACAACTAATATCTCCTTCTCATAAGTGGATAAACCTAGGGCCTTAGGGACAAGTGGCTTGCTGTAGAAACTAATGACTCTTCCTTCTTGCATTAATACAGATCCAACCCCAACAGAACTTGCATCAGTTTCTACCAAAAATGGTTTGCTGAAATCAGGTAACACTAAAACTGGTGTGGTGCACATTGCTTTTTTGAGGGCTTGAAAGGCTTCATCTGCAGTGGTAGACAAATTGAAGGATTCTTTTTGAGGAGGTCTGAAAGTGGCTTACTGATGATGCCATAGTTTCTTACAAACTTTCTATAGTACCCAGTTAGGCCCAAAAAACCTCTCAGTTGTTTGAGACAAGTTGGTATAGGCCATTGCTGCATACATGAGATCTTCTATGGATCAGCTGCTACTCCATCAGCTGTAATTATGTGTCCAAAGTAAACCAAAGATGACTGAGCAAAGAAATATTTAGAATATTTATCATACAATTGGTGTGTTCTAAGGAGCTCTAGAACAATAGTGATATGTTGGATATGTTCCTCCAACGATTTACTATAGATGAGGATGTCATCAAAGAAAACTAAGACACATTTTCTTAAATAGGGACCAAAAACTGAATTCATAAGAGCTTGAAAAGTAGCAGGGGAATTAGTGAGGCCAAATAGCATGACTTTGAACTCAAAATGTCCATGATGGGTTCTGAAAGCAGTGTTCTATATATCAACTGCAAATAATCTGATTTGGTGATACCGGATCTTAAATCTAGCTTGGTGAAGAATATAGATCCATGTAATTCATCTAGAAGTTCATCAATGATACGGATTGGGTACTTATCTTCGATTGTAAGATCATTGAGTTTCCTGTAATCAACACAAAAACTCCATGTGTTATCTTTTTTCTTGACCAGAAGTATTGGAGAAGCAAAAGGGCTGTTGTTGTCTTGAATAAGTCCAGTATCAAGCATTTCTTGCACCAAGGATTCAACCACTGACTTATGAATGTGAGGGAATTTATATGGTCTTAAATTCACAGGTTGAGCATCAGTTTTGAGAGGTATTTTATGATCTAAGGCTCTTGGTGGAGGTAGTTGTGTAGGTTCCTCAAAAACATCAGAGAATTGGTGCAACACTTCTTGAATAGGTGGTGGTATGGGAGTAAGAGAAGGTTCAGTGGAGATGGCAAAAAATTGGACAACTAAAGCAGGATTGTGTTTTTTGAGGAATTTCTGAAAAGCTTTTCCACTCATCATCATTAAGGAAGGACTAGAAGGATTCCCATTGAGTGTTAGGTTGGTTGCCAAATGATTGAAAGACATAGATAACTTTGAAAAGTTGAACATAACATCACCCAAGGTTCTGAGCCAGACTGCTCCTAGCATAATTTTTAGAGCACTGCTTGGTCGAACTCGCATGCGTTGCTATCGCAAGCATGTTTGTCAATGTTTGTGATCAAAACTATAAGTCTTGATTTCTAGCCTATTTATAGATGTTTCGGACTAGGACATAAATTGTATAGTTGAGCTTAGTTTTCACGACGTTCACCATTTGAAGACGAATAACTACTAAGGGGAGCTTGTGGAACTTCATCGACAAAAGGTATGTGGAGACTTAAACTCATCTATCACTTGGAAAGTCTATTTCTACTCTATCTCCTATATTGAGACGTAAGTCGTATTACAATATATTTTTCTATATACACATTTGAGATTTCGAGCTGAGTTTATCTCGCTTACATATTTCTCGAAATATGTGTTGGAAAGCTTTCTCTTCGACCAAGTTCATCTTATATCATGTGAAAATTTCCGAGTAACATCTTACATGGTTTGTGTGATACAATCATTTGGTGTTGCATTGGAATGCTTCGTAATGATTATTTCAATAACTTGAAAAATTCTTTGATGCTAATAATGTGTGAAAACGATATTGTCATCCTCTAAGAAAGTTTCAATGATTGAAATAAGAGTTTAGAGCACTTAACCATTATTGGATATCTCATGTTGTGCACTCTTGCACATATGTAATCCATGTCCGGGAACCAAAGTATACGCACCCGTTTGCGTACCTGTTGGTTTGAGAAATTCGGGAACCTAAGTATGCGTACCCGTTTGCTTACTGGCATACAGGTTCATGTCCGGGAATTTCTGCTGGGATTTGAAGTTTGCATACCCGTTTGCGTACTGGCGTAACTCAATGTTAGTCCGGGTATTTCAAGTATGCGTACCTGTTTGCATACTTGAAGGTTAAAGTTATAAAATCGGTTTTAAACATGAACATAAACATTTATATAAGAATGCAATCTTTGCAAACCGTGGCTATAATGTTCATGATTGATTCAAGTGAATCAAACTGATTTTGCTTCAATTGTGTTCTTATATAATTCTATGAGAATATATCAATTGAACAACTCTTTAACTAGTTTCATTTGAGTCATTTGAACTAGTTATAGTTAAGATGAATAAAGTTGATATGAGAGTGATCATATGGCTAACCTCGGTTAACTATTTGTGAACCAACATGGTGTACACGTTTAGGTACGGTTACATAAACCTAAATGAAGGTACATTTCATTTGTTTGTAACAAGCTAAGTTCGATCTAACGGTTGAAAGATATTAGCTTAGTTGAATCAGGTTTTTCATCCAACGGTGAATATTGAATGCTTTGTTACCAAGGTAACTTGGATTGCAAACCCTGATTTGAAAACTATATGTTAGAGCATTGCTCGGTTGAACCCACCAAGCGTTGGTATGTCAAGTTTGGTTGTCATATTTTAGTGAATCAAAACTCATGTTAAGAGTCGCTTGATTATGTACTAGAGTCAACTTCGTATAGGTTAGCTTGAAAGTATTAGGATATGAGACATTACAAGTATTGCGAAGACTTGAAGATGTGAAGAAGCAAGGAGCTACAACGACAACAATCATCCTTCCACTTAAGGTAAGTGATATTTGACTTGAACTGTTTCATTCCCTAACGTATTTTTCAAGTCGTGCATATTGGAAACATAACTGTGAAGCATATTTGAAATCTAGATAGACATAGTATTAAGGATTAAAATACGAGGTTTATTGATTAACCATTAAACTTTGTAGATAAGACATCGCCATAATCATTTGAATGCTATTATGATTATGTGTGGGTATGATGTGAGGATTTCATCCTAGGGAACACTGTTTACATGTGTTCTAAGGAAGTAAGTTCATAAACTTGTTTGTGAACCGAAAAGAAAATTGCAAGGTGTTATTGGTTTTGTTATTCATTGCATATCTTATGAACAACCAATATGTGTGATTGAGTATAACCGCTCACAACTTGTTTGTGTTCTTGGTAGATGACAGACACATTTTTGTGTCTGAATTGTCCTAAGTGTCTCTATGGTTAGTGCTTGATTTTGTACTTATTATGGTGTTTTTATGTTTGTGTAGGTGTTTTGGGAGAAATACACTTGTGTGGAAAAAGTTGCTCAAAAAGCGCCATTTGGACCCCCGGAGGACATTTGCTATATGGACCCCATATTTGGCTAAGGGGCACCCAAGGTTATGCGTAGCCCAAATTCATCCTCAGCACCCAAATTCATCCTTAGCACCCATCTTCTTCTTTTGAATTTCATTTTGGCGGGAAAATAAAAAAACATAACTGTGTAATTTTCGATCGAAGTTTGAAGGAGTTCTGGGTTGATTAAAGGGCTGAAATTTGTTGGGTAGTTGTGATATGTCCTAACAAAACTATCATGAGTGATTTGATAGATTAAAATTGGCTGGATTCTCGCGTAGAAGTAAACAGAGCAACACGTACGCCAGGGGAAGATTTTCACGCGTCTGCTGTTGCTGGGAGAGTTTGGAATGTGCTGGGAGAATGCTAGAGGCGTGTAAGAGTTAAAAAAGGAGAGTTTGCAGCTGTAAAACGCGTAAGAAGATAAAACAGGAAAGAAAATATCCGAAAATATGTTCTTTCACTGCCGAGAATTTGTGAAGTTATGGAGGAGATTCGATGCATTTTTCGAGTACAAATAGAGTCCCTTGGGTCATATAAGGGGTTACTGAGAGTTTGGGAGAGTTTTGGAGAAGACAGCGGCGATAATCAGAACCACCAGAAATACTTTTCTGCTGCTGCTCATCTGAAGAACGCGAAGAACAGACCATCCAAGACAGTCGTTTTTCAACAGTGGAAACGACACACAGTCGTGGGTCGAGAATCAGCGACAGTACTGTTCTATCGTTCTTTTCAGTTTGTAACACATGTAGCTGTTACAAACCCGGTTTTATCATTGTTTCTCCCATTTCATCATTTGTACACCACCTTTGAGCAATAAAAAATGAATTTTGAGCGTGTTTTCCTAATGGTGAGCTAAACCCAATCCTTGGGGGGACGGAGGAAGCCATTCTCTCAAGAATTATGTGGTAATATTTATTTTATAAATTTATGCAATATTTTTATATGATTAATTGAATTGATAAAAAGTAAATTAAATGATTCTTATTAATCAAATGTGTTTACTCTTGATGATGCATGCTTAGTTTTAGACTCTTGATGCGTTATACTTGCGACTAACATTTGATATTTTAGGAATCTGATTTTGGCAATACTTTAGAATCGAATCAATTGTTTAAATTGCATGATATAAATTAATTTAGAACCACATAAGTATTGATGAATGGTGAAATCCTAGCTCCAACCTCTCCATAATTTTCACAACATATCAACATTTATTTGCCTTATTTTATTTGCTTTAAAATTAAGTCTAAAATCTATTGCTTTCACAAGTCTCAAGGAAACTACTACTACAAAACAACTTGAAATCACATCAATTTTTGGTGCCGCCGACGCGGACTTGTCTTTAGGCTAGAGTTTTTAGATTTTTTTTTGTTTTTGTTTTTCATTTTATTTTATTTTCTTTACGTTTTTGGGTTCTTTTATTTTCCTTACAGGTTTTGGAATTTTGAGCGAAAGAAAAATTTTCCAAAGCTTTTGGTGAATACTTAAAGATTTGGAGTAAAAGCAAAGCGAAAGGAGCGAAAGAAAAGGAGAATAAAAATTAATTAAAAAAAAAAGAGAGGGAGAGACATTTTTTTTTTTTTTTAGAATTTCTTTTAGATTATCTTTTTCTTTTGCACTTTATTTTTGGACTTTGGTACTTTATTTTTTTTAAACCCTACGGAAGGGTAGTTTAATATCAATTGTTTGCAGAGAAGGACGACGATTACGATATCGCCTCGGCCCCTCTGGTTCGTACATGACATAGGAGTCGTGGCCCGAGTCGACTTCAGCGGTTCATCCCCCGTCTGGTACGGGAGGTAAGTTTGTCGAAACACTCGCAAATCCCCTGTCAGCGAGTTACTGTATTCCTTCGTTTGCATATATGATGAGGATTTGAAAACATCTACTTTAATTTCCTAGTAAAGGGCAAGGACTGGCCATACAAGATAAGGGTTCGGATTTCATCACCGTTCCCTTCTTGTCCGCCTTAGGAAAACGAAACCAAACGTGAACCTAAGCCTAAAATTTGACTAGAACGAGACCTATAGGGTAACGAGCTTAATAGGAAAGTCATTCAAAAAATATTGGTTACTCTTTTAAGCATGATTCAAAGTTCATGATGGTTTCTGTGAGTTGAATACGCCGCCTTGTAACGCCGGTGAGGCCTTGGGTATCAAAGCTCCATTGAGCTTCCCTCGTCTCGATTCAACTTACTTGAACTCGGATTGATTCCAGAGGGGTTTGCTTAAATTGTAACGAATTCCCTTTCGAAGGATTAAAAGCTGGTCTAGAAACAATCTAAGTAGAGCCATCATGCTTTTTGTTTGTTAGAAATCAGTAGGTTTGCTGTGGTGGAGTCAGCCTTGTTTGAGTTTGCATAGAACTTCCCTTCCTTTTAGGATTTCTTTCTTTTTCTTTTGTTTTTCTAGTGTATGCCCGAGGTTATTAGAAAACGGGCTTGGAAAAGAGATAATCTAGGTCGATTGATTAGTGAAAAACCTAGTAGTTCTTCTTGTGGAAGCGGGGAGCTCGAAGACTCTTCTTTTGAGAGCCCTGTTTTTGGAAACTTCAGTTTTGAGAATCTGTCTCTTCGTGAGGAAAATACCCCTAGTACTTCAGCTGTGCCAGCAATGGCAACTTTAAAAGATTACATGTTCCCAACTAGGTCGACCCGAGCTTGGTGCATTAAATTGCCAGCCACTACGTCTAATTTCGAGATAAAACCTAGTATTCTTTAGATGATCCCTATATTCTTAGGGAAAGATAATGAGAACCCTTATTTTCATATTAGGGACTTTGAGGAAATTTGTGGGACAATTAGAATAAAAGACCTTACTGATGAAGTCTTGAAACTTAAGATGTTTCCCTTTTCCTTGAGAGATAAAGCCAAGACCTGGATGAACAACCTACCATCTGAATCCATTGAAACATGGCATGAACTTATTGCTGCTTTCTATATGAAATTTTACCCTAAGCATAAAACTACGTCTGTTAGGCAGAAAATTAGTGCTAGTGTGCAACAAGAGGTGGAGTCTCTTTATAGGTTTTTAGAGAGATTCAATGATCTCCTATCCCAGTGTCCTCACCATGGATTTGATAAGATGAAACTCGTAGAGATTAGGTTTAGACTATTCAACCAAAGCCATGGTTGAGTTTATGTCGCTGGTGAGTTCACTAGTAAAAGTGTTGATGATGCTTTTACCTTCTTAGGAGATGTCGCTGAAAAATCCCAACAGTGGGAGTCTTGTGTTGAACCCCCCAAAATACTCTTGGTCAATAGAAGTAGCACCAATATGGTAGATACAAGCTTCGGGTCTGATGCTAAGTTTGCTGCTTTTTCTAGAAGATTAGAAGCTTTGGAATTGAATCATCCTAAACATAGGTCTCTTGTTGAACCTGATGATAGGTTTAGAGCCTCTCAAGTGTCTAGTTGTGGAGTAGAACCCAATAAATCATTTTGGGAAGGTCAGGTTAGTGAAGAGCAAGCCCATGGTTCTTTGATAACATCTCATGGTTCTTTGCTAACATAGTAAGGGTTTCTTCTAGGATGGAGATCTTTTTCTCATTCTGAAATTGGGGTTGACCTGAAGAGTTCTTAGCATAACCAAAACCTGGGGGAGGCTGAGAATTACTAGACTGTCCTTGATTCTGACCCTTAGACCAAGAAAAATTAGGATGGTTTCTCCAACCAGGGTTGTAAGTCTCTGAGTATGGGTCAAACTTTTGTAATGGACCTTTTAGGCTTTTGATGAAGAAATATGGTATTACACATAAGGTAGCTACCCCATATCATCCACATACTAGTGGTCAGGTAGAGGTTTCCAATAGGGAGATAAAGCGTATATTAAAGAAAACAGTTAATCCTAATCGGAAAGACTGGTCGTCTAGGCTTACTGATGCCTTATGGGCTTACCGTACTGCGTTTAAGACCCCCATTGGAATGTCACCTTATCGACTTGTGTATGGAAAGGCATGTCACTTACCTGTTGAGTTAGAACATAGAGCATATTGGGCTGTTAAGCAGCTAAATTTTTCACTAGACAAGGCAGGAGCCCATAGGAAACTCCAGTTCAATGAGTTGGAAGAAATTCGTAGAGATGCATACAATAGTGCTAAGGAGTATACGAACAAAATGAAACTTGTGCATGATAATAATATTTTAAGAAAGTCATTTTCTCCAGGTCAAAAAGTTCTTCTATATGATACCCGCTTGCATCTTTTCCCTGGGAAGTTACGGTCTCGGTGGACGGGTCCTTTTATTGTTCGCACTGTCTTTCCTCATGGAGCTGTTGAGATCGAGACACCAGATGGTAGTATTTCTTAGAAGGTTAACGGTTAGAGATTGAAACCCTTTTTAGAGCCCTTTCCTACAGGTGATGTTGAGGAGGTCCCTCTGGAGGACCATGTTTACCCTTGATTGACCATCGAGGAGATTGTATGTTGTATATTAGTTTTTGATTTCTTTCTTCACCCAGGTACTATCTTTCCGACTTCTCTCTTTACTGATTCCTCATGTTACCTTACTTTTTGGTATTTCTCTTTCATTAGAAACATTGAGGACAATGTTCGATTTAAGTTTGGGGGTGGGAAAGAAACTTTTTGTTAGCTTTTAATTGCAATAAATAAACTCCAGAGCCTAGAAATTTATGCTTATTAAGGTTGGCACTAACCAATCTAAGTGGATGGGAACATCTTGGTTATAGGAGTTGAGGAACCAATATGATTAGATGGGAACATCTAAAGAGTCTATTCATAGCACAGAGCTCAGGTGTTAGAATTAAAACAAAAACATGGTAGTTTCGCCATATCTCGTTGAATCCTAACCCTTTTGTTTTAATTTTTTAAGTGACTTGGTGGGGCACACGATTCAAGTTGTTACCTTTGCTAGGGTGAATTAGGTACCATCAGACCAACCGGAATAAATTCAATAAAGTCGACCACTGGTGCCCTTGTATATGCCAGTTGTGTTGACCTAGAGTTAGGTTTATCGACCACTGGTTCCCTTGTATTTGCCAGTTGTGTTGATATTAGTCAGACCGGTATCTCAGTCCATTAGGGTAGGTTCATCTTGGCAGAGGCCTTCAGACAGAGATGGGAAATACCGTTCACTTTAAACCATCTATTTTTCTCTTTATCCATCTTCTTAATCTTTCCATGTGATTGGTTGACTCCGGTTATGATGTCTAGAAACTATCTGAGTAGAGCTATGTCACTTATGTATGAATTTTAGTATGCTGAGTGCAAACTCGTGTACAACAATTGGAATTTCGCATCAGGGTACTTCCTCCTATAGTCAATGATTGTATGCCAACCAAGGAGATTTTTTAGTGCCTTCCAAGGTTCTGCGTAGATAGATAGGGTCTGGAGTAAAGGTTTTGTGGGTACACCTCTGGTAAACCCTCCGGAGACAACACTCCGCCGATAGGGCCACCTAGCGGTTTAACGGCTTGCTGCACGTGCTAAGTGTAGTCATTTTATATTAGATTTGCTCGAGGACTAGAAAATAATAAGTTTGGGGGTATTTGATAGACACATTTTTGTGTCTGAATTGTCCTCAGTGTCTCTAATGCTACTGCTTGATTTTGTACTTATTATGGTGTTTTCATGTTTGTGTAGGTGTTTTTGGAGAAATACACTTGTGTGGAAAAAGTTGCTCAAAAAGTGTTATTTGGACCCCCGAAGGACATTTGCTATACGGACCCCAGATTTGGATAAGGGGCACCCAAGGTTATGCGTAGCCCAAATTCATCCTCAGCACCCATCTTCTTCTTTTGAATTTCATTTTGGCGGGAAAAAAAAAATATAACTGTGTAATTTTCGATCGAAGTTTGAAGGAGTTCTGGGTTGATTAAAGGGCTGAAATTTGTTGGGTAGTTGTGATATGTCCCAACAAAGCTATCATGAGTGATTTGATCGATTAAAATTGGCTGGATTCTCGCGTAGAAGTAAACAGAGCAGCACGTACGCCAGGGGAAGATTTTCACGTGTCTGCTGTTGCTGGGAGAGTTTGGAATGTGCTGGGAGAATGCTAGAGGCGTGTAAGAGTTAAACAAGGAGAGTTTGCAGCTGTAAAACGCGTAAGAAGCTAAAACAGGAAAGAAAATATTCGAAAATATTTTCTTTCACTGCCGAGAATTTGTGAAGTTATGGAGGAGATTCGATGCATTTTTCGGGTATAAATAGAGTCCCTTGGGTCATATAAGGGGTTACTGAGAGTTTGGGAGAGTTTTGGAGAAGACAGAGGCGATAATCAGAACCACCAGAAATACTTTTCTGCTGCTGCTCATCTGAAGAACGCGAAGAACAAACCATCCAAGACAGTCGTTTTTCAACAGTGGAAACGACACACGGGCGTGGGTCGAGAATCAGCGACAGTACTGTTCTATCGTTCTTTTCAGTTTGTAACATATATAACTGTTACAAACCCGGTTTTATCATTGTTTCTCCCATTTCATCATTTGTACACCACTTTTGAGCAATAAAAATGAATTTTGAGCGTGTTTTCCTAATGATGAGCTAAACCCAATCCTTGGGGCGACGGAGGAAGCCATTTCTCAAGAATTATGTGGTAATATTTATTTTATAAATTTATGCAATATTTTTATATGATTAATTGCATTGATAAAAAATAAATTAAATGATTCTTATTAATCAAATGTGTTTTAACTTGATGATGCATGCTTAGTTTTAGACTCTTGATGCGTTATACTTGCGACTAACATTTGATATTTTAGGAATCTGATTTTGGCAATACTTTAGAATCGAATCAATTGTTTAAATTGCATGATATAAATTAATTTAGAACCACATAAGTATTGATGAATGGTGAAATCCTAGCTCCAGTCTCTCCATAATTTTCACAACATATCAACATTTATTTGCTTTATTTTCTTTGATTTAAAATTAAGTCTAAAATCTATTGCTTTCACAAGTTTCAACGAACCTACTACTACAAAACAACTTGAAATCACATCAGTAGAACTATTCACAAAGTCCTGACTTATTTATTGGTATGACTTTTATTAGTGAAACCGATCTTAAGTAATCACCTGAGATGGTATGATCGGGTTTGTGTTATGTCTGACCAAATTTCAGAAAGGGGAACCGATCCTAGTAAGAGGTGCAGTAATCACAAAGGGGAACTGATCCTTGTATGAGGTGCAACAAGGTTTATAGCAGAAATGGGAACCGATCCTATGGACATGGGCAACACGTTTTTAGGCAAAGGGGAACCGATCCTATGGACATGTACAACACATATAAGTTAGATACCATATATATGTGGGGAACCGATCCTTGTACCTATTCAACTGAATTTTTGGAAAGCTAGTGTGACTATGCACAATACTCACATGGAGGTAGAACTGAAACTTGTTTTGGTAGAACCGTTAAACCCATGATTGTGATTGAATGTTTGTTTGATCAATCACATAGTTTTTGAAAGTCATATGAACCAATTCTAAACTTGCTTGGAAGTGTGGCAAATCGGTTTCAAGGTTGTAAGTGTGATAGAGAACTTACAAAGCAAGGATGTCCACATACTTTGAACACGTGATGTGATTGTTTATTTCTTTAATTGTTCAAAGTTATTCCTTAATACCTAAAGGAAGAAAATCCCAGGATCGAAACACAAGTAAGTTAAAAATATTTTAAGTAAGGTTATTAATATCATTTTGTAGGGAAATATAAGAATTAGTAATGTGCATTTACTAATTAGATCTTCCGAGAGATTTTAATCATTATTTTTGGACATAGCATTTCCAGGAATTATGGAAACCGAATTTGTGCTTTAATGAATATCTTGAGAATATTTTCGGTTTTGGAAATTCCTTGGTGTCCAAACTTCCTTGTCTATAAATACTTGAAGTTTGCATTTCTAGCAAACTAATCCTTTGTAACAACAGACTTCCTCTTTTGTTGTTGTTACTGATGTAGCCGCCTATTCGGAGAGGAGAGTAACCTAATTTGGCGAAATCTCTTACGGTCGCTCAGTTTAAAGTCTTCTTTGAGATTGAGAAGCTCTAGCGTGTACCGTTGGTGGGAAACTAGATAATTGCGGTTTATCTTTTATTTTCGATTGATTTGATTGATTAGCGGTGGTTGAAATCTAATTGCACCTAGTTTTTTTATGCTTGAGGATCTTCTCTTCTGATATAACTCTCACTCAAACTAGTTTAGAGTTTCGTCTGGGATCTTTAGACTGTTGTTAGTTCTAAAGACGATCTTGTGATAATCCATTGTTAACAGACTCCGTTCTGTGCGTGATTGATCACAAGAGATTCAAGTGATTATGTGCAGGTTTTTATGGAAGATTTAAGAAGATTTGAAGACAAAGAAGATATTGAATATCTGACTTGGGTTTATAATCTTTGGTGTGCACAATACTTGTTTTGGTAAAAGAGGATCCGATTAATAATCGGTTTATCCTTGTGGTAGATTGGATTGATTAACTGAGTAGATCGACATCAACACAATTCTTTGGATTAAGAATGTTGTTGGCTTAATCTTAAACGATTACTTCAGTAATTGAACATTCGATAGATCTAAGGACCTGATGAAGGAGTTTATGTTAAAATAAACGGAAAAGCCTTTGTCCGACTCATAACACATGGTTGAACAGAGTTGATACCAAACAGATTTTTTTTTCCTTTACTGTTTGGAATACGAACCAATAGAATTGTTCCAAGTACGTGACCTATTTATAAGTTTGAGGCGTGGGAATACAGACGGAACTAGGTGAACTATAGGTTTTGTTGCTTGGTCTCAACTATACGAAGTTAGGTGTAATTTTGTGTAGCGGCTTAATCCTGAGAGTATTCAATTCATGAAAAGCGCCTGGGGTTTTTCTGCATTTGTGGTTTCCTCGTTAAAAAAATCTTGTTGTGTCCTTTACTTTATATTTTCGCATTATAATTGTTTTATTATAATTAAAGTAAATTACACAAACGTTAATTCCTATTTACTTGATAAGCAATCCTATTGTGTTTGGTTAAGTCCGAACCTTTGTATTAAGTAAACATACTTCGTTGTTGCATTGTCTCGATCTCGTATCCATAGATGGTCACACGAAGTGTGAATCGATTAGCTGTATTATTTCGACTCACTCCATAGACAATCACTTTCGGAGAAAGGACTTATAGGTATGAAAAGTTTTAGCTTGTGGTATATTTGGGTACCCTCACCTTTTCAATTGGTATCAGAGTAGGCAAACACGAAAAGATCTAACAAGCTGTGTTTGGTGCGATCCAACCTATAAGAATGAACTCGAGTTCTCATGAATCGACTTCAAATAACGTACCGCCAAGATTTGACGGAACAAACTATCTATGGTGGAAATATGCTATGAGATCTTTTCTTCAATCACGAGACTTTAATACTTGGCTATTAGTCGTCGATGGTTATATTCGTCCATAGATAGAAAATTCGGAAACTGATTTTAAACCCTTAGTAGATTTTTCGAACGAAGAAAAGGCACTCGCAAAGCAGAACTCAGATGGTTTGAATGCTATTATTTATGTTGTAAGTCGTGATTTACAACATCATGTGTCAACATGTCAAACTTCGAAAGAAGCTTGGGATAATCTTCAGATCGTATTCGAAGGAAATTCATCGGAGAAAGAAGATAGACTTCAAACTCTCACTTCTGATTAGGAAAACCTTCGAGTGGATGACAATGACACTTTTGAAGAGTTTCATATTAAACTCTCTGAGATAATCAATGCTTTTTTCTCGTTAGGAAAGACTATTTCTGAAAAAGATATAGTATGCAAAATTCTCAGATCATTGCCATCTAGATACGACTCTAAGAAGCATGCAATCATAGAAGCAAACAATCTTTCAAATCTCTCACGAATCACACTCATTGGTAAGTTAAAGATCTTTGATCATGAATCACAGTCTATTCAAGGTAAAGGAATTGCTTTTAAAGCTGCAAGAATTCTGAAAGCTCCAATGGAAAGGAATAGACAGATGGATGATTCAGATGAACAGATTGCAGAAAACTCTGATGATGAAATTGAACAATCATTATCATTGATTACTAGACAGTTTCGAGATCTCTTAAAAAAGCGAAATGAGAGATTCATTAAAGATACTCATCGATCATCTCTCCCACATGATCGAGTTCCTGTCAAAAAGGATCATGAAGATGATGATGAATATAATCCGCAGTGCTTCAAGTGTAAAGGGTTTGGCCATATTGCTAAAGACTGTCCCAATCTTAAGAAATACACCGGAAGCAAGGCATTGGTTGTAACTCTAGATGAGACCTCTGATTCATACGATTCTGAAGAAGAGGAAACATCTAATATTGCATTAGTTGTCAATCTTATTTCTTCCTCCTTCATTAGTGATTTATGCATTTTAAAAATGGACATATCTTCCAATGTTATTAAATCATCTAATGGAAAAAGGAAAAATAAGACAAGATGCAAAAACTGTCTTAAAAACATAATTGCTAAAAGTTGCACATGTAATTCCAGTCTATCCCAAGATACTTCGCTAGTTCGAGGTAACAAAAGGAGATCTTTTCATACTATACTAGATCAAGAACACTCTGGTTGTTCAAAATTCCATAATGAGAGAAAATCTCATACTAATGCCACTTGATCGGTATTAGAATTCTTTCCTCACCTTGTGTGCCAAATCTTTGAGTGAGGAAGAAGAAAAATCAAGGCGCCTTGTGTAGATTATGGAAATAATATCTAGTATTTGAAGATATTTGATATATTCATATTTTTAGGAATATTATATTTTCGGTAGTATGAAAAATATAAAAAGATTCTTCTCCTATTTTGATCATTCCTTGTCCGAACTATGGGTCTGGATCAAATGGTTTCCCTGGAGAAGATACAAGATCAGAAAGATCATCTTAAGACTAAGTCTGGATTGTTTCTTGATATTAATGGTAAAATCAGAAATGGAGTTTGGCTTAGCAAGAAGGAAAGAGCGAATACTCTGAAGAAAGATCAGTGTATTGAGGCATTGAAACACTTTTGTATTCAATCAAAGACATAATTACATGCTCTTGCAGAATCCTTCACAAAAAATTTCTCATCTGCAAGAGATTCTGGTCAAGCAACAAGGTTTTCTACTTGAATAAATTCAAAAGCTGAAGAGTAGTAATCCACCTTCATTCAGCTTTGACATGAAGGACTAGGTTGCAAGAAGAATAGACATCAATTTTTGATTTCTTTCATTGATTGTATTGGTCTATTACGAATAAAACTATTATGAATAAAATTATTTGATTGGTAATTTTTCTTGTGATAGTTTTCGGTTTACATAGCCTGTGCTTGAATGTTTTTATCTTATTGCTATGTATGTTTATGGGATGTTTGATTTCGGTTTTACTACCTTAATATTCGATCTCATATTTTGTGAACCCTTGTGGTTTGGGTGACTTTATGATTTAGCAGGATTAAGTTCTATCCCATGTTGGTAGGCTTTATCAAATAATCATGAGGGGTTCTGGTAGAAATAATATGTGAAAAAGTCACAATATGTTGAATCAGTTTTGGTTTAGCATAAAAGCATATGTGTTTCGACGGTTTTCAGCTTTTGCTTGCAATTGTTAAAACCGATTTTCAACCTTTCTATGATAAAGATTGGTTGTTTTTGTTCTTTTGTTTATGCATAAGGATGGCAACATGATGATATTTCGATATCAATTCTCCCTGGACGAAGATACAAACATATTGGAGAAGTGGATGCGAAATTTGAGGTAACAATCTTGTTAGTTAAT
Source organism: Papaver somniferum (assembly GCF_003573695.1). Classification (NCBI taxonomy): domain Eukaryota; kingdom Viridiplantae; phylum Streptophyta; class Magnoliopsida; order Ranunculales; family Papaveraceae; genus Papaver; species Papaver somniferum. The sequence continues at coordinate 72,250,259 of NC_039361.1, read as the reverse complement.
TGTTTTCCTGTTTAAGAAAATCCTGAGTTTATATCATATATATTTATTGCTTTTGCTTAAAAAAAATTCGGTACAATTGATGTTTATCCCGTGATGTGTGTGTGGATGTGTGTGATTCAATTGGTTCTGGTTAAGGAAAACTATTGTTATCTTGCTTTATTGTGTGGTATCAATTGTTTAGGCTTACAAAATTTCGGTACAATTGATGTTGTGTGTGATTCAATTGGTTCCGGTTAAGAAAAACTATTGTTATATTGCACTTGTATGGTATCAATTGTTTAGGCTTACGAAATATCGGTGCAATTGCGGTGCTTTTAGTGTCTATGTTGTTTCAATTGCTTCCGGTTGAGGTGAATAATTATGCAAGTTGATTTACGTTAGTTTGTATGAATTATTTATGGCTTAACGAAATAAAAGGTGTACGGGATGAGTTGTTTAGTCCAATTCGATTCCGGATAAGAGAAACTAAGTTAATTCTGATCTTAGTTAGACTTATCGAAGTGAGGTTTCGGTTATTCAAGTCTAATCGAATGCCTTAACAATAAATTCTAGTTAACTAACCTAGTACTTGTCTTGTTTAAAATTGAAAGGTATAAGTTTATGGATAATTAGAACCTGATGAGAAAAATAGAGTTATCTTTATTTTGGTGTTATCGAATTAAGCGGTTGTTTTTGAACAATCGGTTTAATAAAGGGACTAAGGTGCTTAATTGATTTGTGTTTTGCTAAACTAAAGTGGAAAAATTGTTTCGGACAATTGTTTCCTTGGTAACATATCAAAATAAAACTACTTGTAGTTTCGGTTTTGATATTGGTTATCAGAACATGATGTGTGGAACCCTCGTGCCTAATTCTACAGGTTCCAAGTCTATTGAGATTTGTAAGATTCTTTTCGTGTTGTCCTTTATTTTTCGTTTATTTGTCATTTTTGTGACAAAAACGGGGAGAAATATATGGAGTAAACAGGTGATACTGACATTGATTTTATATTGATTGGTATCGCTAAGGAAAAGAACATTGGTGCTTAAACATTTATCTTACGAAAGAGTGGAAGCACAGACTAAGGGGGAGTAACATGTCATATTAATTGGTATAACAAAGACGTGCGGATTGAATATCTACCTATCTTACTTAGGGGGAGTAATAGCTTTGTTATTATAATGCCAACGACGACATTTTCAAGGATAGAATGTAAGCAGTTTTACTGTGCTGTTGAATCGGCAATCAAGCGTATGTGTATTGAATTCTTGTAATTTGTTTATCCATATGATGTAAGATTTTTGTCACTAAAATTGACAAAGGGGGAGATTGTTAGAGCATTGCTCGGTTGAACCCACCAAGCGTTGGTATGTCAAGTTTGTTTGTCATATTTTAGTGAATCAAAACTCATGTTAAGAGTCGCTTGATTATGTACTAGAGTCAACTTCGTATAGGTTAGCTTGAAAGTATTAGGATATGAGACATTACAAGTATTGCGAAGACTTGAAGATGTGAAGAAGCAAGGAGCTACAACGACAACAATCATCCTTCCACTTGAGGTTAGTGATATTTGACTTGAACTGTTTCGTTCCCTAACGTATCGTTCAAGTCGTGCATGTTGAAAACATAACTGCGAAGCATATTTGAACTCTAGATAGACATAGTATTAAGGAATACAATACGAGGTTTATTGCTTAACCATTAAACTTTGTAGATAAGACATCGTCATAATCATTTGAATGCTATTGTGATTATGTATGGGTATGAGGTGAGGATTTCATCCTGGGTAACAATGTTTTACATGTGTTCTAAGGAAGTAATTTCATAAACTTGTTTTTGAACAGAAAAGGAAATTTCCAGGTGCTATTGGTTTTCTTATTCATTGCATATCTTATCAACAACCAATAAGTGTGATTGAGTATAACCGCTCACAACTTGTTTGTGTTCTTGGTAGAACTATTCACAAAGGCCTGACTTATGTATTGGTATGACTTTTATTAGTGAAACCGATCTTAAGTAATCACCTGATATGGTACGATCGGGTTTGTGTTATGTCTGACCAAATTTGGGAAAGGGGAACCGATCCTAGTAAGAGCTGCAGTACATCACAAAGGAGAACCGATCCTTGTATGAGGTGCAGCAAGGTTTATAGTAGAAAGGGGAACCAATCCTATGGACATGTGCAACATGTTTTTAGGCAAAGGGGAAACGATCCTATGGATATGTGCAACACATATAAGTTAGATACCATATATATGTGGGGAACCGATCCTATTACCTAGTCAACCGAATTTTTGGAAAACTAGTGTGACTATGCACAATACTCACATGGAGGTAGAACCGAAACTTGTTTTGGTAGAACCGTTAAACCGATGATTGTGATTGAATGTTTGTTTGATCAATCACATAGTTCTTGAAAGTCAGATGAACCAATTCTAAACTTGTTTGGAAGTGTGGAAAATCGGTTTCAAGGTTGTAAGTGTGAAAGAGAACTTACAAAGTAAGGATGTTGACATACTTTGAACACGTGCTGTGAATGTTTATTTCTTTAATTGTTCAAAGTTATTCCTTAATAGATAAAGGAAGAAAATCTCAGGATCGAAACATAAGTAAGTTAAGAACCTTTTAATTAAGGTTATTAATTTCATTTTGTAGGGAAATATAAGAATTAGTAATATGCATTTACTAATTAGATTTTCCGAGATATTTCGATCATTATTTTTGGACAGAGCATTTCCAGGAATTATGGAAACCGAATTTTTGCTTTAATGAATATCTTGAGAATATTTTCGGTTTTGGAAATTCCTTGGTGCCCAAACTTCCTTGTCTATAAATACTTGAAATTTTCCTTTCTAGCAAACTAATCCTTCGTAACAACAGACTTCCTATTTTGTTGTTGTTACTGGTGTAGTCGCTTATTCGGAAAGGAGAGTAACCTAATTAGGCGAACTCTCTTACGGCCGCTCAGTTTAAAGTCTTCTTTGGGATTGAGAAGCTATAACGTGTATCGTTGGTGGGAAACTAGATAATTGCGGTTTATATTTTGTTTTCGATTGATTTGATTGACTAACGGTGGTTGAAATCTGATTGCACCTAGTTTGTTTATGCTTGAGGATCTTCTCTTTAGACTGTTGTTAGTTATAAAGACGATCTTGTGATAATTCATTGTTAACCGACTCCGTTCTGTGCGTCATTGATCACAAGAGATTCAAGTGATTGTGTGCAGGTTTTTATTGAAGATTTGAAGAAAAAGAAGATGTTGAAGATCTGACTTGGGTTTATAATCTTTGGTGTGCACAATACTTGTTTTGTTAAAAGAGGATCCGATTAATAATCGGTTTATCCGTATGGTAGATTGAATTGATTAATTGAGTAGATCGGCATCAACGCAATTCTTTGGATTAAGAGTGTTGTTGTCTTAATCTTAAACAATTACTTCGGTAATTGAACATAAGATAGATCTAAGGACTTGACAAAGGAGTTTATGTTAAGATAAACGGAAGATCCTTTGTCCGACTCATACCACTTGGTTGAATAGAGTTGATACCAAACAGATTTGTTGTTCCTTTACTGTTTGGAATACGAACCAAAGGAATTGTTCCAAGTACGTGACTTATTTATAAGTTGGAGGCGTTGGGAATACAGACGGAACTAGGTGAACTATAGGTTTAGTTTCTTGGTCTCAACTATACGAAGTTAGGTGTAATTTTGTGTAGCGGCTTAATCCTGAGAGTATTCAATTCTGGACAAGGTATCGATGTTTTTCTGCATTTGTTATTTCCTCGTTAAAAAAAATCTTGTTAATTCCTATTTACTTGATAAGCAATCCTATTGTGTTTGGTTAAGTCTGAACTTTTGTATCAAGTAAACATACTTCATTGTTTCATTGTCTCGCTCGTATCCATAGACGATCACACGAAGTCTGAACCGATTAGTTTTGTTGTCTCGACTCAGTCCATAGACAACCACTTTCGGAGAAAGGACTTATAGGTAGGAAAAGTTATAGCTTGTGGTATATTTGGGTACCCTCGCCTTTTCACTATATAAAGGAGAACTTTAGCAACTGGGAAACCTAATCCCCACACCTTCTGTGTGTTACTAGTTTCATAGCTAGAGTCGATTCTCCTTTAACCTTAGGTTTCTATCGAGACCCTGTAGGTTAACGACTTCAAAGACTTCATTGGGATTGTGAAGCCAGACCCAACCATTTTCTTTGTAGTTGTGTGTTCTGATCTTGCCCGATTCTATCGTATTGAGTACAATTGAAATAATTGACTCGAGATTAATTTCTCCGATAGGAAAGATAAAAGTAATCACAAACATCTTCGTCCCATCGTTTGTGATTCCACAATATCTTGTTTCGCTAGTCGATTAAGATTATTGTGAGGTGATTCATAATACTAGGTTGTTCTTCGGGAATATAAGACTGGTTTATCAATTGGTTTATGTTTACCTTGATTTATCAAAAGAAGGAACAAAAACTCTTGGGTATTTCTGTGGGAGACAGATTTTTTCAAACTATAGACTTTTCTGCTTGAGATAGATTTTTTTTATCATGTCTTCGACTTTGGGTCGTAGTAACTCTTGGTTGTGGGTGAGATCAACTAAGGGAATCAAGTGCGTAGTATCCTGCTAGGTTCAGAGACGTAAGGAACGCAATTGTACCTTGAATCAGTGTAATATTGATTAGGATTCAATTACAGTCTAGTCTGAAGTTAATTGGTAGAAGGCTATAGCCTTTAGCGGCTTAATACAGTGTGGTGTTCAATCTGGACTAGGTCCCGGGGTTTTCTGCATTTGCGGTTTCCTCGTTAACAAAATTCTGGTGTCTGTGTTATTTCTTTTCCGCATTATATTTTGTTATATAATTGAAATATCACAGTTTGTGCGTTAATATCAATCAATTAGAATATCCAACCTTTGGTTGTTGGTTTACATTGATTGACACTTGAACATTGGTCTTTGGTACAGTTCAAGTAACTCCTCTTATATTCAATCAGGCTCGCATATTTCTATTTGTTGATTACGGATTGAATTAAGAGTTATAGATATTAAACTCTTTGATATACTTTACTCTAGATTGAGTCTGAATGTCTAGTTGATTCTCCAGAAAGTGTATTGAAGTAATTCTTCTCAGATTTCCAAACGAATTGTTGGGTGTGGTTGTTAGACCCCCGCATTTTCAACAATGTCATAACCACCTAAAGGCATGACATGTAAATCAGCTTCAAAGGAATGGCCCTGCATTTGCCACTATAATTTGGAACAAACCCCTGAGCTTGTTGTTCTCTCACCATTTGCAATTGTGACTAGCATGTTTGATGTGTGTTGGATGTCACAACAAAGTCTTTTAGTTAAATAAGCATCAATGAAGCTATGTGTACTACCTGTGTCCACCAAAATTGCAACTGGTTGTTTCTTTAGCTTCCCTGAAATGCGTATAGAATCACCATTATGTTGGCCAGTGAGAGCATTGAGATAAATCTCCATGTCAGTCTCCACAATGGTGTTTGTTGGCTCTACCTCTGGTGAAGGTAATTGCCTCTCTTGAGAAATATCATCCTCAGCTGATACCATATATAGTTGTTGTGTTTTGCATTTATTCCCATGCACATACTTCTCATCACAGTTATAACATAAGTTTTTAGCTCTTCTTTGAGACAACTGCTCTTGTGTGAGGCGTCTAACAGGGGGAACATAAGGTGTTTTAGGTGGTGTCGGTGTTGGTGAAGGAATGATTGGAAGGGGGTTAGACTTGTGGGTGTTGGATGGTTTGGGAAAATAAGAAGAAGTGGTTGGTTGTTTAGTGAGGAGGGTTTTAGATGGTTGAGTAAGACTTTGTTCTTGTAATCTGGCTAAGAAGAAAGCCCAAGAAAGGGAGGTGGGGTTATGCATTCGAACTTAGTTACTAATTTATTGTTTGAGTCCACCGATGAAACTCATAACAAAATATTCCTCATATAGGCTAGAGTTTTTTTCAATCATGAGAGCCTTAAGTTGTTCAAATGTTTGAAAGTATTCCTCCACAATAGTAATTTAGGTGAATTTGTTAAAACAACCAACATAGTTATCATTTGCTAGAAGCAGATGCGCAACAAAAAGAAGAAAGCCCAAGAAAGGGAGGTGGGGTTAAAGCATCCATTATTTTGGTTATGCAACTACTAAAACGATGTATATATTTAAAAATAACATTCCAACAAAAAGAAGAAGATGCGCAACAAATTATGCGGCCACCACAAAGGATGTGTAGATTCTTATTCAACCATATCTTAGTTCATGCATTCACTAATTTCGTTATGGAACCACTAAATTGATGTATATGCCTAAAACATAAAATTCCATAAAAATAAAGAGGCGTAAAGAACTATACAGTCATTTTCTCGGCTTCGTTACAAGTTATGAATCCATTTTTATAGATGTTTGATTTTAGTGCTTGGAAAAAAAGTTGATGCATAATGTATACGCAACCATATTTTTCCATGCGTATCAAGTTATGCATCTATTTTCTCAGACATAAAAAAAATTATGCAACAACTTTTATATTTCAGTGCTAACAAAAAAAAAGTTAGATAATGCGTTATGCAGTTATTTTATCTAGTGCATGACAGATTATGCAGCTGTTTTTTTGGTTGTTTTCAGTGTTAACAAAAAAATTGTTTCACAACACGTTATGAAGCTATTTTCTCGGATGTATAAAAAGTTATGCTTCGATTTTATCGGATGTATAATAGGTTATGCATCGATTTTAACGAATGCTTAAACAGATTATGCATCCATTTTCATAACTGCGTAACAGGTTATGCATCCAATTTGACGACTACACATGCAGTTACATAAACACCTTAAAAACAAGATATATAAAGAAAAGAGGGAAAAAATGTAAAAAGCTTGTAGCTGCAGCAGGAATAAAATGCCAAATCTGCCTCCCTACTGAGTTAGAAAGATGATTGAAATGTTAAAGAATTTAAGAGCAGGTTGATGATGCCCAATACTAGTAACTGACTAACCTCTGTGGCATAAATGTATAAAACAATAAAAGTTCCTGAAATACAAAAAGAGCTCCAAACAGAAGAGTCGTGGTTAGATTCCCAGGCTGATGTAGCGTTAAAGGAAAGAGGAATATGCAACAAGTGAAGAACATTGTTGATAGCACGAGCTTGCGACCTATCCTATCTACAATGGCTGCCGCAAATAGAAGCCAAACTTTTGAATAAAAATCTAAGACCAAACAGTCAAAAATTAAGAAAAAGTTCAAATTTTAGTGACTATAAAGTATGGGAAACTGTCATTTCATGCTTAAATAAAGGAAAACCTAGTAGAACTTATTAAGCATCCAACATTTCAGTCCCAACATTACAAGTAAGTGAACAAAAGCACCAATAAAAAGCAAAAAGTTACAAGGCAGAGAGAGAGTAACTGAAAGTGATAATATCTACATCCTATCACATACCTTGAAAGAAGAAACCGGAAGATAGATAATCTCGTCTAAAGTAGAAACAACACAGTAGAAAATATGTAGTGAAGCTACGGGGGTTGGTTTCTAGTATCAAACACCGTGAATTGCAGTTCCCTCTCATTCGTTTGTTTTACACATGCTTTATGTGAAAGTAAAGAAAATATCTAGATATAAAGTATGAAACATATCTTTGCAACATCCATAAAGGTTCTAGAATTTACACATCGTCATATTAAAAAAATTTGTCAACAAATCAAATACATTATAATATTTCATGTCTGACAAGGTCTTTATAAAAAAGAAAAATATATTAACTAACATTTCTGACAAGGTCACAGAACAAGACTATGAAGGAAATCTCTAGCTCTGGAAAACAATGGAACATCTGGCGTTGCATCGATGAATGATATTAAGATTAGAGAAACTTGCATTAACTTGCTTGGACTACTGTTGTATTCTTGCTAATAAAGATTTTTGAGAAGTGAATAACATTAGAGAGTACAGTGGATATTATTCTATTTGTACCTTTATTATCTCTTATATAGAATCTGTGGAAAAAAAACATGAAAAATCAAAGAAAAATTGAAGAAAACCTTACTAGATCTACATCATGATGGAGATGATGTACGTGTGGATCAATGAGAATGAGGTCGATTAAGATATTTATAATTGGGGGAATGAGTCCTGACCAGTCAGCACCAACATAAACACAATGATTGTATATCGATCAATACTAATCGTTACTCTCACTTTTTAAGTTTAGATTTTGTGACTTAGAATTACAATTATGAAAGAGGATGATGATAAACATAGAAATTGCCCCTCTTTATGAAGAAGAGAAAATAAATCTCGGAGAAAAAATAATTTTAGAAAATATCGGCCTATGATGAATTTTTTTTACCAGAAGTGGGTGTGCGCGTGAACTCTTCCACCCGTGCGTTTGATGCTGAAAAAAAGTGAAAAAATAGGTCTAATAGTAGTTTCTACTTGTTATAACACTGCTCGGTCGAACTCGCAAGTGTTGCTATCTCAATCTTGTTTGTCAAGTTTAGTTGCCAAAACTATAAGTTTTGATTTCTAGTCTACTTATAGCTAAGTCTCATATTAGGATAGAAAGTATAGTTGAGCTTTAGATTTCACGACGTTCATCGAATGAAGATGAAGAACTACTCAAGGGAACTTGTGGAACTTCATCAACAAAAGGTAAGACTTGAACTCATCTATCACTCAAAAGTCTATCTACTCTATCTCCTATTTGAGACAAAAAGTCGTATTGCCATATAGACTTCAATTATACACATTTGGTATTTCGAGCTGAGTTTATCTCGCTTATCTATTTCTCGAAAGATGTGTTGGTAAGATCTCGCTTTAACCAAGTTCATCTTTTATTCTTGATGAAAGTCAAAAGATTATCACGTGAAAATCGCCTTGTAACATCTTACATGATTCATTTGAGACAGTCATTTGATGTAGACTCAGAATGTTTCGTATTGATAATTCGATCATTTGAAAATTTCTTTGAAGCTAATAGTTTGTGTGCGACAGCTACTGTCGTCTTCCAAGAATGTTTCAATGATTGAAACGAGGGTTTAGAACATGTAACCATGATTGGATATAAACATAGTGTGTATTAACATTTGTGTAAAGTACATAACCGAGAACCATGGTATGCGAACCCGTACGCGTACTGGTTGGTTGTTGGAAGTCCGGGAACTAAGTATGCGTACCCGTACGCGTACTGGCGGAAGTTTAAGTCCCGTGAATTTCTGCTAGAGTTTGGAAGTGTAAATGGTATGCCTACCCGTACGCGTACTAGCGTAACCAAACTCATTCCGGCTACTTAGGTATGCGTACCCGTTTGCATACTTAAGTAGGTTATGTTCTAAAATCGGTTTTTTCATGAACTAATACATTTATATAATAAGGAATGCAATCTTTTGCAAACCTGGCTAAAATGTTCATGAAACGATTCGATAGAATCAAAATCGATTTTGCTTCAATTGTGTCTTGTATACTTCTATGAGAATATAAACAATCGAACAACTCTCTAACTAGTTTCATTTGAGTTATTTGAACTAGTTATGATAAAGATGAATCAGGTTGATATGAAAGTGCTCATATGGATAACCATTGGTTAATTATTTTTGAACCAACTAAGTGTACACATTTAGGTACGGGTTACCTTATCTAAATGATGGTATATTTCATTTGTGTATAACAAGCTAATTTCAATATAACGGTTGAAAGATATTAGCTTGAATCTAATCAGGTTTTCATCTGACGGTGAATATGGAATGCTTTGTTAATAAGGTAGCATTGATTGCAAACCCTGATTTGGAGACTATGTAAAGGAGAACTCTAACACCTGGGAAACCTAATCCCCGCACCTCATGTGTGATACTTTTTGCGACTAGAGTCGATTCTTCTTTAATCTTAGGTTTTTCACGAAATCCTGTAGGTTAACGACTTGAAGACTTCATTGGGATTGTGAAGCCAGACCCAACTATTTTCTTTGTAGTTACGTGTTCTAATCTTGTTGTTTTCTATCATGTTGAGTACTATCTTCTTTAAGATTTGCTCGAGATTTATTCTCCGATAGGCAAGATTGAAAAGTAGTCACAAACATCTTCGTCTCATCGTTTGTGATTATGTTAGAGCATTGCTCGGTCGAACTCGCATGCGTTTCTATCTCAAGCATGTTCGTCAATGTTAGTGATCAAAACTATGAGTCTTGATTTCTAGCCTATTTAGATGTCTCAGAACTAGGACATAGATTGTGTCGTTGGCCTTTAGGCTTCACGACGTTCATCTCTTGAAGACGAAGAACTACTAAGGGGAGCTTGTGGAACTTCATCGACAAAAGGTATGTGGAGACTGAAACTTTTCTATCACTTGGAAAGTATATTCTACTCTATCTCCTATATTGAGACAAAAGTCTTATTACGATATAGTTTTCTATTATACACATTTGAGATTTCGAGATGAGTTTATCTCGCTTATATATTTCTCGGAATATGTACTGGAAAGCTTTTGCTTCGGCCGAATTCATCTAACATTCGTGACGAAATTTCGAATAAGATCATATGAAAATTTCTGAGTTACATCTTACATGGTTTGTGTGATACAACCATTTGGTGTTCTCTTGGAATATTTCATTATGAGAATTTCAATAACTTGAAAATCGCTTTGACGAAAAATAGTTTGTGAACAACAACTATATAACGTCCTTTAAGAAAGTTTCAATGATTGAAATAAAGATTTTAGAATCATGTAACCATGTTTGGATATAAACATAGTGTGTTAATCACAATAGTGTACAAGGACATAACCGGGAACCTGAAGTATGCGTATCCATACGCGTACTGGTGGTTACTGATGTCTGGGAAAGTATGCGTACCCGTACGCATACCGGCGGAAAGTTCACGTTTGTGAAAATCTGTTGGAGTTTGGAATGTGTTGAAGTATGCGCACCCGTAAGCGTACTGGCGTAAATAAACTCAAGTCTGGCTACTCAAGTATGCGTACCCGTTTGCGTACTTGAGTGGGTTAATTTTTAAAATCGGTTGTGTACATGAACTTCAAAAAATTTATAATAAGGAATGCAATATTTGCAAACCGTGGCTATAATGTTCATGAATTGATTCAAGTGAATCAAACCGAATTTTTTTCGATTCTGTTCTAGTATACTTCTATGAGAATATAGCAATTCAACGACTCTTTAACTAGTTTCATTTGAATCATTTGAACTAGTTATGGATAAGATGAATATGGTTGATATGAGAGTCATCATATAGCTAACTTCATTTGACCATTGTTGAGCCAACATGGGTGTACACGTTTGGGTACGGTTACATAAACCTAAATGAAGGTACATTTCATTTGTGTGTAACAAGCTAAGTTCGATCTAACGGTTGAAAGATATTAGCTTGGTTGAATTAGGTTTTTCATCTAACGGTGAATATCGAATGCTTTGTTACCAAGGTAACTTAGAAGAGTGCAAATCCTGATTTAAAATCTATATAAAGGAGAACTCTAGCAACTGGGAAACCTAATCTCCACACCTCCTGTGTGTTACTAGTTGCATAAGCTAGAGTCGATTCACCTTTAGCCTTTGGTTTTCCTGAACCTTGTAGGTTAACGACTTAAAATACTTCATTGGGATTGTGAAGCCACACCCAACTATTTCTCTTGTAGTTGCGTGTTCTGATCTTGCTCGATTCTATTGTTTGAGTACTATTTTCTCTAAGATTTTCTCGAGATTAATTTCTCCGACAGGCAAGATAAAACGTGATCACAAACATCTTCGTCTCATCGTTTGTGATTCCAAAATATCTAGTTTCGCCATCATACGATTTATATTATTGCGAGGTGATTGATAATACTAAGCTTTTCTTCGGGAATATAAGTCTGGTTTATCAATTGGTTCTTGTTCACCTTGATTTATCAAAATACGGAACAAAAACTCTTGGGTATTTCTGTGGGAGACATATTTATTCAATCCTATAGACTTTTCTGTGTGAGACAAATTTGTTTATCAAGTTTTCGACTTTGGGTCGTAGGTCGTAGCAACTCTGGGTTGTGGGTGAGATCAACTAAGGGAATCAAGTGCGTAGTATCCTGCTGGGATCAGAGACGTAAGGAGCGCAACTGTACCTTGAATCAGTGTGAGATTGAATAGGGTTCAACTACAGTCCAGTCCGAAGTTCATTGGTAGTAGGCTAGTGTCTGTAGCGGCTTAATACAGTGTGGTGTTCAAACTGGACTAGGTCCCGGGGTTTTTCTGTATTTGTGATTTCCTCGTTAAAAAAATTCTGGTGTCTGTGTTATTTGTTTTCGGCATTATATTTTGTTATATAATTGAAATATCATAGGTTGTGCGTTAAGATCAATCAATTAGAATACCCAACCTTTGGTTGTTGATTTATATTGATTGACACTTGAACATTGGTCTTTGGTACCATTCAAGTTTACTCTTCTTATATTCAATTGGGCTCGCAGATTTCTATTTGCTGATTGCAGATTGAATCAATAGTTAGAGATATTAAACTCTTTGATATACTTTTATCTAGATTGAGTATGACTGTCTAGTTGATTCTCTAGAAAGTATATTGGAGTAAGTCCTCTCAGATTGCCAAACGAATTGTTGAGTGTGGTTGTTATACCCCTGCATTTTCAGATTCCATAATATCTTGTTTCGTTAATCGATTAAGATTATTGTGAGGTGATTGATAATACTAGGCTGTTCTTCGGGAATATAAGTCTGGTTTATCAATTGGTTCCTGTTCACCTTGATTTATCAAAAGACGGAAAAACTCATAGGTATATCTGTGGGAGGCAGATTTATCTATACGATAGACTTTTCTAAGGGATTCAAGTGCGCAAAATCCGGCGTGGTTCAAAAGGCGTGAGGAACGCAATTGTACCTTGATCAGTGTGAGATTGATTAGGGATTAACTACATTCCATACCGAAGTTAGCTTGGTAGAAGGCTAGTGTCTGTAGCGGCTTAATACAGTATGGTGTTCAAATATGGACTAGGTCCCGGAGTTTTTCTGCATTTGCGGTTTCCTCGTTAACAAAATTTTTGGTGTCTGTGTTATTTATTTTCCGCATTATATTTTGTTATATAATATAAATATCACAGGTAGTGCGTTGTTCAATCAATTATAGAATCAAACCTTTGGTTGTTGATTTACATTGATTTACACTTGAACATTGGTCTTTGGTACCATTCAGGCTTACTCTTCTTATATTGAATTGGGCTCGCAGATTTATATATGTTGATTGCAGATTGAATTAAGAGTTAGAGATATAAACTCTTTGATATAATTTTATCTAGATTGAGTCTGAATGTCTAGTTGATTCTCTAGAAAGTATATTGGAGTAAGTCCTCTCAGATTTCCAAACGAATCGTTAGGTGTGGCTGTTAGACCCCCGCATTTTCAGTTGGTATCAGAGCAGGCAAACACGTTAAAGATGTTAGAGCACTGCTCGGTTGAACCCACCAAGCGTTGGTATGTCAAGATTGTTTGTCATATTTAGTTCCAAAACTCGAGTCGCTATTATGTAAACTACAGTCAACTTCGATAGGTTAGACTAGAAATGATAGAAGTATTGTGCTCTAGTTACTCACAAAGATCTGAAGATGGTTTGAAGACAACAAAGACATTATCCTCCAACTTGAGGTTAGTAACTATGACTTGACTTGTTCCATTTCCATCTTGTGTCTTTCAAGTCGTGTATATTGAAAACAAAACTGCGAAACATGATTACACTCTAGTTAGACATAGTATTACGAAATATAATACGAGGTTTATTGCTTAACCATTAAACTTTGTAGATAAGACATCGACATAATCGGTTGAATGCTATTGTGATATGTATGAGGATAAGGTGAGGATTTCATCCTAGGAAACAATGTTTCACATGTGTTTTAAGGAAGTAAGTTCATAAACTTGTTTATGAATCGAAAAGGAAATCGCCAGGCATTATTGGGATTTTTATTCATTGCATATCTTGTGAACATCCAATATGTGTGATTTAGTACAACCGCTCATGACTTGTTTGTTTTCTTGGTAAAACTATTCACAAAGGCCTGACTTATGTATAGGTATGAATTTTATTAGTGAAACCGATCTTAAGTAATCACCTGAGATGATATGATCGAGTTTGTGATTTTGTGTATGACCGACTCTGAGTAAAAGGGATCCGATCCTAGTAAGAGGTGCAGCACATCACAAAGGGGAATCGATCCTTGTGTGAGGTGCAGCAAAGGGGAACGATCATATGGACATGTGCAACACATACAAGTTAGATACCATAATTATGTGGGGAACCGATCCTATGGACATGTGCAACAAGAGGGAACCGATCCTCTAAACATGTGCAATCGGCCACAAAAAGTCTCAATAAAATCCGAGCACGTTTTGTGTTGTTAACATAAAAATTTATCCAAAAATATCTTTTCGAATTTTCTATTATTCTAGAAATATTAGAGATACCGAAAACATATTTGGTTAATGTGTAAAGATGTCGACATACTTTGAACATGTGTAGTAACGCTTATCTTTAATTGTTCATTATTATTCCTTAATAGCTAAAGGAAGAGAATCCCAGGATCGAAACATAAGTAAGTTAAGAATCTTTTAATTAAGGTTATTAATTTCATTTTGTAGGGAAATATAAGAATTAGTGCATTTACTAATTAGATTTTCCGAGAGATTTCGATCATTATTTTTGGACAGAGCATTTTCAGGAATTATGAAAACCGAATTTGTGCTTTAATGAATATCTTGAGAATATTTTCGGTTTTGGAAATTCCTTGGTGTCCAAACTTCCTTGTCTATAAATACTTGAAGTTTGCCTTTCTAGCAAACTAATCCTTCATAACAACAGACTTCCTCTTTTGTTGTTGTTATCGGTGTAGCCTCCTATTCGGAGAGGAGAGTAACCTAATTAGGCGAAATCTCTTACGGTCGCTCAGCTTAAAGTCTTCTTTGGGATTGAGAAGCTCTATTAGTACTGTTGGTGGGAAACTAGATATTTGTAGTTTATCTTTTGTTTTCGATTGATTTGATTAACTAACGGTTGTTGAATCTTTGTTTGCACCTAGTTTGTTTATTCTTGAGAACCTTCTCTTCTGATATAAGGCTCACTCAAACTAGATCAAAGATTTAACGTTTCTGCGGATCTAAGTTTTTTTCTAGATCCGTAAGATAGATTCATTGATTTTCCATTGTTAACAGACTCTGTTATGTGCGACAAATCAATAAGGAATCAAGTTTTTTTTTGCAGATTGTTACTTTGAAGGTTAAATCGAAGATTGAAGATTTGAAGAAGAAGTTGTTGTGAATCATTAAGAATATATATTAGATCTAGTTCTAAAGAGAACGTCTGTTCTGCTAGGATATTGGGTATCAAATATCTATTGAGAACTTCGGTTCTGCTAGATATTATCAAATCAAGAATACTGATGAAGCTGAGTAACTAGGATTTTAGTTTACTTAGTATTGTCTACACGAATTTGCAGGTTTACTTTTTATAGCGTCCTAATTCAATTGAGTATTCAAAACTAGACTAGGTCCCGGGGTTTTTCTGCATTTGCGGTTTCCTCGTTAACAAAATTCTGGTTTGTGTGCTCTACTTTATTTCCGCATTATAATTGTTTTTATATTATAATTAAAGTAAATACACTTGTACGTTAACTAGGCCCTTGATATTTATCTTTTAAGGTTTCGGTTATCAAGTGAACACTTTGTTGTAGTATTGTCTCGATTTCATATCCATAGACGATCACACAAAGTGTATTGGATTTCTCCACTTGTCTTATATAATTATTCAGGTGTTAGGCCATTCCGGACTAACCTTATTCAAGTGGACACTGTGTTGAACTATTCCTTGAGTGATTGTTGCTCCAAGAGGTTTATACACGGTAGAGATTGAATAGGTTGTGATCAAATAAAAAGATTGTGGTGTATTTGGGTATCCTCGTCTTTTCAAAAGACCTTATAAGTCTGTGTTTGTAGAGATGTGCTATCTCTATAAATGTATCACCAGTCTTTGATGACTCTAATTACTTATGGTGGAAAATTGATATGCGTGCATTTCTTCAAGCGCGTGATTTTCAATCATGGGTTTATATTGTTAATGGCTATGATGCTCCCGTTGTTGCAGTTGGAGATGTGACCGTTCCTAAGGATATTGGTACATATGACGCTGCTGAGATACTTGCTGCAAAGCAAAACTCCGACGGTTTGAATGCTATCATACATGCCATTACCCCAGATCTTCAGCACCATGTGACTACGTGTATTCGGTCTAAATATGCTTGGGATATCTTAGAAACCATATTTGAAGGTAATACCAGTGAAAAGGAAGCTAGGCTTCAAAACCTTAATTCCGATTGGGAAAACCTTCGTATGGCAGATGAAGATTCATTTGATGAGTTTAATCACAAAGTGTCTGAAATTGTTAATGCATATTTTGCATTAGGTAAGACTATTCCTGAAAAAGACATTGTGATGAAAATTCTCAGATCGCTGCCATCTAGATACGATTCTAAGAAGCATGCCATCGTTGAGGTAAATAACCTTGATGCTCTTTCCAGAAATACTCTGGTTGGGAAGCTTAAGATCTTTGATCATGAGCATACATCCAAAATCGGGAAGGATGTTTCCTTTAAAGCACAAAAGAACACTAAATTTCTTGATAAAAGTAAAAGTGTTTGTGTCTCTGAGGATGATCTTTCTGAGGCTGATTCATCAGATGAAGATCTTGATAAGTCAGTCTCTTTGATCAAAAAACAGTTTAGAGATCTTCTATTGAAGAGAAGTAAACGGTTTTCCAGAGATAAACCAGGTCATCAGTTAAACCTCACAATCGCGTTCCTCCTAAAAACAGGGATGTTGAAGAGACTGATGACGAGGATATACCTCACTGCTTTAAGTGTAAGGGTTACGGTCATTTTGCAAATGAGTGTCCAAACCGCAGAAAATACACTGGGAACAAAGGTCTAGCTGCAACCCTTGATGAAATGTCTGATCAATATGATTCCAATGAAGAAGAAAAATCAAGTGTTGCACTTCTTTGTGAAAATATTGATTTTGATAATTGTAGCAATACATACATCAATCTTGATATTCTTTCAGAAGAAGACTCAACCAGTCTGGAAGAAATAATTGACCTTTCTGTTAGAAACTCTCTGTCTGATTTTTCAGGTTCTACCATGTGTCTATCAGCTTGCACATCCCGGGCGTCTGAATCCTCATATGCGTTGACATGCTCTTATTGTTCACTCAAGGGTCATGAACTTTCAAAGTGTTTCAAGTACAAACACAAGATGAGATATGTCAACAAACTTCAAACGAAGAGCAAATCGACTAGCAAATAAGCTTAAACTCGCTTAAAAAACTACCGAGGTATGTAAGATTTTGTCTTCTTCGAAGAAGTTAGTTTCCGAAGATAAGATAAGACCATTAGAAAAGAAAGTATGGTCTAAACATTTTGATAGACAAGGTTCCATGAATTCCTTCCAAAAGGAACATGGTGGACAGAGTTGTTCACCGTAGAACAACTTGATTGTGTTGTTTAGTGTATCTTGTCTCATGTTCCTAATCAAAAGAGACAAGATTGTGCACATCTAAGGCTTTAGGAAAAGTTTGTTTTCTTCTTTTATTAGTTTTTGAAAAATTGGAATTCCCTGTCAATCAATAAAGAAGGGTTATTCTCGACAATTGTGGATTGTTCGTGTACGAACCTGTTTAAGGGTTGCGTAACCCTACATTCCGTTTTCCTTCTCTGGAACTCTTTTTATCTTAAGACTGCTTGTTGAGTTTAAATTGTGATTTCCTCTCACAAACCCGTACTCTTATGGATACTACAAGCATCATGTCTTCTGATGGAAAAGATGTTAATATGATTGTTAGGCCATCAATCATGAAGGAAAAAGAGAAATCTCCGTTGCCTCCAACTTTGAAAAGAAAAAAAGGAATGTGAGGAAGCCAAGAGATGTTCCTTCAAATTCTCAGAAGTTTTCTGGTGTTCTTGATGAGTTGAAGGATACAAGAAAGGAGATTAGAACTCTTGAATTTCAGAAGGACCTGGTTTGACATCATCAGCTTATAAGGTTTGTTGGAATTGACTCCTATCTTCACGAACCATATGTTCCCATGGTTGTTGACGGCAAGGAGTTCGGGGACGATAAAGAATTCTTTAGAGGTCTCAATGTCTAGATACTTCTTATGAGAATTTTTATTCTTGTTTTTGTTTAGAAGGATTACTAGGGTTTGGAATAGCCATTATTGTGATTACACATAGCTAGTTCCAAACGTTTTTTCATCTTCAAGGTTTTTAGATCTATTTATTTAAATTCTAAGTTATTACACAGCTAGATCCAAACGTTTTTTCATCTTCAATGTTTTTAGATTTATTTATTTAAAATATAAGTTATTTGGAAGATGATGTTTGCGATTTTAATCTTTATGGTTTTATGTATTGCAAATTTTTATCGGATATGTTGTTTACGTCCGTGAACCTTGACTGTCCCATACTTGTTCAAAAGTTATCTCTATTATATGTCGGTATGAAAATATTGATAAAAGATATAATGAACTTTTGACAAACAAAAGTTATGCCTTTTATGTCATTATGCAAATATTGATGGAAGAAAGGATGAACTTTTGTTTACAAGAATTGTCTATTTTATGTCATTGTGCAAATAGTGATGGAAAATAGAGTGAATTATTGGTTATTCCGAAGTATTGATCTTCCCGGATCCACATCTTTGTGTATTTACTGTGTTGCTCTGTAAGTTCTCTTATGTCGAGCATGTGCAATTGAATTGATCATCTTGTGTGGTTAATTCTATTGATTTTTGGATACAAATTCATGTTTTCATGTGATTTGGTTATATCCAATGAAATCCTTTTTTTCTTGTAAAAGCAAGGTCGCCTTTGTTGTTCTCTCGGGAATGACATTTTATGGGGGAGAGTTCGCTTATGAACTTGTGCTTAATCGTCATATCTTTGTGGGGAGTGCGGATGTGGAATTTTATAGGGGTTATCTTGTATCTTTATAAACTCCTTGATGAATGCATTTAGCTTTGGATTTAATTGCGTCTAAATTTGTTGGTATGTTGTTCTCTTTTGGTCATGAAGAATCTCTATGGAAATTTCATGAGGATCCCACTAGTTTTCGTACCTTTGCCAATTTTTATTGACAAAAAGGGGGAAAACTAACGTGTAGTTTCATACTACAAATACATATGGTTTATGGATCATTATGTAAGATGGAGTGGTTTTCATATTGATATGATGTATTGACTAAGGGGGAGTAATACATATCACCATAGTATTATTGTCAAAGTTGTGATGCAATTGAACTTTGATACTGTGTAATAATACTACGACATTGCATAACAATGAGTGAGAGCATTTGTTTTCTCATTGTTATCGCTACGGATCCTCAACAACGATGATACTAAACTTACAACCTTTGGAATCATTGAGTACTTGGAAGTGATGAAGATTTCGAGTAATGTTGAAGATTCCAAGGAGATCAAGCATTTGGATGAGAAGCTACAAAGTTTTTATTTATTTTGTAATCCATATTTATTGATAGTTTTGTCACTAAAATTGAAAAAACGGGAGATTGTTAGAGCATTGCTCGGTCGAACTCGCATGCGTTGCTATCTCAAGCATATTTTTCAATGTTAGTGATCAAAAATATGAGTCTTGATTCCTAACCTATTTAGATGTCTCGGAACTAGTACATAGATTGTGTAGTTGAGATTTAGACTTCACGGCGTTCATATATTGAAGACGAAGAACTACTAAGGGGAGCTTGCGGAACTTCATCGATAAATGTGGAGACTGAAACTTATCTATCACTTGGAAAGTCTATTTCTACTATATCTCCTATATTGAGACATAAGTTGTATTACGATATAGTTTTCTATTATACACATTTGAGATTTCGAGATGAGTTTATCTCGCTTATATATTTCTCGGAATATGTGTTGGCAAGCTTTCGCTTCGGCCGAATTCATCTTACATTCGTGACGAAAGTCCGAATAAGATCATATGAAAATTTCCGGGTTACATCTTACATGGTTTGTGTGATACAATCATTTGGTGTTGTCTTGGAATGTTTCATTATGATAATTTCAATAACTTGAAAATCGCTTTGACGAAAAATAGTTTGTGAACAACAACTAATAACATCATTTAAGAAAGTTTAAATGATTGAAATAAAGAGTTTAGAATCATGTAACCATGTTTGGATATAAACATAGTGTGTTAATCACATTAGTGTACAAGTCCAAAACCGGGAACCTGAAGTATGAGTACCCGTACGCGTACTGGTGGTTACTGATGTCTGGGCAAGTATGCGTACCCGTACGCATACCGGCGGAAAGTTCACGTTCGTGAAAATCTGTTGGAGTTTGGAATGTGTTGAAGTATGCGCACCCGTACGCGTACTGGCGTAACCAAACTCAAGTCTGGTTACTCAAGTATGCGTACCCATTTGCGTACTTGAGTGGGTTACTTTCTAAAATCGGTTGTATACATGAACTTAAACATTTATATAATAAGGAATGCAATCTTTGCAAACCGTGGCTATAATGTTCATGAATTGATTCGAGTGAATCAAACCGAATTTGTTTCGATTGTGTTCTTGTATACTTCTATGAGAATATAAAAATTGAACGACTCTTTAACTAGTTTCATTTGAGTCATTTGAACTAGTTATGGATAAGATGAATATGGTTGATATGAGAGTTATCATATGGCTAACTTTGGTTGACCATTGTTGAGCCAACATGGGTGTACACGTTTGGGTACGGTTACATAAACCTAAATGAGGGTACATTTCATTTGTGGGTAACAATCTAAGTTCGATCTAATGGTTGAAAGATATTAGCTTGGTTGAATCAGGTTTTTCATCTAACGGTGAATATTGAATGCTTTGTTATCAAGGTAACTTAGAGTGCAAACCCGGATTTAAAATCTATATAAAGGAGAACTCTAGTAACTGGGAAACCTAATCCACACACATCTTGTGTGTTACTAGTTGCATAAGCTAGAGTCGATTCTCCTTTAAACTTTGGTTTTCCTAAAACTTGTAGGTTAACGACTTGAAAGACTTCATTGGGATTTTGAATCCAGACCCAACTATTTCTCTTGTAGTTGTGTGTTCTGATCTTGCCCAATTATACCGTTTGAGTATTATTTTCTCTAAGATTTGCTCGAGATTAATTTCTCCGGTAGGCAAGATAAAACGTGATCACAAACATCTTCCTCTCATCGTTTTTGATTCCAAAACATCTAGTTTCGCCATCATACGATTTATATTATTGTGAGGTGATTGATAATACTAAGTTGTTCTTCGGGAATATAAGTCTGGTTTATCAATTGTTCCTGTTCACCTTGATTTATCAAAAGAC
The DNA here is from genome assembly GCF_003573695.1 of Papaver somniferum. Lineage (NCBI taxonomy): Eukaryota > Viridiplantae > Streptophyta > Magnoliopsida > Ranunculales > Papaveraceae > Papaver > Papaver somniferum. The sequence continues at coordinate 72,228,883 of NC_039361.1, read as the reverse complement.
GGCACAAAAACTCTTGGGTATTTCTGTGGGAGACAGATTTATTCAATCCTATAGACTTTTCTGTGTGATACAGATTTGTTTATCAAGTCTTCGACTTTGGATCATATCAACTCTTGGTTGTGGGTGAGATCAACTAAGGGAATCAAGTTCGTAGTATCCTGTTTGTATCAGAGACGTAAGGAACGCAACTGTACCTTGAATCAGTGTGAGATCGAATAGGGTTCAACTACAGTCCAGTCCGAAGTTCATTGGTAGTAGGCTAGTGTCTGTAGCGGCTTAATACAGTGTGGTGTTCAAACTGGACTAGGTCTCGGGGTTTTTCTGTATTTGCGGTTTCCTCGTTAACAAAATTTCGGTGTCTGTGTTATTTCTTTTCCGCATTGTATTTTGTTATATAATTGAAATATCACAGATTATGCGTTAAGATCAATCAATTAGAATACCCAACCTTTGGTTGTTGATTTATATTGATTGACACTTGAACATTGGTCTTTGGTACCATTCAAGTTTACTCCTCTTATATTCAATCGGGCTCGCAGATTTCTATTTGCTGATTGCAGATTGAATCAAGAGTTAGAGATATTAAACTCTTTGATATACTTTTATCTAGATTGAGTCTGACTGTCTAGTTGATTCTCTAGAAAGTGTATTGGAGTAAGTCCTCTCAGATTGCCAAACGAATTGTTGAGTATGGTTGTTATACCCCATTTTCAGATTCCACAATATCTTGTTTCGTTAATCTGATTAAGATTATTGTGAGGTGATTGATAATACTAGGTTGTTCTTCGGGAATATAAGTCCTGTTTATCAATTGGTTCCTGTTCACCTTGATTTATCAAAAGATGGAACAAAACTCATAGGTATATCTTTGGGAGACATATTTATCTATATAATAGACTTTTCTAAGGGAATCAGGTGCCCAAAATCCGGCGTGGTTCGAAAGGCATAAGGAACGCAATTGTACCTTGATCAGTGTGAGATTAATTAGGGCTTAACTACATTACATACCGAAGTTAGATTGGTAGTAGGCTAGTGTATGTAGCGGCTTAATACAGTATGGTGTTCAAATATGGACTAGGTCCCGGGGTTTTTCTGCATTTGCGGTTTCCTCGTTAACAAAATTTCTGGTGTCTGTGTTATTTCTTTTCCGCATTATATTTTGTTATATAATAGAAATATCACAGGTAGTGCGTAGTTCAATCAATTAGATAATCCAACCTTTGGTTGTTGATTATATTGATTGACACTTCAATATTGTTCTTTGGGTACCGTTCAAGTTGTTTCACATAATAATCAGGCTCACATATTTCTATCTGTTTGATTTGCTGATTACATTGTGAAACAGAGATACAACTCTTGGATATACTTTTCTTGAGATTGAGTCTGACTGTCTAGTTGATTCTCTCGAAAGTATATTGGAGTTTGCCCATACAGATTGCTAAGCGAAATATTGGGCGTGGTTGTTAGACCCCCGCTTTTTCACCACTTGTGTTAAAAATGTTTTTTAGTCCACTTATATTTATGGTTAGTCAACGTAATTTTAGCCCAAATTACTTTTAGCCCGTGATTTTGTTTATAATTTGAATTTTTCTTCATATTATCTTTTTATTTTCTCATTTTCTTCCAATCATGTGTTTATTCTTAATCTTATGCATTTTTTTTTACTTATCTATCTATCCATCTAATGTTCTACAGAAAACCCAGTTAACTACTAGATATGCAGATCTTTCCAACAAAAATTCACTGCGCCCTTCGGCCGCACTTCCCATAAGTGATATTCTAGCCCTACTCTACGAACATTTCTGGGTCCGTCCCTGAGCCAGGGCCTCTGAATCGAGCGCTGAGGAAGTCAACCCCGAGCACACCTCAATGAATGGTCTTGTATAGTAAGAAATGAATCCCATTGATTTGTCTTTCTTCTTGAATGAGGTGTTAATATTGGCAATCTAATTCATAGCGGAGGCAACAAAATTAGTGAATAAGTGGACCAGATTTTATTAGAGGTGTTATATGGGTCTCTGATGGGCGTCATTTACACAATAAATTACTTCACTTATTTCTCATTATTACTAGTGGTAGTAAGGATCGCCCTCACAAGGAGCTATGTAATTGAGATGTTTTCCGGGATATTAAAACAAGAATAAAAGCAAGTACAAAGAGGATTGATTTGTCAAAAAAAAAAGTAGAAAATATGTTTAGGGGGCCATCTCTATTACTGAATATTAACTCAATTAGCATATCAGTAGAATAACAATAAGTTTTGCTATCCCCAAAACTATGTGTCACTGTATATGGAAGCGATTGACTACAAAATTTTATCCACCTAAGCCATTAACAATAAGCTTTGAAGATGTAACTCACTATAATGTTGTAAGGTTTGTGAATTTAGGTTGACTCTAACATCAAGAACATAAGCTCAGTTTTCATACTAGTGTTGTTTTCACACACAATTGCTCCACAAAATCCCTCTGCAAGGTCTCACATTTTCGATTTGTGTAAAGAGGTTTTCGAAAATTATACGTATCTCCAAACTCTCTACTAGCATTAACATAATCAATAAATTAATTTAGCGCGCATCTCAAACTATATAAGAATCACTCTTAAAGATCAGGTATGATGAAAACAACCGATAAGATGACTAAAACTCCAAATAAATCGTATAACTAATTAATCTTCACACTCATAACATTGAATTCATCCTTAATCGATAAAAGATTACATACTCATGTTACAAAGAAAAAAAAAAGAATAGGTATCAAGGTTTTTTCTTAAAGGGGAAAACCTAGAAATAAAGAGGTGTTCGACAATTACACGTATCTCCCACTCCTCTATTAGCATTAACATAACCGATTGGATTAGTTAATCATGCATTCTAAACAATCTAAGAATAACTCTTTAACATTAGATATGATAAAAACAAGCGCCAAGTATTAAACTTCACATTACATTGAATTCATCCTTCATCGATAAAAGATTAAATATTGATGATATAAAGAAAGAAAACGAAGAATAGGGATCATGGTTTCCTCCTAAAAGGTAAAGGGAAAACCCTGGAAATAAAGAGGTGTTCGACAATTACACGTGTCTCCCAACTCTTTACTAGCGTTAGCATAATCAATAGATTAATTTAGCGTGCTTCCCAAACAATCTAAGAATTACTCATACATTAGATATGACTTTTTTCTTAAAAAAAGAAAGGTAAGTTGATTAAAACTCCAATTAAACCCCTATAACTAATTAAGCTTCACTCTCTGAACATTGAATTCGTCCTTGATCGATAAATGATTAGATATTAATGATATAAACAAAGAAGAAAAAGAATAGGTATCATGGTTTCATCTTAAAAGGGAAAAGGAAACCCTATAAATGAAGAGGCGTTCGACAATTACATGTATCTCCTAACTCTTTACTAGCATTAGCATAATCAACAAATTAATTTAGCTTGCATTTCAAACAATCTACGAATCACTCATAAACATTGGATATGATAAAATAAAAAATTAAAAAAAAAAGCTACAAATTAATTGAAACTCCAAATAAACTCGTATAATTAGTTAATTCATCCTCAACCAATAAAATTAGATACCCATGATATAAAAGGAGAAGAAGAAAAAGAACAAGCATCGAAGATTCCTCTTAAAGGGGAAAGCCTTAGAAATCAGAATTTAGAATGTATTATAAGAAATAAGGAAGATATCTTATTTGAATACTAGAGGTCCTCTTATAAATCTTTCACAAACTGGGATTTGGAATCCTTCGGAAATCCTCAAAATAGCGTCGGGTTCGTCTAGCTCCTTGGGTGACTTCCTATCACTCAGTTCTTGTTAGAGCATTGCTCTGTTGAACCCACTAGCATTGATATGTCAAGTTAGTTGTAAATTTTAGTTTCCAAAATGCATTCTTGATTTAGTATACTATATATAGTTTCGGACTAGATTAGGTCTAAGAAGAGCTACTCTTGAAGGATGAAGGCTGAAGATTACAAGAAGACATCAACAAGGACTTCATCAACAAAGGTATGTGGTGATTGATTTAATTTGGATTCTTGTTCAATTCTACCTTTCTAATCTATCGAAACAAATGCTCACTCTATGGAACAATTCCTATGACGGTTAATATACATTTATGTATATATACTTGAGGTTATTTGATCCACGACTTTTGTGACAATAACCTTTATCCTTGGAAAGGTTCTCATGTTATAGTGAATGATCTCACGAATTCAAAGAGCCAAGAATCACTCAATTCTGAGTTATAATGATGGAGTTATGAGTGATTTATTAAAGTAACAATTATAAGTGTTGCTGCAATTGTTACAGTTCGTTAGTAGGAAACAATCCATGGACTGTTTGTAACGGTTCACGGACTTGGGCCCGATTACGTGACTAAAAGGCATTTTTGGTCAAGTTGGTGATCTTTCCTTATCTAGGCAAGATGGCTATTAATCCAAACATATTTGATTACCATATTAAAGTGTTTGTGATAACTTTTAATTCCTGCCTAAGTTAAAATGTGATTTATTCACATAAATACAATATTTGCTAATTAATTATTTATTTAATTATTTTGGCAAGAGTTGTAACTTAGGAAAGACTCCATAAATTAGGAGAGTCTTGTAAAAGTAAAATAGCTATGCTTAGCTTTTAAGCTACCTTTCACTATAAATAAAGGGTTCGTGAGTGCTACACGTTTTCATCCCTTTGGGAAAATTGGTGTAAGCTCATAAGGTTGTTTTCCATGTCTTCTGTTCTTCGTGAACGAGAGTGAGATAAAAGTCTTTGTATTGGGGATCACAAAGCCGATTTGGATTAATCTTCGTGATTGATTATACAACTTGTAATCTAGGTTTTTCACCTCTTGTCTATTCTAAGGTTTTCTCTTCTGATATAAAACCATTCAAGATTTGTTGATCATAAACCCTAGGTTTTGATAGATTTCAGTTTCCGATCGTATACCAACACTTGTTAGTCGAAATAGGAAGCTATAAATAAAAGTTCGATTAAGGTATCTCGTAAAAATCCTTAAGAAGTTTTAAACAAGATATCTCTAGATTTATTCTAGTTGTTCTTGTTTTAGAATAATTAGGTTTCTCTTCCATTATTGAAGAGTATAATAATCCCTAATCTACAAGTTTGTTTTGATATTACTTTTACCTTGTAATTGTTTTTATCAAAATAAATACAATATTTCCAAAACCTTGATTCACATCTAAAGGGAAATCAAACCGGTGTTTTGTGCAAACAAAATATCGAATCGTATCAATCGTGTTGTTGTACCTTCTAAAGAGAGCCTTGGGTTCTGCTAGAATATTTACGAGAAGAATTCCTAAAGATAACCGGTGTTATGCTAAGAGTTCTATAAGTGCTGAAGCAGGTATTACATCTAGTCCGAATAGGTAGTAGGAAATTGGTGTAACAACTTATAACCAGTGTGTGTTTATTCTGGACTAGGTCCTGGGGTTTTTCTGCATTTTCGGTTTCCTCGTTAACAAAATTTCTGGTGTCTGTGTTATTTCTTTTCCGCATTATATTATTTATCTTTATAATTGAAATATCACAGGTTGTGCGTAAGTTCGATTAATTGGAACCCAACCTTTGGTTGTTGATTAAATTGATTGACACTTGGATATTGGTTTTTGTTACCGTCCAAGTTATTTCTTATAGTCAATCGGGCTCGCAAATTCCTATTTATTTGATTGCGGATTGAATTGAGAAATAGAGATATAACTCTTTGATATACTTTTCTTAAGATTGAGTCTGACTGTCTAGTTGATTCTCTTGAAAGTATATTAGAGTAAGTCCTCTCATATTTACAAAATGAATTATTGGGTGTGGTTGTTGTACCCCCGCTTTTTCAATTGGTATCAGAGCAGGCAAACATGCTAAGACCTCATAAGTCTGTGTTTGTAGCAATCTGATTCTATGGACAAAAGTGTGATATCTATACACGTACCACTAGTCTTCGATGGCACAAACTATTTATGGTGGAAAATTGCTATGCGTGCTTTTATACAAGCGCGAGATTTTCAATCATGGGTTCGTATTGTTAATGGCTATGATCCTCCTGGTAGGTTGGGAAACCTACAATAAAATACTGCAAGTGCACAGTGTCTAACTAGCAGAACAATGGAAAGTACAGGTCGTTCCCACGAGGAGTTTGAAATACTACTACTAATTAATATCAAAACTAACTAATCGACAAGATGATGTTTGAATGATTTTCAGAAATTTGGAACAAAATGAAATAGTAATAATTCTAACAGTAAACAAAATGAGAGCGGGTTATTAGGATTTTCGGTTTCCACCAATTAATTATGCAAATTCTAGTAGTCATTAAAAATATATTCCATGCATTTTCAAATATTGTTTCTCCGTTGTAATTTTCTTCGCTTCATGGGTAGTGATTATAAAGCATTACCTATCAATTCTAAAGCATATCACGTCAAGGAACTTAACCAAAGCACGCCATATCAATTGCAAAGCATAAATAATTAAGAAAATCACATGAATAATAAAATACCAAGCCATATGAAGAAAAACTACTAGTCATTCAAATCATTATTGAGCATATAAATGTAGAGTTTACACAATTAAATTGGTTTCTACCTAAACCCTAACATGACTCTAGCTAGACATGGCTTTCTCAAAAGCCATAAACATATTAAAATCAAATTCTAGCTAATGAAGAATCGAAAATAAAACTTCAAAATCCTTCTCTACTGACGGCCCTGTGGCCGGGGTCTCCTCTCAAATAGCCGACCCCCTTCTTATAACCTTCCCTTTCTTTTATTTCATTAATCAAAGAATCAAAATAAATTATTCTATGAAAATATCTTGCATGCAAGTTGATGTCGTTATCAGTATCTTTCCCCAAATAGTATTGCCACCTCGTTCTTCCAATGAAATAATAATCTCTCCTTATTTCCAAAATCTCTCAAATGAAGAAAGAGTTACTTTATTTACAAAATAATCTCACGTGTAAATATTCCTCAATTAATTCTTCACATGGCAAATAAATTATCTTTCCCGGTGGAATATATTTGTAATAAAGTAAGAAAGATAAAATTCCCCCATTTTCAGTTTTCATGTGCCAACCCCACTTTGATTTCAATTCATTTGTTGCGTTTGTGCCTCGCCTATGAAACAATTTTATGCTGCTGATATATATGGAGATACCAATCCAGCTATATTTTGTCATTTTTTTCATTGTGGTTGCTGATATATGGAAATACCAGGCCAACGAATCCCCTGTCAGCGGGTTTACTAGATAATTTTGTATGCATATATATTGAGGACCTGAAATCGGATTTAATTTTCTAGTAAATGGAAAGGCCTGGCCAAATCAAGATAAGGACTCGGATTTCATCACTGTTTCCTTCTTGCCCGCCTTAGGAACACGTAACCTACGCGAACCTAAGCCTTAAAATTTGGACTAGAACGAGACCGATAGGGTAACGAGCTTATTAGGAAAGTCGTTCGAAAAATATTGGTTACTCTTTTGAGCATACTTTGAAGTTCATGATGGTTTCTGTGAGTTGAATACGCCGCTTTGTAACGCCGGTGAGGCCTTGGGTATCAAAGCTCCACTGAGCTTCCCTCGTCTCTATTCAACTTACTTTAACTCGGATTGATTCCAGAGAGGTTTGCTCAGATTGTAACAAATTCCTTTTCGAAAGAATTGAAGTTGGTCTAGAAAAAATCTAAGTGGAGCCATCATGATTTTTGTTTGCTAGATAAAATATGCTTGTTGTGGTCGAGTCATCCTTGTTTGTGCTTGTTTAGAATTCCCTTGCAGTTAGGATGTCGAACTAGTATAGCCAATATAATGATTATCCAACTGAACAACATGGACATTACTCTTTTTATGATCACAGTGTGAATAGTGGTTGGGCACGCCAACCTTTTCAAGGTTTTGGGTCATACCATGGTGAGCCCAATTACTATCCACAAGCGCATCGGTCATACGGGTAAGAAGATTATAATACTAGTTCTCCGTATTTAAAGGATACAATCAAACTATTTAAAAGTAGTCCTTTTTATGATCCTTCAGTTCCTATTCCTTTTCTAGAAGAGTCTCTCAGGAATTTAGCTGAGTCATCACGTAAGTTAGCTGAATCGACATACAAGTTAGATGAGGTGAACAACGTAGTTATGGACGAAAGAACTGCAACAACTACTGAATCTTCTTTGGAACATATCCTCAATAGGTTAAGTGGAAACTTAGATCTAACACTTAGGGAGATTTCTTTAGAAGATACCCTTGAGAGGATAGTTGAGTCAACACGTAGACTTGAGTTAGAGACGAACGAAAGTATTGCTCGAAATGACTTGAATTTCCAATATAGTGTATCCAATAATACTCTTGAAAATGAGGATAGTTATTTGCATAATCAAGATATCGAGGTTAGAATTGGTGACACTCCTTGTGTAGATGAGGTTCAGCCATTTCCATGTTATGATAATGATGAGTATGATGTGGACAATGTTGATGAAGAATCTGAAGTATTTAGACATGGTGATCAGGAATTTGTTACTCCTATTGAGCTTGATAATGATAATGATATTTCTGGTTCAAATACCGATAATTTTTATTATTATCCACCTATTCAAAAGGACGGGGATTTGACTACAGATAATACCGTTTTAGACGAAGTTGTACTTCCTTTTGATTACGAAGCCAATGATGGTTTAGAGGAACTAGTTTATCCTGAGAATATTGTTTTCGAGTCTAGAAATTTAGAAACTCTACTCTTAGAAGAAAATGTACTCGTAGAGATGAGTGAGGATGAACCTGACTTAGAAGAATCAATTGACTATTTCCAGGAATCTGATGACCTAGAAATTAGGGAAGTTGTGACTAGTCTATCTAGAGACACTGAAAACTCTAAGTTTGGGGGTGATCATCATTCTCCATGTGCTTTAACTCTTAGAAAGGTCCCTCACTTGGGACTTGACATATGTGCCTCAACAATTTTACTAGATTATCTTCATACGCGTTTTCCCGAACCTAATAATGTCCAGGAAGAAGTTCAGTTATTAGAAACCCATCCTATGGTTGATGTGGTTTACCCAGGATATGATACCCAGATTGATTTTTTTTTCCCACCAAAAACTTTTATTCCAATTGTGGGAACGTTTGAAATTGAAATGTGTCAGTTATTGAGTTTTGAGACTAAACCTAATTACTTTAGGAGATTAGGGTCGACACATTTTTTTAAGGAACACCACCACTCTCATTGTGGTCAGATGTGTGAATCAAATCTGATTGACTTAGAGGATCCCCAGTTATTCAGGCTATTACTATGTGCTTCTAAGTTTGTATTTGAGAACCTAAACATTCGGATCTAACTTATGAAGAAATGAAACCCATGGAAATATTTTATCTAGACCCTGTTATAGAACCTGAACCTGAACCACAGCTAGATGTAGTTGTCTTAAACAGGAAACTAGACAAGGTTGTGCTTTATTTGTTAATTTTCTTGGCATGTTGCAGCTTCCTTTTACTTGTGATAGCTCTATTTGGTTTTGGTGATCCGCAGTTATTCCGGCTATTACTTTATGATTCTATGAGGTGATTAATTCCTTCCGGTGTCTGGCTGAAGACTTTAAACTTAGCACTTCTTGGGAGGTAACCCAATCTTATGCAACACGGTAATATCTTTCCTTCACTTTTTTGCTTCGAGTGGTAACAATTTTTCCTTGTTCATGCTTTTAATTTTATCTTTAGAACATTGAGGACAATGTTAGATTTAAGTTTGGGGGTATGGGAGAAACTTTTTAGTTGCAATAAATAAACTCCAAAGCCTAGAAATTTATGCTTATTAAGGTTGGTACTAACCAATCTAAGTGGATGGGAACATCTTGGTTGTAGGAGTTGAGGAACCAATCTGATTAGATGGAAACATCTAAAGAGTCTATTCATAAAAGCACAGATCTCAGGTGTTAGAATTTTTTAAAAAAAAAACATGGTAGTTTCGCCATATCTCGTTGAATCCTAATCCTTCTGTTTTTATTTTTTAAGTGATTTGATGGGTCACACGATTCAAGTTGTTACCATTGCTAGGGTGAAATAGAGTGATTGAGATATCACACAAAAAAAAAAATCAATTGCATAATATCTCTGTTTTGCTCGAGGACTAGCAAAATATAATGGGCAGGGAGTTACATTAGAGCAAAAAGCTATTTTTACTGGAAAGGTTTAAAGAAGGAAACGCTCCTATTGGTCAGTCAGTGTGATATCTGTCAAAGAAATAAGGGTGAACACACACTGCCTGTTGGTCTCTTACAACCACTTCCAGTTCATACTCAATCTTGGAAGCATATTACAATGGATTTCATTGAAGGTTTACCTCTATCCAACAAAAAAGATGCCATTCTTGTGGTAGTTGACAGGTTTACCAAATACATCCACTTCACTGCACTCGCTCACTCATTTACATCTACTATTGTGGCTCAAGAGCTTCTCTCACATGTCTTTAAGCTTCATGGCCTTACCTCCTCTATTGTGTAAGATAGGGACAAGATATTTACAAGAAATTTTTGGCAAGAGATTTTCAAGGCAATGGGTACCAGCTTACACATGAGTTCTGCTTATCACCCTCAGTCTGATGGGCAAACTGAAAGGGTGAATGCCTGTTTGGATAACTACCTCAGATGTATGACATGACATCATCCAAAGAATTGGTTCAAGTGGCTGCCACTAGCACTAGCCTAAACATGACCCCTTTTAAAGATCTATATGGTTATTCCCCACCTCATATTGCTTTCCCAAATGAGGTACTCACTTCAGTAGCCGATGTGGAAGATTACATTCAACAAAGGGATGCCATGCTGGAACTTTTACAAGATTCTCTCCATAAGGCCCAAGAAATGATGAAGTTATATGCAGATAAGAAGAGAATTGATAGGACTTTTGAAGTTGGTGATTTGGTCTTTCTCAAACTCCAACCTTACAGGCAATCTTCTATTGCCCTGCCGCATAAATTTTAAGCTCTCAGCTCTCTACTACGACCCATTTCCTGTGCTTGCTAAGGTTGGTATTGTCGCATACAAACCCCAACTTCCCTCTTCTTCTCAGATACATCCTGTCTTCCACGTATCCCAGCTGAAGAAGCGCATTGGTGATGCTGCTATTACTGCGTCAACACTGCCACAGACTGATGTTGTTGGTGAAATAATGCTCAAACCTATAGCCATGTTGGGCACTAGAGAAATCTCTTGAGGTCGCCTCACTATCCCTCAAATGCTAATTCAGTGGTCTCACACTACAGCAGCTGATGCTACATGGGAGGACGTCGCAAATGTAAAGGCTCATTTCCCTAAATTCCATCCTTGAGGACAATGATGATCTGCAGATGAGGGTATTGTCACATGCCTGTGAACTGTGGCTCCCCTTATCGAAATAGAGACTGCATGGTCATTAAATTACAACAGTTATTAGTTTGAATTATGTTAATCTGTTTACTTTAGGCTTAAGTTAATTAGAAATCAGTGGCTCTGTTAAACCCACGTGTAAGGAGACGATGTATAGTCTCTTTCTACTAGTGTTTGAATACTATTTATTATCTCTTTATCCTTGTAATGATAAAAGAAAGAAAATATAGAGAAGCTCAGTCCAGTGTGGCTGCAGTATTTAGCGTATGAATCTTCACTATCAGTTGTACTTCCTTCAGAAATCATAACACACGGAAGCTTAAAAATTTCCTGACCTGACAATAAGAATAATATACTTTTTGGGCTTTAGCTTAATTTCCCCTTGCTAGGATCGTGCCTGGCTCTACATATATCATATATGTATGCATGTGGTATCAGTGAGCACCTTTACTATGCTCATACCCGATACAGTGGACCTAGGTGGTCGTCGTCCCTAGTAGAGCTGTATGAATGTAGCATTTTCATGTTTTTCTAACAGAATATCCAATATTTTCCGGACGCATCTAGGTGCGGGCCAAAAACGTAGACCAACTGTACAACAATTTCCTGGACCGTTGAGATCTATGGGGTGGGGCCTATAAAATTGGTTTAAATGGTTGGATTTCACTGGTCCACAATTGGATTATGAAATTTGTTATACCTTTAGCTTTTTCGTTATTTTCCCATATTAGCCAAGTCGGAATTGTCACCAGTCGAAAAAAACAATTTTTGTTCTACATTTTGAATTTTTCAATCTTGGGAACCCTTTTCTCTTTCCCACGACGAGCCGGTTTTTTCGATTTTACCTTCTTTTTTCAACTTCTCCTTCTGGTTTCCCTACCGCCATGAGCGGCTAAGAATCCGTTCATAGGCTCTGATGGGGGTTAAGCACATATTTTTTAGGGTTTCTGCTCACCGGGGTCTTATTGGTTGTTTAGTGGAGTTAATTTTTATTAGAATCAAGGTTAGTGGAGGTGACAGTCTGATAATTCGGATGTAGCAGCTACCAGTGCACGCTTGACTTTTAATCGATAAATAACTTGTCAGGTAATGATTTCCCTTAATTCCATCGATTTTGATACTATTTCTTCATCGATTCCGCTTTATGTTTGCCTTTACTCTTCCCCAATATTTAATCCTTTGCCATTTGTTGAATTTCTTCTCAATTCGTTACACTTGGAGATTTCCCTCAAAAACCCTAATTTTTAATTTAATTTTGAGCTGAGAAATTTGTGATTTCTTACAAATCCTTGGGATTCCATTTTTTAATACCTAATTCTCATCGCTTTCCCAAACCCTAATTTCTCCCTTTATAAACACTGTAAGATGAAGTGGTTTCTTTACTTGTTATTCTCTCCCCTCTCTGCAAATCCTTATAGGTTTTCTCAGTTTATTTCACAATCCTCAATACCCTTCAGTGTAGCTTTTCAGCTGAGTTTCTGTATCACCATGTATGTTGTTTGGCATGGTGATGTATCTCAATTAACAAACCAACTTGAAATCTCTTTGAATCTGAGTCAAGGTAGACAGTTTGATGTTAGTGAAATAATACCATCAAGGTACCTGCGTAATGAAGACTTGTGGACAAGCTGTTTGTTGAGAAGGTTTGCTGAACCTGTAGCAAGGAATAGTTGGGATGTATGAAATTCCTTGCTTTTCCAGTGGAAGATTCAAGGAGGTCTCTATGTGAAGATGGTGAGTGACTGGGTTCTTCTAGTGAGATTTGAAAGGGAAGATGACATGCATAGAGTTTTGGCAGTTGCAACCAGAGTGGTTTATGGTGACTTATTCTGCATCAAAATCTGGGAAAGAACTGAGAATTTAACTACTTGGAGTCCTCCAACTGAGATGTTCTTCATAACCATTCACAACTTTACTCATGCTCAGTTAAACAGTGATAACTTGAGAAGATATTTAGCCTGTATGGGTGATATTTCATCCTTCTCATACCATGTTAGGAAGGCAAATGGAAGTTACTCCATAACTGTGAGGGCTAGCATCAGATACAAGCAAAGACTGTGCTTTAGTGTGATGGCTGAAAATGAGATGGGGTTTACTAATGAGATCAGGTTTCAATTTCATCATTTTCCAAACAAATTTTGTGACTACTGCAAATTGATTGGCCATAAATTTCAGAATTGTTTATTTGATCAGCAGCAGGCTGAACAACAACAAGCAGCAGCTGATGCTATTATGGCTGAAATGCAACATTGATGCACAGCAGCATGAAGCGATGGTGAAACAGCAACCAAATATCCCAGTGATGCAGCAGCAGGGGTTGAATTATCATGAAGATAGTCTAGGCAGTGCAGAATCAGGCCAAGCTTTGTCTGAGGTTACTTGCACTGAGTACCTCAAGAATTTGGAGGAAGAATCTGCTAGCCAGAACAGTGACAAAGGCATCATATTGGGCAATACTAGTGCAGGTACTTCTAGTAACCAACCTCTGAGGGCTGATGTACCTCCATTTTACCACAATACAGACTGGAACAAGGATTCTTATATGTGGAAGGTAGTCCAAAAAAGGGATAAACCTGGTCAAGGGCTGAATTTGAATTCTTGAAGTGAATCCAGTTCCTCTCAGCATTCTTCACTTAACAACACAACCTATTATAGGAACTGGACTCTAATGCAGTCTTATTTTCACTGGGATACTCCACTACCTGCTATGAAGAAGCAAAGAACTGCTGAGGTTACTGAGATAACTGAAATCACTGATCCTCATTGTCAGCTGAAGATTGAACAAGTTAAGGATATTCCAATGGTTGAGGGAAATAACAAAGTAATAGCTTTTCCCCACCAATGGTTCAAAGGAGAAGCCTCCTTTGCAAATGCTGACAACAGTGATGGTGATTCTAAGGGAAAGGGAATTGCTCACATGGACTGAACCAATATGACCCCAAGGCAGAAACCTATGTTTAATTGTGCAGGACCCCGTCAGAGTCTATGGTTCTTTTCTTGGTTTTTTTTGCTAGTTCTGCTTATCTGTTTAGTTTCTGATCTTGTCTTAGTTCCTGCTTTGTTGTCTAATTTTCTTTCTTTTCTGCATTTTGTAAATCGTCCTTTCATGTTTAGTAAATTAGGTCCTGTAATATATCCTTTGTATTTATTTTGTGCTTTGTACCTAGCATCTGTGTTTGTTTAATTTATATGTACCTTGAAACTTTTTTAGGTCTTAAACCAAACTTTTGATTTGCTGGCTCCTTTTTCCTCATCTGGTATTGGTCTTCTTTTCTTTGCTCCCCATATCAACCCTTCCTTTCTCTGCTCAACAAGCCTTTTCTTCCTGTTCTTTGTTGCACAGTGCTTTATTTTATCTTTTCTTTGACATTGAGTTCAACTTTGTCCAAGTTCATTTTAATCCTCCCCTCCCTGCCTAAGTGTTTTTTTTTTGTTTTGGTTCCCTCAGTTGTTAGAATTAATGAGGTTACTCTCTTGGAATGTCCAGGGTATTGGTAACCCTCTAACTAAGGATCATCTAGACTATCTCTGCCAATATTACAAACCTGATGTTGTATTCTTAGCCGAGACAAAATCCCCCTTGTCTCGGATGGAGCTGCATTTAAAAAAACCTCTCTTCCATGACTGGTTTATTGTGTCGTCGGTGGGAATAGCGAAGGGACTAGCAATAGCGTGGTATAATAATGTTGAAATGAAACTAGTTTCATCAAAATTCAATGTGTGTCATTTCGAATTAAAAATAGGAGAACTCGAAACATTGGTTACATGTGTTTATGGTGCTATTGATGCTAATGATAGAATAAATCAGTGGACTCATATTGCAGAACTAGCGAAACTCATTTCCAAACCGTGGATTCTAATTAGAGATCTAAATGTAATTTTGGACCCGAAGGAAAAACAAGGTGGCAATCAGACAAGCTCAAGCAGTAAATCCTTTATTATTCAAACCATAGACTCTATGGGATTACAAGACGCGAGATATGAGGGAGCGCCATTCACGTGGTCTAACAACCGAAAAGGGGAAGCAAACATTTGCGAAAGAATTGACAGAGCGTTAACTTCCGTCAGGTGGGCACAAAGTTTTTCGGATACTAAAGTAACTCATTTACCGAGAGTTGGTTCAGACCATATGCCTATCTTATTAGATTCGAGCCCACAAAATTATAGGATTCAGAAACCATTTAGGTGCCTTCGGTCCTGGTTAACTCACTCTACACTCCCTACGGTAGTTGAAGCCTCATGGAAATTACACTCTGCCATCTCCGGTGAGACATCTCTCTCTGGTCTCTTAAAGTTACTATCTTCTGATTTAGCTCATTGGAACACAAATGTTTTTGGGAACATACATAAGAATATTAGGACCATAAACAATAGAATCGATAGCATCCATCGATCCGGGAACATCGCTAAAGAAATTGATAAAATAAAAAATCTGCAAGCGGAGCTAGGAAATTGGTATAAAATCAAAAATGATTACTATCACCAGCTTTCAAGGGATAAATTTTTCAAAGAATACGATCAAAATACAGAATATTTTCATGCCTCTGCCTCGAATAGAAAAAGAATCAATGCGATTAATTCCCTTAGAGAACCTTCTGGGCTTTGGCTTTCGGATAGAGATCAAATCAACTCTTTGTTTCTTAAACATTTCCAACAAATAGGCACATCCCAAAACAGTAACTTTGATTTTGAGCTTTCTACCATCATAAACCCTTGTATCAGTTCCGAAGAAAATGCCTCTTTGACAGCTATCCCCACAAAAGATGAAATCTGGAAAACCATCTCTAATATGAATCAATGGGGAGCACCTGGACCAGATGGTTTTCAGCCAGGCTTCCTTAAAGCAAACTGGGATTTTTTGGGAAAAGATACAATTAACAAAATCCAGGATTTCTTTCGATCCGCCATCCTCGACAAAGATCTCAATCATTCTTTCATTACTCTCATTTCCAAAATCTCCATTCCCAAACCCCAAGGGACTTCAGACCTATTAGCCTAAGTAATTCCATTTACAAAATCATCTCAAAAATCTTAGCTAATAGAATAAAACCTATCCTTGGAAAAATAATCTCCCCAGATCAATCGGCCTTTCTCCCTGGTCGACAAATCACTGATAACATTATCATTGCTCACGAACTTATTCATTCGATGAAAACATCCAAGAAAAAAAAAAGGCTTCCTTGCACTGAAGCTAGACCTATCAAAAGCTTTTGATAGGGTTGAATGGAATTTTATTGAGAAAGTTTTACTGTCTTTTGGTTTCTCTGGTTTCTGCTCGAAACTTGTTATGCAATGCATCTCAAGAACCTCGTTTTCAATCCTTCTAAACGGATCCCCGGGTCCATCTTTCAACACTTCTAGGGGTCTAAGACAAGGTGATCCTCTATCACCATATCTTTTCCTAATATGCATGGAAATTCTGTCTAGACTCCTTGGAAAGGCAATAGAAGACAAGAACTTATCGGGTCTCCAGATAAACAAAGATGCTCCAAACATCTCTCATCTATTTTTTTCGGACGACTGCTTTTTATTCACAAAAGCGGACATGGGGGAAGCAAAAAGCTTACTAGAGATTTTACAACTTTTCGGAAACATCACGGGACAAATGGTTAATCTTCAAAAATCTAGTGTCTATTTCAGCCCAAAAATTCACCCAAAACATGCAAAGATCCTAGCAAAAATACTTAAGGTCCCACTGATGACAAAAAATGATAGGTATTTGGGAACTCCGCTTTTCTTTGTTAAAAACAGGAAAGCAAATTTTGAGCCTTTGTTACAAAGGTACTATTCTACGCTACAAGGCTGGAAATCAAAACTGTTAACCCAAGCGGGGCTAACGGTTTTGATAAAATCTATTCTTCAATCCTACCCAACATACCAAATGCAAGCTCTTGCTATGCCGAAGGAAACTCTTGATCAACTAGACCGTATACAGAGAAATTTCTAGTGGAAGAAAGATGGGCATAAGAGGCAATGAGGTTTTATAAGGGCGTGGAAAAGTATATGCAAACCAATTTCTCAAGGGGGGGTTAGGAATAAAAAAACCCCATCAATTCAACTTGGCTCTTCTCACTAAACTTGCAAGCAGGCTGGTAACAGAACACAACCAATTATGGGTCAAACTCTTGAAAGCTAAATATTTCCCAAACTCACACCCTCTTGAAAAGTCCAAAATTTCTAATCTTTCGTGGATTTGGACAAGCATAAAAAAGGTTTGGAGATAATAAAAGGCAACTTTATTTGGCAAGTCAAAAATGGAGCCTCGGTGAAAATATGGGAAGACGTATGGATTCCAAATGTGGATAGAATCCAAAGAATTCCAAACTCTCAAGATCAGGCACCAACAAGGGTTTAAGAACTAATAACGGAACAAAATAAATGGGATCAGGAAAAGCTAAACAATTTTTTTGACCCAGCGGACAAGGAAAAAATTCAAGCTTTAAATCCAAGAAACCATGAACAAGACGTGATCAGATGGAGACATCATCATTCGGGAAAATTTTCAGCCAAAAACGTCTACACTTATTTAGCCAAACAAGATATAGATGATACTGTTCCAATTGATTTCCCATGGAACAAGATTTGGAGTATTCAAGTTATACCAAGGATCAGACTGTTAATCTGGAAATTAGCTCAAAAAGTGCTACCAACTTCGGCGAGATTAGGTGCTCACAACAAGGAAATCAATCTGTTTTGCCATTTATGTAACAACCAAATGCTGGAAACGGAAACCCATCTCTTTTGTGGGTGTCCATTTACAAGAGCCGTCTGGTTTGGTCTCTCCCTTCATAACATCTTACCCCAAAACAATCACAATTCCATTATTGATTGGATCAAATGGTGGATTACAGAAGACAACTTGAGACATAATCAGGCAAAAATATCCACCACAATTTGGTTCATTTGGAAATTTAGATGCTCGGTAGTTTTTGAGAGAATCCATCCTGACCCAGCCAACTTGATAGGACAAATCAATAGCTTCTTAAACTCTAGCCCTATAGTTACGATTCAAAGCTTTAAGAGGACGCAAAATGAATTATCTATCAACACCACTGGTCCAATCTAAGTTCGGATTGGATAATATTCATTGATGCCTCTTACAAGAAGGAAGACTGCTCAACGGGATATGCATTCATCCTATATTCTATTGATGAGAAAGCTTTCATGCATCTTTCGGCGGGTTCGGAGTGGGCAACATCAGCAATCCATGCAGAAGTTAAGGTCTTGCTAAAGACTCTTATGTGGCTTAAGGAAAATATCATTTCAAGCGTATTCATCGTTTCAGACTGTAAAGTTTTGGTAGATAATATAAACAGGGTCAATTCTGAATTTTCTTGGGCGGCAGAAAATACCTTACAGGAAATTAGGAGCTTATTGGGAGAACTACCTCAAGCAAAAGTGAGATATATAAAGAGAAAAAATAACAACGCCGCGGACTACGTAGCTAAAGAAGCAAGGATTAAAAGACTACAACACATGTCAGAGAACCTCAATCAAAAAGTTCATAGATCTAGCATTGATTCTAATACTTTTGATAAAGATGATTTTGTAAACCTCTTGTACTACATTTGCTAGTTTTTATATATGAACTTTTCCATAAAAAAAAAAAAGAAAAGAATTGTCACCAGTCTACTAGCTTGTAAGTTACTTAAGATATTTGTGGAAGAAAATGCTCTAACATCGATTTATTTTCGGTTATTCATTTTCTGCCTATTTACCTCCTAATCCTCAAAGCAGATGAAGAGTAGTCCAGCACCAAAATATACGGAAACCCAAAATTTATCAGGTAACGTACTGAAGCCTAATAAATCACTAAACACTGAATAAAGATCGTATTAAGAGCTAGCTAGCAGGAGGGTTGCTCACATAAAGATCATGTTGTCATATAAACCTAATTACCACTTTGTAAACAATAAAGTATTGCATGGACATACAAATGTATAAAGTGAAAGGGCAGAGAGAAATTTAACAGCACAATTTATGCATTTTCATCATCCATAAAAGTACACCAAGAAGCAAAGTCTAAGAAGAAAACAAGAATGGCTGCGAATTTTGATCTTCAACATATGACTCTCCTAATCATGTTTGTTGTTTTCATTTCCATTTTCCATTCTCATACCAGCGCAGCAGCCAGGTTCGACTCAGAGGAGTTGCAGGGTGGGGATCTCTTACAGGATACCTGCAATCACACTCTGTTTTATGACATTTGCATCTCTTCATTAGAATCCGATTCTCGGAGCTCTGAAGCAAATACTGATTTGAAATGTTTACTGAGAATCTCGATCGATATTGCTAAGACCAACGCATCGAACATTCTGGTTTACACTGAAGGTTGGATTGCCAATAATACTAGCACCAACGACACAAAAGTGAACCTTACTCGCAGCATGAGAACATGTGAAGAGTATATCAATGGTTCAATCAGTTCTCTACAACATGCAATTCAAGATGTTGATACAGAGGATTACGATGGAGTTAATATGTATTTAAATGAAGCTATTATTGGTCCTGACTTTTGCGATATAGCTATCCATGATTCTGCATACGTAATGGTAGAAGATGTTCTTTATGATAATGACGAAGATGATGAGGACGATGATGGAGTCTCCACTTTTACAATAGATCCCACATTATCAAATATGAATCTGATGATGTCTAATCTTCTCCAAATTTCAATAGACGTGCTTTGTTATTTGTCACCAAATACAACAGGTTGTAGCTAATTATCAAATGTAGCTTTTCTCAACAAGGCTGAGTCTAGCTATATATGCATATTTGGTGCAAATGTAATACAGTAAGTTAAGAATCGCATGAATGAAACTAAAATTACCTCCACGAGTAATCTTAAGAAACAGTTTATCTAGTAATCTTAAGAAATAGTCTTAATTTGAATTTTGAACTCCAAGGTTGATTTGACATTTAAGCTTTCTGAATTCATCAATTATGACGAGATCAGACCTCTTAAAAATCAAACAATAAAGATCAAAATTAGTTTTTAATCACGGCATATAGACACTAAAGTTCAGGTAATGCAGAGGTTACAGTAACTAAAATAGCATAAGCGATCAAAGCACGGACATCAAGCGACACACAAAGACACACAGTAACAACCTAAGTTCATGAAGTGTTGGCAATCAAAAACTAATATCCTCATTGCTTTCATCTCCTTCGTTTATCATTCATTAAACGTGATCCTCAAAAATTGCAAGGGAGGTCGGTCTGATCAACAGGTTTGAAATTTCATTAACAAACTGTAGTCTTAAATTGGATATAAATGAGAAGAATAAAGCATAATTTGTCAGTTGCAGAATTCATATAGAAAGAGAGCAGAGATCATATACAAAGACCAACTCTTAGATGAAAATTTAATTTTACTGCTAGTAAACCGGAGTCTCGACTATTTCACCATATAAACTAGTTTCTCAAGTTTGGTTTCAAATGATTCCTACCGACCGCTTATTGGGATTGGCTTAGGGGACTAAAAGATCAAATAATCAACTTTCACATTTTATATATGGAGAAAAACTACTTTGTTCTTACTCACCTCCAAAAAACAAAAAACAAAATTAAACAGGAGGGGCATCAATAGCTGCATGGATATTACAAAATAATACTTAAGTTTTTAAAGATCAAGAACCCACACCAAAGTTAACATCCTAATTAAAGATCATGACACTAATCGATAACCTAAAAGTAGAGTTCATGCAACAAGGGCAAGGGTTAGTTATTACTCACATAAAGATCCAGTACCTATCTAACTACTTGGATTGTTAATCCTACAAATAAGCAAGCATGAACCAAACAGATAGAGAAACTGAAGAGAGCAAGAGATATTTAAAAGAAAATCTTACTCAATCTCGTCATAAAGCAAGACACAATAGCAGAGAAGGCAATTATGGCTACTAAAATCCGCAATCAAAAAATACTTCTACTCTTGCTGCTTCTTGTTTTCATTTCCATCTTCCAAAACCAATCTTATGTGAAGGCCAAAATTATATCCGAGTCTGGATCAGATTCCGATGATCCTGAATCTGGGTCTGATGATCCCGAACCTGATCCTGGAACAGAGGATCCTGGGTCAGAAGATCAGGGTACACCAGAGGATCCGGGTGCGCCAGAGGATCCGGGTACCCCAGAGGATCAGGGTGCGCCAGAGGATCAGGGTGTGCCACCTATGGAAGATACCTGCGGTCACACTCAATTTTATGACCTCTGCATCTCCTCATTAGAATCTGATGCTCGAAGTTATGATGCAGAGGATGTCTCAACCTTACTGAAGATATCAATCGACCTTGCGAGGACAAATGCATCTAATGTTTTGGATTACATACAAAATTGGATGAGCAACAACACATCTCTGACCAACATGAGCATGTATATGTCAAGCATGCAAACATGTTCAGACTACTATAACAGTACTATCACTTCTCTTCAATATGCAATGGAAGATGTTGATGATGAAGAATATGATGGAGTTAATATGTACGTAGACGAAGCAATGACCAATACAGATTTTTGCAACATAGAGATTGTTAATAATGCAGCTGCGGCTACAGTAGCTTATGACGAAGACGAGGGTGATGGTCATGGAGGTGTCGATGGTGAGGGTGACGGTGAAGGCGAGAGTGAAGGTGGAGGTGGATATGAAGATGAAGGTGAAGGTGATACTTATGGTGATGGTGATAATGATGTTGATGAAGACTATCAGATTCCTACATTATTACCCCTGCTAACAAATATGAATGAGATGATGTACAATCTCCTTCAAATTTCAATGGGCATGCTATGCTATTTGTCACCAGAAACACTAGGTTGTACCCACTGATCAGATGTGACAACCCTAACTAGCTAGCATTCTCATACGTTCTAATGTCAAGACCGATACCAGAGAAATCTGACATATCTGTTATCAGATTAGTATTTTACATGTTAATATTTACAAGTAATACATTATTTTATAAAAACATCGTATTCTTGAATCTGTTAGTGATATTGATTGCATGCTTAATCTCATCTTTATTGACAAAAATTGTAGGAAATGTACAAATTAAAATATTCAGATCATGAAAACAAAAGATAGACTGGGTTTAAAATTTGCTTCACGAAGTTTGAAAAGAATACCGCATGAATCATATGCATCCAATATTAATTTCAAAGAAGGCTGTAGTTTAAATTTACCGCATTTGAGTCGAAATCTTACATGGGGTAACAGCACTAGATGGAAGGGCCTCCTATTTTTACTTCAATCCAACCTTCGTAACAAGTAAGCAATCTGAACTTCCTTTGTCAATGGCATGATCCAATCTCCATAAAGATCAGCAACCAAGCTAGGCCTAATTTTGTAAACAGGATCAGCTCCATCGTTCTCTTCAATAAAACTTTTTTCCTGCCCATAGGTTCTGGTTTTCATCTCTACTCTTTTCTTGATAGCTGCTTCCACTGACTCGTAAGTCAGCAATTCCATCAGTCTTGCTGGATCCTACAAGTTCACCAAATTAATACAAGAAGAATAACCAAAGAATCTTAACAAAAATCTTAAGCATTAGACAACAGAAATGTGAATTGAGAATTATCCATGGAGGTAGATGTTGTACTTGTTCTCTAATGGCAGGAACATATAAGTCGGAGGAGGCTCGAAATTTCGCCTCAGCTACAAATTTTCCATAGTGGATTCTCTTTGAAAGTACCTGCAAATACAATGTAAAAAAACTCAGAACTCAGTAGGGAATCCCAAAGTTTACCTGCTTAACTCTAATTAGAATTGATTGACAAGGTGTTTATCAAAGCTGATCAAAATGCAGACCTGCAAGCATAGTGTATCGCAAAGGGCAGATGACCCAGAATTACCATCATCTCCTTTCTTAACCAATCTTGGAAGAAGATTGGTAAAATACATATCCCAAACTTTTCGATTGATGTTTATAGAGTCAGCAATAGGGTGCAATACCTTAATAAGTGAAAGAAATCCAAGACCAAGTTAGAACAAATTCCCCTCAATGCTAAAACTTAGAATAGGCAATATCTAGGCAAATCTGACATCACTTGACCAATTTTAGATTCTTTTAGACTTTGCGCATTTGCACGTATAAGCCGAGTTCACCCGGCCAATTTTCAAAGGGTATTCACAACTTATATACCTAAAAGGCTACAACAATCCCAAACATTGTATAACAAATGCTAGTAACATTCCAGCTCTATATACACCTCGAGCATACCTGTGGATATTGCATTGGAGGTAATAAAGGCTCAGGTAAGGCTTCCGGAAAGAATGGGTGCTCATCTGGACTTTTGTATCTCCCCACCTAATGTCAAACAAAACATAAATAAACATCTCCATCAAAAAAGCTATCTAAACCTTGTTCTGTCAGAATTTTACCTGCGCATGAAGTTTCTCAGTTTCCATGACCATGTACTCAACCAAAGAACCATGGAAACCATCCATATCAAATGCATCATAGTCATATGTATCGCCATTGTAACAATACTGAGCCCTCTCCAAAAGACTAAATATTATACTTTCTTCTTGATGAATCAATGAGTATCTTATACTATCCAATGTCAAGCTTTCACTCTCATCAACCCTTTTCTTTTTGTCCATGCTATACAAAAACAGTAAGTCCTAGTGTCAAAACATGTGGAACAAAGATTGCAAAATAAGACAAACTGCAGTGAAATTGCATACATTACATATTACAAGGAAGCAAAATTTTCTCAAAATGGGCTAAAAATGGGCCATATAGGGGAAAAAAACCAATTAATCTATCAAAATGGGCTAAAAATAATCCATTTTCCTTCTAAATTCAGACCTAATGTATGCAGAAAAACTTATAGTCAATTATTATCAACATAGTCAAAATACCCAAGACAAGAAGGAGGATTTCAGAAAGAAAGAAATGAAAGAGTGGTTGAGTTTACCAGGTAGAAGAAGCTGCACTGGCTTGGATTGTTAGAGATGTTTTTCTTGATGAAACTGAAGGGTTTAATCTAAACCCATGATGTTGCTTGGTGTTAAAAGTGAAAGAAGAAATGGGTTTTGAAAAAGATTCGAATCCATTAGGTTTTGTAATGGTTGGTGAGATTGTTTTCAACAGCTTTACCTCCATTGAAGATTAAGAAAGAGATCAAAGAAAATGACAACAAAAAAAAAAAGAACAGAGAAGGCAGAGAGAGAGACCGAGTGAGAGTGAGCCAGGGGACCAAAAAGTTGGTAAACCCTTATTAATACACACGAGACCCACGAGTGTAGTCATCATATATGCAATTACAATAATGCCCCTAACTGCTTCCAATAGCATGCACAGTAAAACATCTACTCCCTCCGTTCCTTTTTAATATGCTGGTTTTGTTTTTAGGGAAAATTAAGGAAATTAAGAGAACCAATCATTGAAAGTGGTCCCCATGACACTTGTCAATAAAAGAAGTGAATTGAAATGGTCCCCATGACACTTGTCAGCAAAAAAAGCAAAGTGAAATGGTCCATATGACACTTGTCATCAAAAGAAGTAAAGAGAAAAGTGGTCTCACAAAACAAAGTAACATTTGACTTTCCTAATTAGGAAACCATCCTATTTTTTTGAAACATCTATTTATAGAAACCAGCCTACTAAAAAGGAACAGAGGGAGTACAAAATAATAGGCTTGGGACCACCCGAATCCTATTATTTTAAAGAGATATTACTTAATCGATAATATAATAATTTATTACAGTCGATCCTCGATAAATGAATGCTCTCGGGACAACGAAAAAATATTTGTTTAGCAGGGTTATTTATTTATCGATGAATGAATAAAATATTCATCTATCGATAAACGAATATTTATTCATTTAGATAATATTTTCTCAATTAAGAAGTTAAATTGTATAGGAGAAAATGTACAAGTATACCAGAAAATGGTCAATTAGAAGAAGAAATCCAAAGATTAATTGGTGTCATTCTAATTTACGTTATAGAAATATGATCTTTTGAACTATCCTAACGAGAATGATGTAGTTATGGAGTCTCCAACAGACGAAGAAATTATTGAGTCAGTAATGAATAATGAGAATGATCCTGAACCAGATGATAGTAGCATCGTACCAAATGTGTCATCTAAAGATGTTTTTAAAACGATGGTCACTTTAAAAAATTACTTGCTACAACACGAGCAAAATATTCCAGAAATTGTGCAAGCATTGCATAAAATTAAGGATACGGTGCATTTTGGATTGGGTGGAAAAAAAGGACAATCAACCATAAATGATTTTTTTTAGTTCACTCCTACATATATTTTTATGTAAAATTTTCTGATTATGTATTTTGGTTTATATATATATATATATATATATATAATTCAGTGATTATTCGTTTATATTTCTATAGGGCCTTTAAGGATCCAACTTTTTTTATTCATTAATGCATTAAGCGAGATTATTCATTTATCACCTTGGCCCAAGTCGGGACCGGATAAAATTATTCATTTGCGGAGGTTATTCACTTATCGAACATTCGTTTATCGAGGTTCAACTGTAATTTATAAATTTTATAAATATAACAATAATATGTTAATTTAAAGAATAATTTTTCATTTTTGGGAATTTGAATTTGAAGATTTGTAGTTTGATAAAACTACTTATAATGTGCAACCATTGACTAAATCGATAGAAGTTACTAGATGATGAACCATTGGAAATAGTAGAAACATAAATACTGTAGTAGATACAATGCATTACAAACCCTAAGAAAATTTTATGAAAATTAATTTTTATTTTTCTAATGGAATTATTATTTTATATAATATTTGGGGCCTATTAATGTTCAAGGGGAACTTTTGAAATGTATTATATTATAATATTATCGAATTTATTATTTTAGCACTATGTACCCGCGTCGGGACTGGAAAATTTTATTATTTTAGCGAGACTATTATATTATCGAGTATTGTATTAAAAAAGTTTTACTGTATACAACTCTTTTAACTCTCGAACCTTAATAGCATGTTTGGATAGCACAACCTCGGTCTTGTTCTAATTTAACAGAGTCAATCAAAGTCAATGTTAGGTTCGGATACCAGGCCCTAAACTAGAGAAAATGTAAGTATCAAACACCAGTTAACCATATATTAATTTAACTATAAAGAAATTATACGTGGATATGTTATCCTGACACTCATCGGGTCATCAATAACCTATTGTCTTAAAAAGCACATACTATATATTCGTAAAAGGTGGTTTCCAAATATCCACACTGACTTATGTCTAACGCCCAATTTTTTGTCACGCCTAGCTGGCCTCTTTATAAACGTAGTGGATTGTACGATGAAAAAATGATTGCATGTAGCGCCTCCTAAGCTAGCAGCTGACTAATCCAAGAGATTAACTTAAAAAAAAGACACTAATAAATTTAAATCATTTACTTAAACATTCAATTAAGAAATCTGCTATAAAACTTTGCCCAAAACTAGCCCCGCTCTGAAACAGATATACAAGAATTCCTCTCAGATGATACATATACAATAGTTATTTGGTTTACAAATACAATATGCAACATAATAAACATATCCGAAGTTAACCAACTAACGGACTCAACTCCTCGAAGCTTTCGCTGCGCAACTCTGATCTGTCTCTGAAACTGAAAGTGGGAATGGGTGAGCACATCATCCCTAAAAGGGGTGCCCAGTAGGAATAACATTTAACTTTCAAGTAATCATGACAAGATTTGGAAAACAATAATGTTTTCCCAAACATTACAAAGTAACCAAGTCACTGAAATAAACAAAAATGTATTGGACAAACTCCTTCTTCAAACAATGTATAATATTCGTTCTAACCACACTCATTAGCTATTGATATCACCAAGACCATGATGACCACTCTAAGCAATAAATGTTGAATTCATGTAGATAAATGTGAAGGAGCGTATCCTATATACCACAAGTGAAAATTCGTATTTCCCATAAAAATTCATATGACAAATAAACATTAAAAGTCATTTCCAAACCATGGAAAGATTAACAAAATCAACGGAAGTATAGTAAAGCAATTTAAACAAAGCATGGAATGAACACTAGACAATGCATGAGTTTCTTAAGCATAAACTTTTGTAAAAGAAACATCAATGGTTACAAAAGAGTCAAATGTATTCCCACCTCTTTTGATGACAAGCCACGCCTACCCCGAGATCCACGATCCACTGGTTCATCCTTTGAATCGATCATTATTAATATAGACTAACTATTAATCACACAAAAAGTCTAAGAATCTAGCCAAAAGGCTCACACAAGAATCATACAAGTCTTTCTAATGATTCTAGACCCATTTAACGTTCTACATCTTTTATTCTCTATCTTTAGCATAGATAAGGTTTACTAATTCAATTAGATTGGTTTTATAGTACATTAGACAAGTCTTGTGAATATATACAACTTTGTAGAAGGAACCAAATACTAATTCGGACAATAAGAGGTTCAAACAACAAAATATGAAAACTATGCCTAATCCCAAGTCCACTAAATCAAACCATTAATCTAAGGCTTGGTCTAATTTGTCAACTAACGATCACTAACGGTCAGAGTGTCAGAGTCCAGGGTTAATGGTCAAATAAGTCAACCAGGAAGTAGTCAACGATCCAACTCAGGTCAAGATAGGGAACTCAGTGAGTTAACTCGGTCAGATTGACAGAGTCATAACTACTAGGTCAAGTCATCTAAGAACACAATCAGACAGATAATCTGACTAGGTTGACTAACAGGCCTGAGTTTCAAGATCAGAAGTTCATACAATCAAAATACATTTCATTCATTCAAGACAACTTCAAATTTCATTTACAATAACCAAGCTTACCTGCAATTGCAGTAGCTGCAAATTTCCAATAGAGACTCAACCCAGCACATTCACTTAATTCTCATTTCAACATCACTGCCATTTCAGCTTCAACTGCGACACACCCATGCTAAATAGAACTTCCATTAGTTCAACTGAACCAAACTCAATTCCACATTTAAACCTCAAACTCAATCTCAGTATTACTAGAACAACCTGGGATCTCCATTCCTAAGTCACCAAGTCAATTACAACTACATATCTATTAACATCTACAATTACCAGTTTCCAATCCATCTTCCTATCTACAATACATACACTAACACCACCCGCCAACAATCTGCAACATATTCACTAAACTGGATCACCACCAGTTTTAGATTAACTACAACTTCAATTTAATACCGTCATTACTTGTAATTCAGTACAATCATCTACAACTGCTATTACACTTCAACTGTGTTACTTCAATCCTACATTAAAGTTATGTAAGCTTCATAACCAATTCACAACCATAAACTAGGCTTACCTGCAATAGTAGTGGCAAGCCCCAAATGAAACATTAGTAAACCTCATCACCCCATTCACAGTTCAGCAGTATCAACACAACTACAATCTTATCATCTGCATTTTATTTATTCAAGATATCACTAACAACCAATTGCTTCATCTCAAGTAACCCTATATAACCCAACTGAGTCTCTACCAGTTAATTTAACTTCAACTGCATCTCAATACAGCCACCTGAAATTCCATTACACAGTTAATTCAGTTCCGCAACCTCTCTACGGATACTACCAACACCAGTCACTCTTATCAATCCTGTAACTCAAGTTCACCCATATCAAGATTGTTCCATTTGCAATAACAATTCAGTCCTACCTTTAAACATATTCTCTTCATAGTCACCACCTTCATCATCTCTGTAACATCCTAACATTCATCCAATCTAATCACACACAACCAGAACCTCCATTAGCTCAATTAAACTTATCCAATCTCAATTCTTATTCATAAATCCAATAACTTATAAACTCAATAATGGAATTAAATCTCCTTACTATGTTTACTGAGAAAAGAATTTACCTCAATTCATTAGCACGTTCAGCTTCTACCAGTCAAATTCTTCTTCAATCCACGCC
Organism: Papaver somniferum; assembly: GCF_003573695.1. Taxonomy (NCBI): domain Eukaryota; kingdom Viridiplantae; phylum Streptophyta; class Magnoliopsida; order Ranunculales; family Papaveraceae; genus Papaver; species Papaver somniferum. Next base: position 72,199,571 of record NC_039361.1, on the reverse strand, counting down.
TTACAGTCTTCATCAGCTTCAATTTCTTCTTCTAACACTTCTTTGAACATTTACACAAAAACCTAATTTGCAGAATCTTCAACAGAACTGCCTCACCTCACCAATTCAATAATAACCCATTTATCCTTCATCTATGAACAACTCAATCAACTGAATAATTTCATTCAAACTTCGATTCAATAAGAAACTCTAATTTTCGATTTCATCTCAGAATCCCTAAGTCAAAACTCAATCTTCAAATCAATCGAAAACCCATCTCTAATCTGTCACTTAAACCTTCAATTTCATCTTCCTTGATTCAATTCAACAGATAACTCAATTAAATCCATGAAACCTAATTCGTATCCATATTGTTTATTTAATTAACATCATCATGCAGAATTCATTCTCTTGCTCACCGTTATCAACATCAACTTCTTCTCATCCTGAATCAATAAACATCAACAGTACCACCACAATCAACTCATATTGATTTCCCCTAAGTTTCTGATCTCGAAATCATATAATCTTCCCATAAAATCACGAGCTGAGAAGAACAAAGAGAGAGAAGGAAAGAAGAATAAATAATAAGAAAGAATAAGTAAGATACGATTTATCTTCTCGGTTTGGTGTCGATAAGACCAAGCCAAATTTACTGATACGCCCAACGATTCAGATATGGCCGCCACCTGGTGCTTTGACAAAAAGATAATTCTACCCTTCAAACAAATTTATTATTATATTCTTCGTCCGGTATCCGAATGACGCGTTCGAGTAGTCCATTCCGCATAACTTTTCCAGATATGTCCAAGGGTACTAGTTTCATATCTAGATCGTTGTTAGATTAATTTATAATAATTAACGTTCGAGTTACACTAATCAAGTAATTAGTGGCTAAGACGTCTCTTGACTAGTCTAATAGCGTTGACGAGCTTGAGGGTCTTTACATTCTCCCCACCTTATTCATTTTTGTCCTCGAAAATCAACCATTCTTCTGGTCTTCAAAAACTCCCCACCTTATAGAGAAACACCATCTTTTGTCTAAACGCAAACAACATAAAACAAAGCACAAACCTATATGGCTTTCTACAACTAAAATTTGTGGCTCTAGGTTCAACTATGTTGATTTAAATTCTACTCAAGAAGGAAGTCTAAGTTTCTTACACTAATAATCTCTATAAGTGAAAACTATAAATTATAGTCTTTAAGGTTTTACACTAACTTCCATCTATATGATGATTGTCTCTAATTACAAGAGAGATTCCTACGAATCATCCTGGGTGAACTTAAACTTATTTTTTTTCTAAATTAAATTACATCATATTTCTATGATTCGTCATCTCTGAATGCAGTTTCCCTGTCAAGGTTGGCCAATCCCAACAATGCTTTCCTACGAACAGAGAAAACCTTCACTATTCTCCAGTGCTAGATTAACTAAATATTAATTTATTAAGATTAATTAATCTCTAAAATTTTATCGTAATTTGTGTAACTCTGATAAATTTACTTCGTAAAATATATAAATAGTTTACATCATTTTAAACAATTTAGTCATCTGAATTTCATTTATTTATTTTTCCAATATAAGTAATGCAAATTCGATTTTATGTCAATTTATAATATTTCTTAATTTTAACTTTATTAGAATATCATATATAAAATTTCCCAATTTATAAGATAAATTTACTACCAGCCTAATTATTCACATACTATTATCAACTATATTATTATTCTCATTTTTGATAGTCCGGCTGATACACTAAGCCTTAATCTTGTAAATATAATTCTACTTTCACGTAAAGATTGATATAACATATTTTATGTTTATTCATATCGAATGTGCATACTATATCTTGTTAATTTTTGACGTTGGTAATCTAATATGACTTAAATTTGAGTTTGCATAAAATTTTACTATACCCTAATAGTCTTTATATTTTTCTATTAACGTAAAGTATCCTATTAGTATATATAAATTTATTATATTTTAATTCTAATATTACACTAAACATCTGAATACTATTATTACTACTTCATGTATATTTGTTTCATTTCAAAAATTTACTGAATCATTTGTTAGACTAAAGATAATTTCAGTACATGACTATTAACAAGTTGAGTCTTTTTATTTCATACATCCTCATCTTTTTATGTCTAACGCCTAATAAGTATTATATTAACTATCTAGTTTAATCTCAAAACATACATATCCTAATTTGTCATTAGTTTAATTAACAAAATTTAACCACAAATAAGCGTTACTATTAACCATAATTATTATTTTTATCGTTATATATCTTTAATGAAATTTTGGTTAAATTAAGTTCAATATGATACTAATTGACAAATGCTAATGTTACTTATTAAAATTATAACTACTATCATCATCATCTATAAGTACTATTATAATATTTTTATGTAGGAATTACTGTTTAGTCCAGTTTTCATGACCCAGTTAATGGCTAGTCCACCCGTGAAAAACATTTACTCCCTAGTCCAAAAACTTCGTGGAGATTATTTACTCTCTAGTCCAAAAACTTCGTGGAGATTATAAAGTGTATTTTCTAAATGCCTAAAATACCCTTTCAGGTCTAATTAGTATCAACACATGTAAATGTTACTAGTAGTATGTTTCTACATACTAGTAATATTAATACGGTGATACTACATATTAATATGTACTATACTAGCAGTAACAAAAATATCTTACTAATTTGTTACTAATAAATTAGGTAACTACTTTACTATACTGATAGTAACTAGTATACTAGTTACTACTACTAGTAGTATACACTCTACTAGATAGTATACTAGTAGTAACATATGTAGTATCAATACACAAATATTTTTTGATATCTAGTATCAATACATAACGTACTACATATCAATATATAACATACTACATATCAATATGTAGTATCAATATATAACATACTACATATTAAACATACTACATACCAATATATAACATACTACATACCAATATGTAGTATCAATAGTACTATCATTATATACATAACATGATAGTGTTGAACATAACATATTGATACGACATATTAATATGTAGTATCAATATATAACATACTACATATCAATATGTAGTATCAATATTAATATGTAGTATTAATATATAACATATAACATATTAATATGTAGTATCAATATATAACATATTACTACTAGTACTAGTATATTACATACTACATATGTTATTACTACATACTACATATTGACGATATATAACATATTACTACTAGTACTAGTTACTACTAGTATACTACATACTACATATGTAGTAACATATGTATTAATATATGTAATATTATATGTTAGGATTTGTGGAGTAATTTTTACTCTTTTCAAAACTTTTTTGGACTAGGGAGTAAATATATTTTGCCGCTGGACTAGCCAGTAACCCGGGTCGGGTTTACTGGACTAAACAGCAAAGTCTTCTATTTTTATTGTTAACAGTGATGGTCGAACTATTATTCTAACTACTCTTACAAATATTATTAAGTCCCGAAAATATTTATTAAAATTTATGTATTTATAAACCGTTGATTCTACATATAAGTCAAAGTGCTTAATAAATTTCTATGTGACTTTCAAGATCTATCAATAATACTAATCACATTATTTTTATAGTATTAGATTGTCTATTATTTATAATAAGTTTCATACTTTTTAGCTTAATTATTCTCAAATCCTTATTAGCTAAATTTATTGGTGTATCCTACAATTTTTATTTCATTACCTGTACAACCAACCAACCAAACAAACCAATCAATCAAATAATTATTTTAATTATTGATGGTTATTAATGAATTAAGATTTATCTCACAAACCCAACCAAGTTCTAAACTAATCTATTTCACTAACTTGCACTGGCTAATTCTATCTTTTCCCATATAAGATCTAATAGTGAGCTCTGGTACCAACACGGTAGCGCCCCCTAAGCTAGCAGCTGACTAATCCAAGAGATTAACTAAAAAAAAGAGGCACTAAGAATTCAAATCATTTACTTAAACATTCAATTAAGAAATCTGTTATAAAACTTTGCCCAAAACTAGCCCCGTTCTGAAACAGATATACAAGAATTCCTCTCAGATGATACATATACAATAGTTATTTTGTTTACAAACACAATATGCAACATAATAAACATATCCAAAAGTTAACCAACTAACATACTCAACTCCTCGAAGCTTTCGCTGTGCAACTGTGATCTGTCTCTGAAACTGAAAGTGAGAATGGGTGAGCACATCATCCCTAAAAGGGGTGCCCAATAGGAATAACATTTAACTTTCAAGTAATTATGGCAAGATTTGGAAAACAATAATGTTTTCCCAAACATTAAAAAGTGACAAAGTCACTGAAACAAACAAACATGTATATGGACAAACTCCTTCTTCAGACAATGTATAATATTCGTGCTAACCACACTCATTAGCTATTGATATCACCAAGACCATGATGACCCACTCTAAAAAAAAAAGCCTCATGTAGATATAAATGTGAAGGAGCGTATCCTATATACCACAAGTGGAAATTCGTATTTCCCATAACAATTCATATGACAAACAAACATTACAAGTCCTTTCCAAACCATGGATAGATTAACAAAATTAACAGAATTATAATAAAGCAATTTAAACAAAGCATGGAATACACACTAGACAATGCATGAGTTTGTTAAGCATAAACCTTATGTAAAAGAAACAATAATGGTTACAAAAGAGTCAAATGTATTCTCACCTCTTTTGATGACAAGTCACGCCTACCTCGAGATCCACGATCCACTGGTTCATCCTTTGAATCGATCGTTGTTAATATAGACTAATTGTTAATCACACAAGAAGTCTAAGAATCTATCCAAAAGTCTAAGAATCTATCCAAAAGGCTCACACAAGAATCATACAAGTCTTTCTAATGATTCTAGGCCCATTTAAGGTTCTACATCTTTTATTCTCTATCTTTTGCATAGATAAGGTTTACTAATTCAATTAGATTTGTTCTATAGTCTATTAGATAAGCCTTGTGAATATCTACAACTTTGTAGAAGGAACCGAATACTAATTCGGACTATAAGGGTCCAAACAACAAAATATGGAAACTATGCCTAACCCCTAGTCCACTAAATCTAACCATTAATCTAAGGCCTGATCTAATTTGTCAACTAACGGTCAGAGTGTCAAATAACAGTCCACGTCAAGTCAGAGTCCAGGGTTAATGGTCAAATAAGTCAACCAGGAAGTGGTCAACGATCCAACTCAGGTCAAGATAGGGAACTCAGTGAGTTAACTCGGTCAGATTGACAGAGTCATAACTACTAGGTCAAGTCATCTAAGAACATAATCAGACAGATAATCTGACTGGGTTGACTAACAGGCCTAAGTTTCAAGATCAAAAGTTCATACAATCAAAATACATTTCATTCATTCAAAACAACTTCAAATTTCATTTACAATAACCAAGCTTACCTGCAATTGCAGTAGATGCAAACTTCCGATAGAGACTCAACCCAACACATTCACTTAATTCTCATTTCAACAACACTGTCATTTCAGCTTCAACTACGACACACCCATGCTAAAAAGAACTTCCATTAGTTCAACTGAACCAAACTCAATTCCACATTTAAACCTCAAACTCAATCTCAGTATTACTAGAACAACCTGGGAACTCCATTCCTAAGTCACCAAGTCAATTACAACTACAGCTCCATTAACATCTACAATTATCAGTTTCCAGTCCATATTCCTATCTATAGTACATCCACTAACACCACCCGCCAACAATCTGCAACATATTCACTAAACTGGATCACCACCAGTTTTAGATTAACTACAACTTCAATTTAATACCGTCATTACTTGTAATTCAGTACAATCATCTACAACTGCTATTACACTTCAACTGTGTTACTTCAATCCTACATTAAAGTTATGTAAGCTTCATAACCAATTCACAACCATAAACTAGGCTTACCTGCAATAGTAGTGGCAAGCCCCAAATGAAACATTAGTAAACCCCATCACCCCATTCATTTCATACCCCATTCACAGTTCAGCAGTATCAACACAACTACAATCTTATCATCTGCATTTCATTTGTTCAAGATATCACTAACAACCAATTGATTCATCTCAAGTAATCCTATATAACCCAACTGAGTCTCTACCAGTTAATTTAACTTCAACTGCATCTCAATACAGCCACCTGAAATTCCATTACACGGTTAATTCAGTTCCATAACCTCTTTGCGGATACTACCAACACCAGTCACTCTTATCCTAACATTCATCCAATCTAATCACACACAACCAGAACCTCCATTAGCTCAATTAAACTTATCCAATCTCAATTCTTATTCATATATCCAATAACTTATAAACTCAATAATGGAATTAAATCTCGTTACTATGTTTACTGAGAAAAGCAGTTACCTCAATTCATTAGCACGTTCAGCTTCTACCAGTCAAATTCTTCTTCAATCCACGCCTTACAGTCTTCATCAGCTTCAATTTCTTCTTCTAACACATCCCTGAACATTTACATAAAAACCTAATTTGCAGAATCTTCAACAGAACTGCCTCACCTCACCAATTCAACAATAACCCATTTATCCTTCATCTATGAACAACTCAATCAACTGAATAATTTCATTCAAACTTCGATTCAATAAGAAACCCTAATTTTCGATTTCATCTCAGAATCCTAAGTCAAAACTCAATCTTCAAATCAATCGAAAACCCATCTCTAATCTGTCACTTAAACCTTCAATTTCATCTTCCTTGATTCAATTCAACAGATAACTAAATTAAATCCATGAACCCTAAATCGTATCTCTATTGTTTCTTTAATCAACATCATCATGCAAAATTCATTCTCTTGCTCACCGTCATCAACATCAACTTCTTCTCCTCCTGAATCAATAAACATCAACAGTACCACCACAATCAACTCATATTGATTTCCCCTAAGTTCTGATCTCGAAATCATATAATCTTCCCACAAAATCACTAGATGAGAAGAACAGAGAGAGAGAAGGAAAGAAGAAGAAAGAATAAGAAAGAATAAATGAAAAAGAAGAAGAAATAAGATACGATTTATCTTCTCGGTTTGGTGTCGATAAGACCAAGCCAAATTTACTGATACACCCAACGATTCAGATATGGCCGCCATCTGGTGCTTTGACAAAAAGATAATTCTACCCTTCAAACAAATTTATAAATATCTTCTTCGTCCAGTATTTGAATGACACGTTCGAGTATTCCATTCCGTATAATTTTTCGAGATCTATCCAAGGGTACTAGTTTCGTATCTAGATCGTCGTTAGATTAATTCCTAATAATTAACGTTCGAGTTACACTAATCGATTAATTAGCGGCTAAGACGTCTCTTGACTAGTCTAATAGCGTTGACGAGCTTGAGGGTCTTTACATTGCAGTAGATCTGTCATTTTTATCGTATGCCACAAACAACTTGGTATATCGATCTTTCTGGCGATGAAATTGACTAGGTTTTGTGAGTCAGACTTTTGTTTATTGTATGTTTATTGTTGTTCTGACCGCCATAAGCATGCCCCATATTTCGCCATTAGAACCGTGGATGTTCCAAGAGGTTGTGCAATTGCTACTATCGTGGTAGTTGAGCAAAACCTGCAGAAAATTCTCACTATTAGTTTGATGTTACAATTAATGGGAAAAATAAGTATATTACAACAAAAAATTATCAAATTGGAAAGACCGAATATCAAGCATCAACCATTTGGAATCAAGATCTTTTTCACATTAATGAAAATATTATTGAACCAGGTCATCCATTTAGATCAAAATTATTTTGTGATGGGTATCAACGAGAAGCAACCAAGAGGAAATTGAAGATGTAGTTTTGTGCTTATTTGATTTGATTTTAATGGTTAGAGATAAACTCAATGTTATTACAAAGTTCTTAGTAAATAAGAGACCAATCCATCAAGTTCTGGATGAATCAATTATTTTAATTGAGATTTAGGGATTGTTTTTGATGAGTAAGACGAACATAAGGAGAACTCAAGGATTTTTGTGAAGTATGGGAAGCAGAGAAGTTGTATATCTGTAAAAGAATAAAAAAGGCTTTTTATACGAAATATTTGGAGTATTAAGGGGAAAGCGGAAACGAAATGCTACTTGATATTCAATACTGGGATATTGATTATGCATTGTCTAGATAGAGGAAGTGCTTAAAACAAACATCTTGTTAAATATCCATCCGTACCGATGTTTATAAATTTAGGCTTGAGCCACTATTCATGCCATAATTGATATGAATGAAAAGTGAATCGATATAAAAATATGAATTGATATTGGTTTAGATTTCGGCTTTATTTTATTTCTCATTCTTCTTGCATGAACAAATATAAATATGACACCGTTTACACTCTTTTATGAATCTATTTGTGAAATTATCGAATGAAGGATTTTTTGTAGTTTGGTACCTAGATTTTGTCAAGAACTTACACTTGGTACCAGAATTGTTTTAGATAGAAGTTTGGTGCTTGAATCGTACATGACTATCATCGGCGTAGTCAATGAAACACATTCACTAAGAACTCTGATTGAATGAAATTGTTACGTTGAAGGTTCCAGGTAGGAGTTTTGGTACTTGAACCGTACATTGACCATCTTTATCTTAGTCAATGGAACGCATTGACGATACACTCAATGAAGTTGCCTAATATTTTCATTAGAGGTAAAATAACTGTATAATGAATACATTAATTTACTGTAATGTATTTTTTATCGTCACGTGAACCTTGAGGTAATCTTTAGCGAGCGATAGAAATTTGAAAATGGGAGAGTACCAAGTACACCACCAAATTTTCCGTTTCAAAACCTAATAGACAATTCCTTTTGTAAACTTTAATTGATTTTAAAAGCAAACAAGGAATATCCTTGGGTAATCTCTAATTGAGATCCTTAAATCACAAGGATGATTAACGTACAACTTGCTTGTACTTCAATTATAATGAGGAATAAATCAATATAATAATGCCAGAACAAATAAAAGCAAGACACCAGAATGAGGACAACTGCAATAACAAAAAATCCCAGAATATCGTGCAGTTTAAACACATATGTATTAAGACGCTATGAGGACTAGCCTATTATAATGCTTCGTTATGAAATATATTTGAGACATAGTAAACCGTTCAGGTTGCTATACTCCAGTTGCTATACTCCGTTCATGATTATGACAAGAACTTACATATTTGATTCACCTGGTGTATATGGGGAAAAACGGTTTGCTGGTTTTCTAGGAAAGTGGAGAGTCGAGCGTGTTGTCGAGACTCCTCAACCGAGCGAACTGTTGAACCTCACACAGATGCACCGCTGCAAAGGGGGTGCTTAGATTCTGTAAATCAATTTGTATGACTCCGGCCTAAACCAAGACAATGGTCGTTCCAGAGTCAATTCCGTCGCAAAGAGGGAGATGGGTTGATCTGTAGGAGGGAAGATGAGATTTGTGTGGGATCAGTGATGATCAAGGATTGTGGGTGTGTTGAAGGTTTCTGCAATATTGCTGAACTGCTGAAGTTGAGTTCTGTGAATAAGTTTATATCGATTTGTTGACGGATAATGATGATAATCGATGATTGATGATATCCTAATGTCCTCGATTTAGACTTATTTTTATTGCATGAATGATATACCATTGATCCTTGTAAGTGTGACGGTTTCTTGAGTGAAAGAGTGGGAAAGTGGGAGATCGTGGTAAAGTCAGTTCCATGTCGTGCAGAGACTTGACTGATCGTGAACCCACTACTTTGCTAACTCCTTCAACCGTTTACACGACTTACACACATTTCTCATTGTGGATGAATCCACGTGCCGTAGACCGCCAGACCAAAACTCTAAGTGATATCCCCCCATTTGTGACGTGATTGATATTTCACGAATCGTGGAGTCTGCAAGGCAGACGTGTATTATTTAGTCAGTTGTTGACTGATTTAGACTGTGAGTCTAGTTTTGTTGAATCAAGCATAAGTGGTGAATGCTCAGTGATTCATGGATTGAACATGTAGTTCTCTGAGATGTCAATGAATTACTGACTAGAGCGACTGAGCAAGTATTGCTTAACTCGACGAATTGCTGAATATTGAGAGTTTGTCGAGCAATTGAGCAAGTATTGCTCAATTCAACGAATTTGATAACTTTGGCGTGCAACTGAGCAAGTGTTGCTCAATTCAACAAAATACTGAATATTGATAATTTGACGTGCAATTGATCAAGTGTTGCTCAATTCGACAAACTACTAATGAATTACTAAACATTGATGGTTGGATCAATATTCGAGCAACTGAGCAAGTATTGCTCAATTCGACGAATTATTTACTGGTGTCGTGACCCAATAAAATATTAATCAAAAATATTGGTGAATTACCGAATATTATTAATTTGGATATTGATTGCTGAATCAACATTATTTTGTGTTCGAACTTGCTCAGAATGGTGATTCGTGGAGCGTTTGTTCGAAACTCTAATTTTATCAATCCTTCATCAATTGGTGAATTGCTGAAAATTGGTCATGAGTGAGGAGGGACCAACCACATGGAATGATGAGCGTCCATGGGTGCCCAGTGCTCGAGTGAGCAGGCACCAGGGTTCTCAGTTTGAGAGTTGGTGAAAAAACGATGATTAAATGAAGGATTCATTATTTATTGAAATATTGCTGGATTCAGCATTAGGTAATAAAACCTAGGTATGAGAGATGAGGACCGACCAAGAGAGCATGGAACCGACTCTTGGTGGTCACGGGACCAGTTGTTGGTCATTTGGAGAATCCCCCAGTTGGTTGGAGAGAGTTCGGGCCCAGTATGAGCAATTGAGCAAATTAGGTCAGAATTATGAAAATGTGTGGGACCGGCCTTGTGCAAGCCCTAGGAATGACCCTGGTCGGTCATGAAGGCGTGCACGTGTTTTCGCGGTGTCCGTGTTTCCATACTGAGGGTTTCAGTATTTTCTGATGCGCGTTCGAGCAATATCGTGAATTTTCAGAAGAGTTTCATCTTGACTGGGAATTCTCGATTTTTGTTGGAATGAGCATGTATGCTCAATTCATCAATATTTTGAAAATATTAAAATAAAAATGTTTTAATATTTAAAATTGTCGTGAGAGGCTAGCCAGTCGTGTGACTATGTTGGCTTTTGGTTTTTCGTGATTTGAGCAATATTTGAGAAAATATGGAGAAATCATGAATTTTGCTCAAACCCAGGAGTTTCATGGATTGAGGAAAATAATAATTATGCAAGATTAGGGATTGAAAGGTGTGGGATCGACCATGGATAGGGCATGGTTGGGCGGCTAGGTTGCCCGGTCCCGTACACCTTTCCTTATTTTATTATTTTTCATGAATCCTTGAAGTTATGGAGAATCCACGAGTTTTTGTTGAAATGGAGGAGTTTCGTGAGATTAGGGAATAATAATTATAAAAAGCTAAGGATTGTGAGGTGTGGGACCGGCCACGGCTTAGGCATGGCCGGCCGGTTAGGTTTCTCGGTCCCGCACACCTCTCATTATTTTATAATATTATTTCGTGAATCCACCAAGTTATGGAGAACTCACGAATTTTGAAAAACTAGGAAAGTTGCTAAAACCAAGGAGTTTTCGTGAGTTCACGAAATAACAAAAAATAAGGAAAATAATGAGAGAGGCACGGACCGACCATGGCTAGGGAACGGCCGGTCGGCTGGTGTGCCCGGCCCTGGGCGACTCTTATTATTTTATTAATATTATTGTTTTCTCCTGTTTTCAAAGGATTCCTCATTATTTCATATTTTTGGACACTCGTTCGTGCTTCAGGGTGCCCAGTCGTGCATCATTGTCGAGTACACTCGCACCATTTTTGTGGGGCTTACTCAGTGATGGTCCAGATGCCCGGTTGTTGAGTATCTATTACTAATCTATGAATTCAGTGGAGAATAATCCATGAAACTGAGTAATAAAATTGAATAGTTGTTCGTTATTAATTCGCAGGATCAGCTGTGGATTCGACTACGAATTCAGAATAATAAAACAAGCATTACCATCCTATGGGATCGTGGATTCAACCATAGTATCGGAGTAATTAAGACTATCTATTACCATTTCATGAGATCAGTGGATTCGATCATGAAATTGGAGTAATGAGATAGAACAGTATCAGAGTAATTAAGATTATCTATTACCATTTCATGAGATCAGTGGATTCGACCATGGAATAGGAGAAATTGTTATTGCCATTCCATGGGATCAGGCCGTGGATTCGACCATGGAATAAGATCAATTGTTATTGCCATTCCATGGGATCAGGCCGTGGATTCGACCATGGAATAAGAGCAATTGTTATTGCCATTCCATAGGATCAGGCTGTGGATTCGACCATGGAATAGGAGCAATAATAGATTATTCTGGGAATTCAGTAGTGAATGTCACGGAAGGATTAATCTATTGCAGAAAAGATATTAGCCAGTTAAAGCGTCACATCTATTCTGAATGGTGCGTAGTCAGGGAGTCACAATGTTGTTTACGACCTGAAGGCGTTAGTGTTCTCAATCTACAGAGAACTTCCTGAATTTATGCATAGTCTCTCCACATAATCAGGGAACGGTGAGTGTCACTGACGTCCTGAAGGGGTCCGCCGCCCAACTGTTCTTCTATGTGGAGGTGGGTCTCTCTTTTGCAGTCAGAGAACAATGAGTATCACCGACGTCCTAAAGGCGTTAAACTCTCAATCTACGGAGAACCGCCCCAATATTTTATTCTGCATAGAGGTCACGAAGAAATGCCAGGGATCGAACGCTCAGCTGGTGGAGGCTTTTCGAAAACATATTCATCATGACTTCGTAAAATATGAATCGTTGAATGCCTGAAATCCGTGTCAAAAACATGCCTCATGATTTTATGGTTTTTTCCCTTTGTTGAAAATCCACCATCTACATTAACTCCCCTGCTTAGTGAGGAACAATCATGTTCCGCAGTAAGCATTAAATGGTGATTTTCAGTCAGTGGTTGAACTCGGTCTACAAAGGTATCGTCAGAATCCTCGATTTGCTCCAATGGTGTCATGTACGAGCAAATGTTTGGGTGAGGACCCTGATGATATGATAGAGTGTGATTCAGTGAGCACGGAGATGAAGCATCGCTGATTTGGTCTGTTGAAAGTCCAGTTTTGGTCAATTTAGCATTTATGGGCTCGGCCAAAAAAAGGAATTCCTTGTTTTAGGAACAAACGTTCGTTAGTTAGTTTAAGAAACAAACAAAATAGACCTGAGTCTAATGACATAAAATTTTGTATATGAGATTTCATGAAAATTTTTATTTTTGAAAATATGCTTTTGTTTCATAGACGGATGCTCGCACAAGGGAGCAAAATATATATTTTCAAATTTACGTGAGTTCCACGTTAAAAGTATTTTCTGTAAAATCAATGTTTTGAATTTGAACAGCTGTTGAAAGTAGAGAATCATACATGGTGAAATAATGTCTGAGTTTTCACAATTATAGAATGGATGTTTGTCCAATTTTGGAAAATCAGTGGATGTTCACACAGTAAAATTTACGTGGGTTGTTCACGGTTTTATGAAAATCAATTTATGATTTTTGAGCAATTGCTGAAAGCAAACAATTGTATATGTGATGAAATAATGTATGTATGAGTTTGGTGATTTTATAGTGTATGCACACATGTAGAAAATCAGCGAATGTTCACATGAAAGGTTATGTGAACTATTCATAGTTTTGTGAAAAGTCAGTGTTGACTCTAGAATGATAAGTTTTGCTCATCTTCGCAGGTTTGAAGGAGTGAGCAAGTTTTCGAAGTTTTGTGTGATCACTAAAGTCTAGTAAAATCGTAAAATAGGTAAGAGTTGGGGATTGCCATTTTTGCAGACGCTGATGTGAGCATCTCTATTCCATGATTCATTGTTTTGTTGAATCCTGCGCTTTGTATGAATGATGCGCTGAATGTTATGCATCTATCACAGCCACTTTGCAAGAATGACTAACTCCCATGATGACACTTTCAAAGATGACGTTTCCAGGGATGACATTTCTACGGATGAAACTTTAAGAAATGGTACTCCTGGGACCTCTGAGTGATGGTGAGAGATCCTTCATACCGAGTTGTACTTCTGGTTATTTTATTAGCTTTACCGCAGGATGATCGTATAGTGAAATCCCGGATCAATGTAGACTCCACAGAAATGGAAGAAAGTCTACGGGAGCGGAGAACCCAGAAGTAAGGACTACAATGGTTAGTAAATGACGTGCAGTCCCCAGCCGTTTCTTTGGTGAGTTGTTAGCGCTCCTTGTGTCATGAATTTGACCGTGCAATTAGGATCACGATACCAAGGTTTGTTATTTCTTTTCAGACTTTTGCTCCATCGATTGACGGTCTTCAACTTGTTCCCGGGCAAAAATCAGGAATCCATCACTGATGAAGAAGTCGATGTAAGTATCTTTTTTGTGCGCATCTCCTTGAATGAAATAATAATAATTGTTGTTGATGAATCCAGGAAGAAATCATTTTAGATAAGCAGCATGTTGATGAAGCGTGCTCTTCTTTGGGACATGGGAATATGGAGAATTTCCGAAATCCCGAACCGAATGGAGATAACGGCGTTGCCAATGGAGATCCCGGTATTGCCGAGCCTTCAAATGATTTAGAGACTCCCTTAGTAAGTATATCTCCTGTAATTTCTTCATAGAAGTATGAAATTGTTGATTTGTGAATGAATGAATGAGAATCCATGTAAATTTATGGATAACTTTGCCGAAATACGTCACCAGAAAATTCCAGACTTCAGATTTTACTAGAAACGCTGTAGAATCCTCGTCCGAAGTCATATTTTCGCGGTCTGTGTATGTATCTTCAAGCCCAGGAAATTTCCAAGCTTTATCAATGAAGCTTTTTGAATTTTGAGCATTTTTAGGGCCTGAAAAAGGCGAAATAGTGAAATTCCAGGAGATCTTCAGAACTTTTCCAAGTTGCATGTTGTCCGATGTTTTGGCCACATCTGTTAGCTCGTTCATCCAATTGCTATGAAATTTTTATATGTTGTAGACAACATCCATACGAAGAGAATGGTATATGATCCAACCTTAAAATCCTTACCAATTGCTCCCAGTTCGTCGTTTAATATAGGGAAGTGTAGAATCTTTTCAGATGAGCTTGTCTGAAAAACGTGTTTCATGGCTTCTACACTATTTGATCATGTTTTAGATGCATAGTAAAGAATTTAGATGATGTTAGTTCACTTACATGCTGGATTTTATGGTTGTGTTGGGTTTCCACGCTTGAATCATTCTAATCCCATGTAATCTCAAGGTCATGTAACACTTGTTGTTGATGCCGTGGAGGTGACTGAAACTCCAATTGTGCGTGAGATGGTGGAACCCGAATCGAGAATGGAAGAAGCTGCTCCAACCGAAGATGTTCCTATGAATGCTGGCGCTGTTCCAGCGACTGAGAACCGGATAATAGTGCATGAGTATCCCAACACAGGGACTGCTTTTACTCCTCCATTTGGTGAGATACTCTCATATCACAGGTTTCTTGGTGGATTTAGCGTTCCCATTGGATATGATGCTATGTACAAGAAACCGTGGAAGATGTATGGGAACATCGTCGTTACCAAGGATCCGGAGCTATTTCTTGACGAGGCAAGTAGAAGTCATCTTGTGTGTTATAAATGATATCCGTATCACAGCTAGAAATATTGTCACCCGGGATGTACTCTTTGATTGGGAGAACAACTTGAAGAAAGCTGAAGAACTTGGCTTCAATCTGAAGTGGCTTCGTCAAAAGATTGATGCTATCAGGAAAGAAGTGGAAGGTGAGACTTCTTTCACCACCAGTGATGCCGTGTTGAAGAAGATGGATGAAGCTGCTGAGCTGACCAAGAATCTGGAGGCGGAGAAAGATGCTTTGCAAGTCTTGGAGGATGCAGAAAAGCAGAAATCTTATTTTGCTGACTTTCTTTAGTTTTCTTTCCATGATATCTTGAACCTTGGACTTATGAGATATGCGAGGTTTTATTTTGGTTTTGATTTATTGATTGGTTTTGGATTGTGAAATCGATCGTCTTGACCAGTGGACCGTTGTTATAGTTTTGAAAGTGGTAGTAAAAGTTCGTTGCTCGGACTTGTAAGGATTTAAAAATAAAAATATATATAAAAAATATTAACACTGGTGCGAGAAACTGGGGCTTAGGATTCGGCCAAATTCATTTCTTAAATGGTTCAGAAATTAATTCTAGGAAATTATAATTCAAAACAAAATGAATATTAACTCTATTCTTTGCCAAAGTAGATTTTATAAAATATTACTTGTATTTCTTAAGCATGGCATATCAAAAATCCCTAGGACTAAGCATAAACCATCAAATGAAATCACAAATAATTAATTAAAATCTTAATTCAATTAAAATTGGTGCAAAAAGTAAATAGAGAATTAAATAAAATTACCACGTGGATGAATTAAGGCTTCCTCCGTCGGCCCAGTGTTGAGGTTTAGCTCCTCATATTAATCATAATCTCAAAATACATGTATAAAGCTCAAAAGTTGATTAAAGGGAGTAAAACAATTGAGCAGAAAAATTGCAACAGAAATAACTGTTGCAAAGGCGCTGTTCAACTGTTACAAGAAGAACGATACAAATGTTATGTTGTTGCAAGACCCAAACTACGACCCACTAACCTGCGTCGTAAACACTGTTGGAGAACGACTGTCTATGCAAGTCCGTTCTTCGTGTTCTTGGCCTTCATCAATGGCAGCAGCAGCAGAAACTCAACTCGTGATTTCTGCTTCCTGCGCTCTCCTCTCTTATCCCAACTCTCGACAGCCCCTCTGTAGCACATTAGGAACATATTTATACGTAATTGAACCATTGAATCTCCTCCATTAACTCCAAATAATCTTCATTTACTCGGTCATTGAAGAAAAATATTTCAGAATATTTTCTTCCCTGAATTATCTCTATACGCGTCTGGAGCTGTAAATGGTGAGTAGATTTTCTTTGTTTATCTCAAACACACTTCAGAATATAGCCAAGCCCCATCCAAACACGAGCAACACACTTCCAACTCATCAAAACCCCGTGAAATATTTTCCATGCACGCGTCTGCTCTGATTTCATCTGATGGATTTTCCAGCCAAATTTGATCGCATACAACACCCACATCCTTCCTGTATAGCCCAGCAGAAGATACCCAATGAGTTTCAGCCATTGAATCGGCCTGAAACTCCTTCAAAAATCGATTGGCAAATATGCCAGTAAATAACCAAATTTTCCCGCCAATTTTGGAATTTGAATTTGGGAAGAAAACTGGCCTCCCCCTAATCCAGTTCTGGTGTCCCTTTAGCAATTGGGGCTGAAATAGTAATTTTTGGATGGAAATAGTAATTTTTCTTGGTTCCTTCGGGACATTTCTGTGACGTTTCCAGTGCATTTCTGGGTTCCTTTAATACTTTATCTTGGGGGTGTAAAACACCACTTTTTGAGCCCATTTCGCCGCAAGGGCTTATTTCTCTAAAATTTCCTACAAGAACACAAAATAACGCAATAAGTACTTAATCGAGTCTAACAATACAGAATATTGAGAAAAAAATAGACACATAAATGCGCCGATCAAATACCCCAAAACTTATTATTTGCTAGTCCTCGAGCAAAACTAAAAAATAAAACCGAGTTAATCTCGGGTGGGTTTAACAGAGGTGTACCCACAAAAACCATGACTTCTAATTGGTCACAAGTATCCAAAGAGCTATGAGGACATACATATTCTCAACCTATCTCCAAGTAACTAGAATGCCAGAGAAATTAAAGGTGTCAGCTCTAAAGCTGACTGAAGAAAAGGGGAGACACATCCGCACGACTGCTAGATAAAGAGATATCCGCTACACAGCTAGATAAACATTGTAAGATGCGTCCGCTGCTTTACAGCTGGATAAGATTAGGAGAGAGATAAAGATGAGAGGGACATCTGCTACACAACTGGACTAATTACGTGTGATGAGTTAAACCATTGCTAGAAAGATCTTGTGCCGGATTGAAAGCAGACTAACAAAGCAACCAAAATGCATCTTTCTTCGACTCTCTCACAGTGCTCAGTAGAAATAATGTCTTCTTCGGTCTTCAACTGTTGATGATAAACTCTCGAACCTCATAGAACCTTGACAATTAACTCTTCTCTTCGATTTCTTGCTTGACTTATAAATTTCTTCTTCCCTATGGCCTTATTGAACAAAAAGAACGTAATGATGTTTTTTTTTTTTTCTTTTTCTTTTTCATTTTTTTTTTTGTTTTTTTACAAGACAAAAATTTACATGGCCATGAGAGAAGGACTTTAGAACTTGGATCTTCACAACTTGTGATGTCTTGGTATCATGAACTTCAACAACTTATATCATTTGCTCTTGTAACTTCTTGTAACTAAGTCTTCAACTTTGATTTTTGAATTATTCTTTTCTATTGTTGCTTCTAAACCTTAAACGTCTTCAACTTTTTCATAAATTTTGATGTCACTCCGCTTGTTGATGATGATAAGTTTCTACTGAGAGAGAGTCGTAATCCAGTAACTAAGACTACATTGTGAGGTTGCTCTGTCTTTCTGGCATTTCCTTATGACCTACTTGCCTTTCCATCATGGATGGTTAGGTCCATCACAGTTACCCTCTAAAAGGAACAAGTTCTCTCCTGAATTTCAAGGATCTCAATGTCTTTTTCTCTAATGTCTCAATAGGTTGTTATCTCTAGCATTCCAATTTCTATCTTTTCGGTGAGAAACAATATGTAAACTTAGCTAACCGGGTACTATGTGACGCTAGAAGTTTCAAAAATGCAACTAAAATGTTTCTCCCATACCCCCAAACTTAAATCTAACATTGTCCTCGATGTTCTAAAGATAAAATTAAAAGCATGAACAAGGAGAAACTGTTACCAATGAAGCAAAAGAGATAAGGAAAGATATTACCATGTCGCATGAAATTGGGTTACCTCCCAAGAAGTGCTAAGTTTAAAGTCTTCAGCCAGACTTAGGAAAGGATTAGTCAACTCGAACCATAAAGTAACAGTCGAAATAACTGTGGGTCTTCAAAACGAAATAGAGCTGAAAAAGGAAACTACAATAACCCAAGAAAGTGAACAAGGATAGCATGCCCTTATCTAGTTTCCTGATTAAGATATTTATATCTAATTGTGGTTCAGGTTCAGGTTCTATGAAAGGGTCTAAATAAAATATTTTCCTCGGATGCATTTCCTCATAGGTTGGATCCAAATTATTAGGTCCTAGAGTCTGGAAAAACTCAAATAAGAACTTAGAATCACAAAATAATAATAACCTAAATAACTGAGGATCCTCTAAGTCAATCAGGTTTGACTTACATAATTGACCACAGTGAGAGTAGTGGTCATTCTTAAGCAAATGTGTCGATTCTAATTTCCTAAGGCATTTAGGTCTAGTCTCACAACTTAATATTCGACACATTTGGAAGATAAACGTTCCCACAGTTGGAAGAAAACTATTTGGTGGGAAAACAAAGTCAATCTGGGGATCATAGCCTGGGAAAACCACATCAACCAGAGGATGGGTTTCTAACGACTGAACTCCTTCCTGGACATCATTAGGTTCGGGAAAACGAGTATGAAGGTAATCTTGTAAAATTGTAGAGGCAGAGATATCAAGTCCTAAGTGAAGGGACTTTCTGAGAATTAAAACACATGGAGAATGATAATCACCCCCAAACTTAGAGTTTTCCGTGTCTCTAGAAAGACTAGTCACAACTTCCCTAATTTCTAGGTCATCAAATTCCTGGAAATGGTCAACTGATTCTTCTAAGTCAGGTTCATACTCACTCATCTCTACGAGTTCATCTTCTTTGTCTAAGACTATTGTTTCTAAGTCGCTAGACTCTAAAACAGTATTTTCGAAATGAACCCGTTCCTCTAAACCACTATCGGCTTCGTAATCAAAAGGAAAAACTACATCGTCTAAAACGGTGGTATCCCTAATCAAATCCTCGTCCTTTTGAATAGGTGAATAATCATAAAAATTATTTGGATTTGAACTAGAAATAGTATAATCATTATACAGCTCAATTGGATTACTAGACTCCTGATCACTATGCCTACATATTTCGGATTCTTCATTACTGCTATCCTCATCATCATAGTACGAAAATGATTGAACCTTATCTAAATAAGTAGTGTTACCAATTCTAACCTCGTCATCTTGATTATGCAAATAACTATCCTCATTTTCAAGGGTACTATTGGAAACACTATATTGGAAATTAAGACTATCTTGAGCAGTTCTGTTCTGGGCCTCTAATGAAAGCTTTTGAATCGACTCACATGACTTCCTTATGGTATCGTGTATAGAAGGTTCACTCATGGGTGCATTTTGTTTATTCATTTCTAACACAAACCTATTTGTATTCTCAGTTAATTGTTTGAGAGACTCTTCTAGAGGAAGAACATGTTCAGAAGGATCATAATAGGGACTAGTTTTCAATAGTTTGATTGTATCATCTAGAGACGAAGAATTAGTACTATAATCTTCTTGCTCGTAAGACTGATGCATGTGTGGATAGTAATTGGGCTCACCATGGTATGACCCATATCCTTCCAAAGGATGGCGTTCCCAACCGCTATTCCCAACATGGTCATAAAAAGGATGATGTCCATATTCAAATTCAGGTCGATACTCATTGTACTGGCTTCTATCATACCAGTTCGACATTCTTAATTGCAAGGGAATTCTACACAACCACAAACAAGGCCGACTCGACTCCACCAAAACAAACCTAAAGATTTCTAGCAAACAAAAAGCATGATGGCTCCACTTAGATTGTTTCTAGACCAGCTACTATCTTTCGAAAGGGAATTCGTTGCAATTTGAGCAAATCCCTATGGAATCAATCCGAGTCAAAGTAAGTTGAACTGAGGCGAGGGAAGCTCAGTGGAGCTTTGATACCCAAGGCCTCACCGCTATCACAAGGCGGCGCAGTCACGCATTCAACTCACAGAAACCATCATGAACTTTGGAGTGTGCTTAAAGAGCAACCAATATTTTTCGAACGAGTTTCCTATTAAGCTCGTTACCCTATCGGTCTCGTTTTATTCCAAATTTTAAGCTTGGGTTCGCGTTAGGCTTTGTTTTCCTAAAACGGGCAAGAAGGGAACGGTGATGAAATCCGAACCCTTATCTTGTTTAGGCCAGGCCTTGCCCTTTACTAGGAAAATAAAGACAGTCCGGTTCGTCCTCAAACAATTATCACCTTAAGGCAGACAGTAACCCGCTTGCAGGAGATTCGCGAGTGTTTCGATGGACTTACCTCCCGTACCAGACGGGCGAAGAACCGTTGAAGTCGACTCGGGCCACGACTCCTATGTCATGTACGAACCCGAGGGGCCGAGACGATATAGTAATCGTCGTCCTTCCCTGCACACAGTTTATATAATTTTTTTTTTTTAATAATACCCTTCCGTAGGGTTAAAAAAAATAAAGTCCAATTGTTTAAAGTCCAAAGTCCAAAATAAATAATAAAAAAAAAATTACAGTTTTCCTCACACACTCTAAAAAAATTAAAAATTAAATCCTAAAATTGTCCTTTTTTCTTCTCTTTTCGCTTTTCGCTTTTCGCTTTAAGCTTTTTCCTCTCCAAGTCCTTAGTGCTCCACTTCGAACCTGTAAATCAAAGAAAAAAAAGACAAAGTAAAAAGGAACAAATAATAAAAAAAATAAACCTAAAAAAAAAATTAAAAAAAATCTATATACAAGTCCGCGTCGGCGGCACCATTTTGTTATAGTTTTGAAAGTGGTAGTAAAGGTTCGTTGCTCGGACTTGTAAAGATTTAAAAATAAAAATATATACACAATATTTGATTTCTGCTTCTCTGGACCTCCTCTAGACCCCAAACTCTCGACAGCCCCTCTGTAGCACATTAGGAACATATTTATACGTAATTGAACCATTGAATCTCCTCCATTAACTCCAAATAATCTTCATTTACTCGGTCATTGAAGAAAAATATTTCAGAATATTTTCTTCCCTGAATTATCTCTATACGCGTCTGGAGCTGTAAATGGTGAGTAGATTTTCTTTGTTTATCTCAAACACACTTCAGAATATAGCCAAGCCCCATCCAAACACGAGCAACACACTTCCAACTCATCAAAACCCCGTGAAATATTTTCCATGCACGCGTCTGCTCTGATTTCATCTGATGGATTTTCCAGCCAAATTTGATCGCATACAACACCCACATCCTTCCTGTATAGCCCAGCAGAAGATACCCAATGAGTTTCAGCCATTGAATCGGCCTGAAACTCCTTCAAAAATCGATTGGCAAATATGCCAGTAAATAACCAAATTTTCCCGCCAATTTTGGAATTTGAATTTGGGAAGAAAACTGGCCTCCCCCTAATCCAGTTCTGGTGTCCCTTTAGCAATTGGGGCTGAAATAGTAATTTTTGGGTGGAAATAGTAATTTTTCTTGGTTCCTTCGGGACATTTCTGTGACGTTTCCAGTGCATTTCTGGGTTCCTTTAATACTTTATCTTGGGGGTGTAAAACACCACTTTTTGAGCCCATTTCGCCGCAAGGGCTTATTTCTCTAAAATTTCCTACAAGAACACAAAATAACGCAATAAGTACTTAATCGAGTCTAACAATACAGAATATTGAGAAAAAAAATAGACACATAAATGCGTCTATCAACCGTCAGTCCCCAGTATTTTGTTAAGTCTCTCCCTTTCGTTTTCCCTTCTTCTGGTGAGACCTAGATAGGGGACCCATGTAGAAAAATTGATGTAAAGACCTAGGTGGTCGAAGTTGGAGGTACCTTGATGAAGGATTTAGCGGAAGGACCTGGTGGACATCGATCGACTGTGGAGGTTATGAATCCCGTCTAAGAATTGCTGCTTGCATGTTGTATGCTCTGGAAGCTGTATGAACCTCATACGACGTCGAAATTTGATGCTTGACCCTAACTTTTGAAGCTAAGAGACTGAGTTATAACATGAGAAAAGAATCACTCAATTTGGAGAGAGGTCAGCCAACTAAGCGTGCACATTTGTAATTTGCAATCCCGTACAAATTTTTTAGATATCGTAGACCTGACGGTAAAGGCCATATCTTTCAGCTCGTATTCCCAATTCATGCCCCCTTTTGGTATGTTCTAGAAGAAACATAGACGAACATATTTCGTTGAGGAAGTATTGTCCCATTACTCACTCATTGGTACGTTTTTGTAAACCCATTGCCTGGAGCATGTCGTATCTCACTCGTAGAGGCGATGAGAATATCTTGTAAAAGATTTTGGTTTTGTGCCCATCTGCCGGTCAAGCTTTGGGAATACGTTCATGTTAGCATGTTTTCATGTTTACACATCTTGATATGAATCATTAGGGCTTGAAGAAGTATGATCCATAGAGAATGGATAGTTGATGAATCCGGATGTTGCGCCCGAGAGTGATGTTAATATTACAACTGGAAGTTCTCCATAAATTTTTGTTGATGCTGAGACCATGAATGAGTTCCTCCACATGTTGATGCCGATACTATGATTGGAGTTGATACAAAGACCGAAGATGATAGTCTTTGCTCTTCCGTCCAGTGAGCATGCACGAACTAATTGGTGAGTTGAGCATTCCTAAAATGAAGGTGTATTAGGATTTCAACCCAAATCCTCCTGTTATGACTTTACTGTGAAGTGGCTTCGTCATGGAATCGATGTTGTTATTGTTTCAACCTCGTCAGAGTTCGAATTTCATGAGACTTGCCTGAATGCGAAACCTCTTGATGAATTTCTATGTATCTTTTGCAGGTTATTGTTTCAACCTCGTCAGAGTTCGAATTTCCTCCAAGTGCTCTGATGATGGAACGTCCGCCAAATCTTCTGGATCAGAACTTTCTTTGTTGGAGCAACAAAAGACGCTTTATTTGTAGTCATGTTTTCAGCATGGGTCCATGCTATCGCATCATATCTTGGATTTTCCTGATTATGTGAAACTTGTTATATGTTCAGGTTGAACGTATTTTCACCTTGAGAGTGATGTAGACATAAGCATCTCTGAGCGTTCCTTCATGGTATCTGATTGAGATGGGTGCATGAGTAGCTTCTTGTCGACTGATGCCTGTGACTCTGAGGAATTTCAGTGGAATGATGTTGATGGCGGTGTCAGCATCGATCAACATTCTTCTGAATTCATTTCCTCTAAGATGGATTGTGGTAAGAAGTCCCCAGTCATGCATCTCCTTGTATGTGGCGAGAGGTTCTGGAGGAACTTCTAGAATATGGTTCAAAGCCGTGAACATGTATCCCTTTTGAGCCTTTGACAGATAAATCAATTCGCATACATGCCTGACTGAACTGCTTGTTTGACTGGTTGTTCGGAGATTATGAAAGTTCTGACTGGAAGAGGGTCTCTGTGTACTCTTTCAGTCCCCAAGTTAAGTTCCCCAGATCCAAATTTTTCCTTGAATATGCGCTTCAAGATCCTGCAGTCGCTGGTGGGATGATTGACGAACCTATGGAAACGGCAGTAGCGAGGGTTCTCCATTTATTCTTCAGTTGGTTCTTTTCTGACATATGGCAGCTTGATTGCACCATCCTGGATCCAGAAATCCAGTAGTTTGATCACCTTTTCTATGAAGAAAGAGAAATCCGTTTCTGCTGGATCTGCATTTTGAGTTGGAGCTTGTGCATCCCGGATTTGACTACCCCTTTTTTGGTGATTTCGGAGGAGCTAGAGAAGTGTGCTTGTGCTGTGATTCGACTTTTTGTTTTCTCCTTTCTGCAATAACATTTGTGGAAGGCTGGAGATTGTACTGATTGTTGACTAGGCATCGGATGCTTCGAGATTCCTCGACCTTGCATACTTTGCTCTTTCTAGTAACGCATTGCTGATCGCTTGGCTGCTCCATGGAGTTCGGAAAAAGTATGGAATCGCAGATTCTCCAGCAAGGCTTTGTAGATTGGGATCATTCCGCTGTGTTCATGCTCTCCTGGTGCCTCCATGAATCACGTGTTCTCGAGCGTTCCCTGTTCTATTGTATAGTGTGGACGTTGGAGAAGTGTAGCTCTTTGAAAGAGGAATTATTTGAGTAGCAGCTGGATATGGAAGTTGATGACGGTGGACAGATGGTGTCTTGTATTTTCCTCGATCCTCCATGAAGCGTTTCATGTCCTCACGAGTGATGAACCCTGCAGGTTTCTTTGTTGGCGGGTTATCTGCAGCCTTGTGGACTTCATCATCATCTACTACATGGATCAGAATGACTTCAGGAACAGCGGCCGGAGATGTTTCTTTGGATTTTCCTTTCTCCTGAGCTTTCCCAGACATCTTGTCAGTGGGAGTTTTGAGATAATTGCACAGCTCTTTCTGAGTGGTGGCCATGTCAATCTGATTTTTGTCTAGAGTCCCTTGCACCTTCCTTAGATCAGCTACGATAGGTGGATTCTACCTGACTTCCTCAGGACGTCGGCCGAAGAGAGGTTGATTTTCGTTATTGGTGTGAGGAGGAGTATTATCACCACTATTGTTGTAAGCAGGAATGGTTTCTGGAATACCACCGTTGTTGCTAGTGCTAGATATGTTCGCGTTAGGATTTGTAACTGAACCTGACATAAGATCAACCATTTTGAGAAAATGTGAGATTGCAACCGAGAGATTAATATCCCACTGTGGTCGCCAATCTGTAGATGGGGAAAAGAGGTTTGCTGGTTTTCTAGGAAAGTGGAGAGTCGAGCGTGTTGTCGAGACTCCTCAACCGAGCGAACTGCTGAACCTCACACAGATGCACCGCTGCAAAGGGGGTGCTTAGATTCGGAAAATCAATCTATATGACTCCGGCCTAAACCAAGACAATGTCCGTTCCAGAGTTAATTCGGTCACAAAGAGGGAGATGGGTTGATCTGTAAGAGGGAAGATGAGAGTTGTATGGGATCGGTGATGATCAAGGATTGTGGATGTGTTGATGGAATCTGCAATATTTTTGAACTGCTGAAGGTGAGTTCTGTGAGTAAGTTTATATCGAGTTGTTGACGGATAATGATGATAATCGATGATTGATGATATCCTGATGTCCTCGATTTAGACTTATTTTTATTGCAAGAATGATGTACCACTGATCCCTGTAAGTGTGACGGTTTATTGAGTGAAAGAGTGGGAAGGTGGGAGATCGTGGTAAAGTCAGTTCCATGTCGTGCGGATACTTGACTAATCGTGCACCCACTACTTTGATAACTCCTTCAACCGTTTACACGAGTTACGCACATTTCTCGTTGTGGATGAATCCATGTGCCGTAGACCGCCAGACCAAAACCCTAAGTGATATCCCCCCATTTGTGACGTAATTGATATTTCACGAATCGTGGAGTCTGCAAGGCAGACGTGTATTAGTTAGTCAGTTGTTGAATGATTTAGACTGTGAGTCTAGTTTTGTTGAATTGATCATAAGTGGTGAATGCTCAGTGATTCATGGATTGAACATGTAGGTCTCTGAGATGTCAATGAATTACTGACTAGAGCGACTGAGCAAGTATTGCTCAACTCGACGAATTGCTGAATATTGAGAGTTTGTCGAGCAATTGAGCAAGTATTGCTCAATTCGACGAATTTGATAATATTGGCGTGCAACTGAGCAAGTGTTGCTCAATTCAACAAAATACTGAATATTAATAATTTGACGTGCAATTGAGCCAGTGTTGCTCAATTCGATAAACTACTGATGAATTACTGAACATTGATGGTTGGATCAATATTCGAGTAACTGAGCAAGTATTGCTCAATTCGATGAATTATTTACTTGTGTCGTGACCCAATAAAATACTGATTAAAAATATTGGTGAATTGCCGAATATTATTAATTTGGATGTTGATTGCTGAATCAACATTATTTTGTGTTTGAACTTGCTCAGAATGGTGATTCGTGAAGCGTTTGTTCGAAACCCTAATTTTATCAATCCTTCATCAATTGGTGAATTGCTGAAAATTGGTCATGAGTGAGGAGGGACCAACCACATGGAATGATGAGCGTCAATGGATGCCCAGTGCTCGTGTGAGCACGCACCAGGGTTCTCAGTTTGAGAGTTGGTGAAAAAACGATGATTAAATGCAGGATTCATTATTTATTGAAATATTGCTGGATTCAACATTAGGTGATAAAAACTAGGTATGATAGATGAGGACCGACCAAGAGAGCATGGGACTGGCTCGTATGTCGAAGAAACATAGACGAACATATTTCGTTGAGTAAGTATTGTCCCATTACTCACCCATTGGTATGTTTTTGTAAACCCATTGCCTGGAGCATGTCGTATCTCACTTGTAGAGGCGATGAGAATATCTTGTAAAAGATTTTGGTTTTGTGCCCATCTTCCGGTCAAGCTTTGGGAAGACGTTCATGTTAGCATGTTTTCATGTTTACACATCTTGATATGAATCATTAGGGCTTGAAGAAGTATGATCCATAGAGAATGGATAGTTGATGAAGACGGATGTTGCGCCCGAGAGTGATGTTAAGATTACAACTGGAAGTTCTCCATAAATTCTTGTTGATGCTGAGACCATGAAAAGAGTTCCTCCACATGCTGATGCCGATACTCTGATTGGAGTTGATACAGAGACCGAAGATGATAGTCTTTGCTCTTCCGTCCAGTGAGCATGCACGAACTAATTGGTGAGTTGAGCATTCCTAAAATGAAGGTGTATTAGGATTTCAACCCAAATCCTCCTGTTATGACTTTACTGTGAAGTGTCTTCGTCATGGAATCGATGTTGTTGCGCGGTAGATAGCAGCAACAGTCTTTATTCTGGATATAATTGGTGAAGAGAGGAAGTTCCCCAGTCGTGCATGGGCTTTTGATGTAGAGAGGTTCGGTTTGGCGATGTTTCATGGAATCACATTAGGTTGCAATGACTTTTTATGTGGATAACATTTTTTGAAATATATTGAATTGATATTTCCAATAATATCAAGTCCCCAGTGCATCCCTCATTCACTTAGCAGAGTTGAAGGAGTTTGTAGAATCCATTGATGAACGGTGTTGCATCTACTTAAGAAGTCTTATCATGGGATAGTTAAGGCTTATCGATTGTAATTCATCTATACTTTGATCGTATCGGTGTTGAACTGGTGTGTCACGTCGAGATATTGTGTTGAAGCTAGAGGCGTTATTATTGAAGGTGTACTCTTTGATTGGGAGTACAATTCGAAGGCTTCTTATGTGCTTGAGCGCTGAAGTGTCGAATGTCTTATGCTTGATCGTCTCGGCTCCGTGTAACTTCTGTCGATTCAGCATTCCGCTTGAGGGATTCAATACTTGTGCAGACATGAGAGATTTCTGATTTTGTGGCACTCGTGGACATTCCTGCAAGTCTATGGAAAAATTCCCAAAGTGTTCTTTGCCATGTTTCCGTCATCTCTCAGTGGTGAATGTCACGGTGAGATGCTCGATTCGAAGTGGTGTCAGGTTCAACCACTTAGTAAAATATTGCTGAAGTGAGATTACCCACTCATAGCGTCTTGTAATAGAAGAGATGCTAGCTGAAGTGAGTCCCCATGCTAGAATAACATGTGAGGGAATGAAAGACATAGACATGGAAGGAATGAGACTTTCCTGAATGCAAAACCTCTTGATGAATTTCTATGTATCTTTTGCAGGTTATTGTTTCAACCTCGTCAGAGTTCGAATTTCCTCCAAGTGATCTGATGATGGAACGTCCGCCAGATCTTCTGGATCAGAACTTTCTTTGTTGGAGCAACAAAAGACGCTTTATTTGTAGTCATGTTTTCAGCATGGGTCCATGCTATCGCGTCATATCTTGGATTTTCCTGATTATGTGAAACTTGTTATATGTTCAGGTTGAACGTATTTTCGCCTTGAGAGAGATGTATACATAAGCATCTCTGAGCGTGCCTTCATGGTATCTGATTGAGATGTGTGCATGAGTAGCTTCTTGTCGGCTGATGCCTGTGACTCTGAGGGATTTCAGTGGAATGATGTTGATGACGGTGTCAGCATCGATCAACATTCTTATGAATTCATTTCCTCTAAGATGGATTGTGGTAAGAAGTCCCCAGTCATGCATCTCCTTGTCTGTGGCGAGAGGTTCTGGAGGCATTTCTAGAATATGGTTCAAAGCCGTGAACATGTATCCATTTTTAGCCTTTGACAGATAAATCAATTCGCATACATGCCTGACTGAACTGCTTCTTTGACTGGTTGTTCGGAGATTGTGAAAATTCTGAATGGAAGAGGTTCTCTGTGTACTCTTTCAGTCCCCAACTTAAGTTCCTCAGATCCAACTTTTTCCTTTAATATGCGCTTCAAGATCTTGCAGTCGCTGGTGGGATGATTGACGAACCTATGGAAACGGCAGTAGCAAGGGTTCTCCATTTATTCTTCAGTTGGTTCTTTTCTGACATATGGCAGCTTGATTGCACCATTTATTATTCAGTTGGTTCTTCAATGGAGAAAGGGAAATCAGGTTCTGTTGGATCTGCATTTTGAGTTAGAGCTTGTGCATCCCGGATTTGACTACCCCTTTTTTGGTGATTTCGGAGGAGCTAGAGAAGCGTGCTTGCGCTGTGATTCGACTTTTTGTTTGCTCCTTTCTGCAACAACATTTGTAGAAGGCTGGAGATTGTACTGATTGTTGACTAGGCGTCGGATGCTTCGATATTGCTCGACCTTGCAGACTTTGCTCTTTCTAGTAAAGCATTGCTGATCGCTTGGCTGCTCCATGGAGTTCTGGGAAAGTCTGGAATCGCAGATTCTCTAGAAAGACTCTGTAGATTGAGATCATTCTGTTGTGTTCATGCTCTCCTGGTGCCTCCATGAATCATGTGTTCTCGAGCGTTCCCTGTTCCGTTTTATAGTTTGGACGTTGGAGAAGTGTATCTCTTTGGGAGAGGAATTATTTGAGTAGCAGCAGGATATGGAGATTGATGATGGTGGACAGATAGTGTCTTGTCTTTTCCTCGATCCTCCATGAAGCGTTTCATGTCCTCACGAGTGATGAAGCCTGCAGGTTTCTTTGTTGGAGGGTTATCTGCAACCTTGTGGACTTCATAATCATCTACTACATGGATCAGAATGACTTCAGGACCAGCGGCCGTAGATGTTTCTTTGGATTTTCCTTTCTCCTGAGCTTTCCCTAACATCTTGTCAGTGGGAGTTTTGAGATAATTGCACAGCTCTTTCTGAGTGGTGGCCATGTCAATCTGATTTTTGGCGAGAGTCCCTTTCACCTTCATGAGATTATCTACGGTAGGTGGATTCTCCCTAACTTTCTCAGGACGTCGGCCGAAGAGAGGTTGATTTTCTTTGTTGGTGTGAGGAGGAGTATTATCACCACTATTGTTGTAAGCAGGAATGGTTTCTGGAATACCATCGTTGTTGCTAGTGCTAGCGAAGTTCGTGTTAGGATTTGTAACTGAACCTGACATAAGATCAACCATTTTGCGAAAATGTGAGATTGCAACCGAGAGATTAATATCCCACTGTGGTCGCCAATCTGTAGATGGGGAAAAATGGTTTGCTGGTTTTCTATGAAAGTGGAGAGTCGAGCGTGCTGTCGAAACTCCTCAACCGAGCGAATTGGTGAACCTCACACAGATGCACCGCTGCAAAGGGGGTGCTTAGATTCGGGAAATCAATCTGTATGACTCCGGCCTAAACCAAGACAATGGACGTTCCAGAGTCAATTCGGTCGCAAAGAGGGAGATGAGTTGATCTGTAGGAGGAAAGATGAGAGTTGTGTGGGATCGGTGATGATCAAGGATTGTGGGTGTGTTGAAGGAATCTGCAATATTATTGAACTGCTGAAGTTGAGTTCTGTAAATAAGTTTATATCGAGTTGTTAACGGATAATGATGATAATCGATGATATCATGATGTCCTCGATTTAGACTTATTTTTATTGCAAGAATGATGTACCACTGATCCCTGTAAGTGTGACGGTTTACTGAGTGAAAGAGTGGGAAAGTGGGAGATCGTGGTAAAGTCAGTTCCATGTCATGCGGAGACTTGACTGATCGTGCACCCACTACTTTGCTAACTCCTTCAACCGTTTACACGACTTACGCACATTTCTCGTTGTGGATGAATCCACGTGCCGTAGACCGCCAGACCAAAACCCTAAGTGATATCCCCCCATTTGTGATGTGATTGATATTTCACGAATCGTGGAGTCTGCAAGGCAGACGTGTATTAGTTAATCAGTTGTTGAATGATTTAGACTGTGAGTCTAGTTTTGTTTAATCGAGCATAAATGGTGAATGCTCAGTGATTCATGGATTGAACATGTAGTTCTCTGAGATGTCAATGAATTACTGACTAGAGCGACTGAGCAAGTATTTCTCAACTCGACGAATTGCTGAATATTGAGACTTTGTCGAGCAATTGAGCAAGTATTGCTCAATTCGACGAATTTGATAACTTTGGCGTGCAACTGAGAAAGTGTTGCTCAATTTAACAAAATACTGAATATTGATAATTGGACGTGCAATTGAGCAAGTGTTTCTCAATTCGACAAACTACTGATGAATTACTGAACATTGATGGTTGGATCAATATTCGAGCAACTGAGCAAGTATTGCTCAATTCAACGAATTATTTACTGGTGTCGAGACCCAATAAAATATTAATTAAAAATATTGGTGAATTGCCGAATATTATTAATTTGGATGTTGATTGCTGAATCAACATTATTTTGTGTTTGAACTTGCTCAGAATGGTGATTCGTGAAGCGTTTGTTCGAAACCCTAATTTTATCAATCCTTCATCAATTGGTGAATTGCTGAAAATTGGTCATGAGTGAGGAGGGACCAACCACATGGAATGATGAGCGTCAATGGATGCCCAGTGCTCGTGTGAGCACGCACCAGGGTTCTCAGTTTGAGAGTTGGTGAAAAAACGATGATTAAATGCAGGATTCATTATTTATTGAAATATTGCTGGATTCAACATTAGGTGATAAAAACTAGGTATGATAGATGAGGACTGACTAAGAGAGCATGGGACCGGCTCTTGGTGGTCACGGGACCAATTGTTGGTCATTTGGAGAATCCCCCAGTTTTGTTGGAGAGAGTTCGGGACCAGTATGAGCAATTGAGCAAATTAGGTCAGAATTATGAAAATGCGTGGGACCGGCCTTGTGCAAGCCCTAGGAATGACCCTGGTCGGTCATGAAGGCATGCACGTGTTTTCGTGGTGTCCGTGTTTCCATTCTGAGGGTTTCAGTATTTTCTGATGCGCGTTCGAGCAATATCGTGACTTTTCAGAAGAGTTTCATCTTGACTGAGAATTCTCGATTTTTGTTGGAATGAGCATGTATGCTCAACTCATCAATATTTTGAAAATATTAAAACAAAAGTGTTTTAATATTTAAAAATTTTCGTGAGAGGCTAGCCAGTCGTATGACTATGTTGGCTTTTGGTTTTTCGTGAATTGAGCAATATTTGAGAAATATGGAGAAATCATGAATTTTTCTCAAACCCAGGAGTTTCATGGATTGAGGAAAATAATAATTATGCAAGATTAGGGATTGCAAGGTGTGGGACCGACCATGGCTAGGTCATGGCCGGGCGGCTAGGTTGCCCGTTCCCGTACACCTTTCCCTATTTTATTATTTTTCATGAATCCTTGAAGTTATGGAGAATCCTTGAAGTTATGGAGAATCCACGAGTTTTTGTTGAAATGGAGGAGTTTAGTGATATTAGGGAATAATAATTATAAAAAGCTAAGGATTGTGAGGTGTGGGACCGGCCACGGCTTAGGCATGGCCGGCCGGTTAGATTGTCCGGTCCCGCACACCTCTCCTTATTTTATAATATTATTTCGTGAATCCACCAAGTCATGGATAATTCACGAGTTTTGAAAAAACTAGGAAAGTTGCTAAAACCAAGGAGTTTTCGTGAGTTCACGAAATAACAAAAAATAAGAAAAATAATGAGAGAGACATGGACCGACCATGGCTAGGGAACGGCCGGCCGGCTGGTGTGCCCGGACCTGGGCGACTCTTATTATTTTATTAATATTATTGTTTTCTCCTGTTTTCAAAGGATTCCTCATTATTTCATATTTTTGGACACTCGTTCGTGCTTCAGGGTGCCCAGTCGTGCATCATTGTCGAGTACACTCGCACCATTTTTATGGGGCTTACTTAGTGATGGTCCAGATGCCCGGTTGTTGAGTATTTATTACTAATCTATGAATTCAGTGGAGATTAATCCATGGAACTGAGAAATAAAAATGAATAGTTGTTCATTATTAATTCGCAGGATCAGCTGTGGATTCGACTATGAATTCAGAATAATAAAACAAGCATTACCATCCTATGGGATCGTGGATTCAACCATAGAATTGGAGTAATTAAGATTATCTATTACCATTTCATGAGATCAGTGGATTCGATCATGAAATCGGAGTAATGAGATAACACAGTTGTTTTATTGCCATTCTATGAGATCAAGCCGTGGATTCGACCATGGAATAGGAGCAATTGTTATTGCCATTCCATGGGATCAGGTCGTGGATTCGACCATGGAATAAGAGCAATTGTTATTTCCATTCCATGGGATCAGGCCGTGGATTCGACCATGGAATAGGAGCAATAATAGATTATTCTGGGAATTCAGTAGTGAATGTCACGGCAGGATTAATCTATTGCAGAAAATATATTAGCCAGTTAAAGCGTCACATCTATTCTGAATGGTGCATAGTCAAGGAGTCACGATGTTGTTTACGACCTGAAGGCGTTAGTGCTCTCAATCTACGGAGAACCTCCTGAATCTATGCACGGTCTCTCCACATAATCAGAGAACGATGAGTGTCACCGACGTCCTGAAGGCGTCCGCCGCCCAACTATTCTTCCATGTAAAGGTGGGTCTCTCTCCTGCAGTCAGGGAACAGTGAGTATCACCGACGTCCTGAAGATGTTAAGCTCTTAATCTACGGAGAACTGCCCAAATACTTTATTATGCATTGAGGTCACGACGAAATGCCAGGGATCGAACGCTCAGCTGGTGGAGGATTTTCAAAAACATATTCATCACGGCTTCTTAAAATATGAATCGTTGCATGCCTGAAAGCCGTGTCAAAAACATGCCTCATGATTTTACGGTTTTTTCCCTTTGTTTAAAATCCACCATCTACACCTGGTAATGTTCTTTATAGACCTAGGAGTTTCTCCATAATCGTTCGTGAAAACTAGCACTACCCCGCCTTAAACATGACTCCAATTAATTTCTTTTTGACCAAAAATATATCTATAGACTTGGACGAACTTAAATCAAAAAATTAGGTTATCTACTTCTTTAATTGTGTAGAGAATCCTAATCAATCTAACTCACAATAATACCAATTTAGAAGAATTTCAAATAAAGTTTGCAGTGTCTTCATATCTGGATTTTGATAGATAAGCGTTATACACTATCGGTCTGAAATTCTTTCAATCTTCTATTTTAATCAATAATTCTTTAACGGCCATATAGCAAAACAAAATAACCAACAAAATAGAAAAGAATTATATAACATATCAAATAAAGATACGGGTTCTGAAGCTATCAAAGAAAGATAATTCCACCTGTGCTTCACAAATCTCCAAGTGAGTTTTTTCAAAGTCTCATCGTAGTTCTCAAAGAACCTTCTATATTGGTAAGCAAACTTTGCAACAAGATACACAGTGTGTAAGAGATTAAGATTTTGTGTTGCAGAATGTCTCTAATATTTTTATATCAAAGTCAGGTTACTTTAGATATAAGCAATGACTATTGTAATCCAATTAATTCTTAATGCTGCTTAATTTAAGTTTTGCCCTTATAAGTTTGTTTCTTAAGTTAGAACTTTACTTGCATTTGGGTTCTTTCCATAGTTTGAAGTTTTGAAATAATTAAGCATCAAGCAATTACCAGAGATATATTACTTACGAAGATAACTTCAAAATGCTAAAGTTAGGCGTGTGCATTCGAAGTTGCAACTTCCTGGATTGAGACTCAAACTTATATCTCAAGTTTGATCAATTTTTTGGAAAAACAAATTGAAAAGACGAGGGTACCCAAATATACCTCAATCTAAAACTTTTCCACCTGTAAGTCATTTCTCCGAAAGTGATTGTCTATAGACCGTGTTGAGACAATGCAACTAATCAGTTCACACTTCATGTGATCGTCTATGGATACGAGATCGAGACAATACGACAACAAGATAACTTGCGAGATTGACTATGGATGCAAGATCGAGACAATACAACAACGAAGTATGTTTACTTGATAAATGGTTCGGACTTAACCAAACACAATAGGATTACTATCAATTAAATAGGAATTAACGTTTGTGTAATTTACTTTA
Source organism: Papaver somniferum (assembly GCF_003573695.1). NCBI lineage: Eukaryota > Viridiplantae > Streptophyta > Magnoliopsida > Ranunculales > Papaveraceae > Papaver > Papaver somniferum. The sequence goes on along the minus strand of NC_039361.1, from coordinate 72,164,208 downwards.
AATTATAATAAAAACAATTATAATTGCGGAAAATAAAAGTAAATGACACAACAAGATTTTGTTAACGAGGAAACCGCAAATGCAGAAAAACCCCGGGACCTTGTCCAGAATTGAATACTCTCATAATTAAGCCGCTATACAAAATCAAACCAACTTCGTATAGTTCAGACCAAGCAACCAAACCTATAGTTCACCTAGTTATGTATGTATTCCCACGCCTCCGACTTGTAGTAAATCACGTACTTGGAACAATTCCTTTGGTTCGTATTCCGAACAGTAAAGGAACAAAAAATCTGTCCGGTAACAACTCTTTTCAACCAAGTGATATAAGTTCGACAAAAGGCTCTTACGTTTATCCCAATAAACTCCTTTGTCAGGTACTTAGATCTATCTTATCAACAACTACTAAAGTAATTGTTAAGATTTTGCAGTCAATACTTTGAATCACAAATAAACGTATTGATGCCGATCTACTCAACTAATCAATCCAATCTACCACAAGGATAAAGCGATTATAGTTGGATCCTCTTTACCCGAAACAAGTATTGTGCACACCAAATATTATGAACCCAAATCATAAATCTTCTTCATCTTCAAATCTTCTTAGATCTTCAATAAACACCTGCACACAATCAACTTGAATCTCTTGTGATAAATCACACATAGAACGGAGTCTGTTAACAGTGGATTATCACAAGACGTCTTTAGATCTACAAACAGTCTAAAGATCCCCGTAGAAACTTCGATCTAGTTTGAGTGAATCTTATATCAGAAGAGAAGATTCTCAAGCATAAACAAACTAGGTGCAATCAAAGTTCAACAATCGTTAGTCAATTAAATCAATCGAAAACTAATAATAAACCGCAATTATCTAGTTTCCCGCCAACTGTACTAATAGAGCTTCTCAATCCCAAAGAAATCTTTAAACCGAGCGGCTGTAAGAGATTTCGCCTAATTAGGTTACCTTCCTCTCCGAATAGGCGGCTCCACCAGTAACAACACAACTAGGTAGCTTTGCTGGCTCTGAGGATTAGTTTGCTCGAAATGCAAACTTTGATATTTATAGATCAAGAAAGTTTGGACACCAAGGAATTTCCAAAACCGAAAATATTCTCAAGATATGCAATATATTTCCAAATTCGGTTTCCATAATTCCTGGAAATGCTTTGTCCAAATATTGACTGAAATCTCTTAGAAAATCTCCAATTAGTAAATGCACATTACTAATTTTTATTTTCCAAATATAAAATTAAAAACCTTAATTAAAAGATTCTCAATTTATTTTCGATCCGGGATTCTCCTTTAGCTATTAAGGAATATCTTTGAACAATAAAAGATACGCGTTACTGCACATGTTCAAAGTATGTCGACATCTTTACTTTGTAAGTCCTCTTTCATACTTACAATCTCGGAATCGATTTGCCATACTTCCAAACAAGTACAAAATTGGTTCATCTAACTTCCAAGAACTATGTGATTGATTATCCTATCAAATCACCAAACATGGGTTTCACGGTTATACCAAAACAAGTTCTGGTTTTACCTCCATGTGGGTACTAGAATTAGTCACGCTAGTTACCAAAAATTGGTTGACTAGGTAATAGGATCGGTTCCCACATATATATGGTATCTAACTTGTATTTGTTGCACATGTCCATAGGATCGGTTCCCAATGTCTAAAAACGTGTTGCACATGTTCATAGGATCAGTTCCCAATAATTAGAAACTTGATGCATCTATTACAAGGATCGATTCCCTCTTGTGATCGCTTGCACCTCTTACTAGGATTGGTTCCTCTTTTCCTAGAGTTGGTCATACCAATAACACTAAATCGATCATACCATCTCAGGTGATTACTTAAGATCGGTTTCACTAATAAATTCATACCAATACAAAAGTCAGGCTTGTGAATAGTTTTACCAAGAACATAAGAAAGTCATGAGCGGTTATACTAATCATACATATTGGTAGTTCAAAATACATGCAATGAATAACAATACCAATAAGCCTAGCGATTTACCTTTCTATACACAAAACAAGTTCATGAATTTACTTCCTTTAAACGAATGTAAAACATTGTTTCCTAGGATGAAATCTTCACCTCATACCCATACATAATCAAAATAGATTCATATGATTATGTCGATGTATTATATGCGAAGTTCAAAAGATAAGCGTTATACTTCGTATTGTATTCCTTAATACTACGTCTAACTAGAGTATAATCATTCATAGCTTCGTAGTTATGTTTTCAATATGCATGACTTGAAAGATACGTTAGGGAATGAAACAGTTCAAGTCAAACATTACTAACCTTAATTGGAAGGATGATGTCGTCGTTGTAGCTCCGTACTTCTTCACATTCTTCAAGTCTTCACGTAATACTTTTAATGTCTCATATCCTAATACTTTCAAGCTCACCTATACGAAGTTGACTCTAGTACATAATCAAGTGACTCTTTAAATGAGTTTTGGTTCACTAAAATATGACAACCAAACTTGACATACCAACGCTTGGTGAGTTCAACCGAGCTCTGCTCTAACAATCTCCCTCTTTGTCAATTATAGTGAAAACTCTTACATCATATGGATAAACAAATTACAAGAATTCATTAAACATACGCTTGATTCCAAATTCAACATCACAATAATCCGTATACATTCAATCCCTAAATGCCGTTGTTGACATTATAATAACAAAGATAATACTCCCCCTAAAGGTAAGATAGGTAGATTTTCAATCTACATGTCTTTGTTATTTCCATTATCATATGATATGCTACTCCCCCTTAGTCTATGCTTTACTCTTTTGTTAGATAAAACGTTTAAGCACCATTGTCCTTTCCCTTAGTGATATCAATCAATATAAATCAATACCAATATCACTTGTTTACTCCATATATTTCTCCCCCTTTTTGTCACAAAATGACAAAGGTACGAGCGAATAAAAGACAAACCGAAAGGATCTTACAAATCTCACAAGACTTGCAACCTATAAGATTTAAGCACGAGGGTTCCACACACCATTTTTGATAACCAATATCAAAGCCGAAACTACAAAGTAATTTTGTTTTGATATGTTACTAAGGAAACAATTGCCCAAAGAAATTTTTCCTAATAGTGTAGCAAACCAAAAATCGACTAAGCACCTTAGTTCCTTCGCTAAACTGATTGCACAAATACAATCGCTTGTTCTATACGACCAAAATAAAGATAACTCTATTTTTATCATCATGCTCTAATTATCCATATAACTTAGACCTTTCACTTTTAAACAAGACAAGTACTAGGTTAGTTAACTAGCATTTCTTGCTAGGGCATTCGATTAGACTTGAATAACTGAAACCTTCACTTTGATAAGTCTAATTAAGATAAAAATTAACTTAATTTCTCTTTTCCGAAATCGAATTGGACTAAACAATTCATCCCAAAAACCTTTTCTTTTGTTGAGCTTTAAACAATTCATACAAAACAAATAAATCACCTTGCATAATTATTTACCTCAACCGGAAGCAATTGAAACAACATAGACATTAAAGTACCGCAATTGCACTGAAATTTTGTAAGCCTAAACGATTGATACCAAACAATAAAGCAAGATAACAATAGTTTTTCTTAACCGGAAACAATTGAATCACACAAACATCCATACACAACCAATGGAATAAAATATCAATTGTACCGAAATTTTGTTAAGAAAAAACAATAAATATATTGCAATAAACTCAGGCTTTTCTTAAACAGGAAAACGATTAACTAACAAAGTCGTTACCTCAAATTTCGCATCCTCTTCTCCAATAATGTTTGCATCTTTTTTCCAGGGAGAATTGATTATGAAATATCATTATGTTTTCATCCTTATGCAAGACAAAAGGAATAATAACAACCAACCTTTACCAGAGAAAGGTTTAAAACCGGTTTTAACTATTTCAAGCAAAAGTTGAAACCCCGAAACACATATGCTTTTATGCTAAACCAAACGATTCAACATATTGTGACTTTTTCATATATTGTTTCAATCGGAACCCCTCATGATCCTTTGATAAAGCCTACCAACATGGGATAGAACTTAATCCTGCTAAACCAAAAAGTCACCCAAACCATAAGGGTTCACACAATATGAGATCGAATAATAAGGTTATGAAAACCGAAATCAAACATCCCATAAACATAGTAATAATAATTTTTATAGTACCGAAATTAAAATACTAAAAATATCATACTGTTACACATAAGATTAGAACACAATTTTAAAGTTTTTACAATACTTAAAATAAAATGTTCAACAGATCTTATGATTACAAAAGGAGCCAAGCAGTTTTAGACACAAGTCTAAGAACTTGAACTGGTGTCGCTCAAGCCAAAATCTTCTTCAGATTATGTATCCTTATAATTGTCAGCAATCAGGGTGAGTCTGAAGCAAGTTCTGGATACTTGAGAGATCCAAAGCTGACTTGGCGCTCCAGACAATCATTCCTCCTACTGAGTCTTCGATAGAATGTCTCAAGATCAACATCTTGCATAGAAGCATTCAGACCAGCACTTGTGTTAGTCTTGGTATGAATTTGCCCCATCATTATGTTGATGATGGAGTGATTATGAGCCTTTGATACAACTCGTTGAGAATCATTTGCATCAATTTCATAAGAACTGCAGATTCTAGTAATAAGACATGGGAATCCCATGCTTTTTCCATTCTTCCAGATTTTGATCATTTGATTGATAATGAATCCACAAAATCAAAGTTTGGAGTTCCAATCACCATGTGATAAATTAACTCAGATACTTCAGGACTCCACGTTACCTTGTGCATATTGCTAGGTGAAAGATTGGGTACAACAAATTTACCAAAAAACTTGAGATGTTCTGGAACATCATCAATACATAGACTGTTACCCTTCCAACTACTACCACCAAGTATTTTAGCAATATGCTGTTTGTTGAAGTCCCTGCTCTTGGGTAGAGAAATATTTTCTAACTGGAATCCAACTAGATATGCAACAATACTTTTATTTACCTCAAACCTACGTCTCCTAGTCATAGTGAAGAACTTACATCCTTTTTCATCCACACGGTGTATATTACCATAAAACTCCCTAGTTAACTATAGAGAACCAGGATATCTACCAGAATGAATATCTCCCCAGTCATTACGGTTATGAATTAATTCATTGTAATATTTCGTATTAAAATACACATATTTCTTTTCACAAATGATTTATTTATCATGCATTGAACTGTACTTTTTAAAGCAACTCCGATCAACAAAGTAAATTCCGGTACTGACATCAAAGTAGATGGATGGAAGAGAATCGATAGTTTCATCAGTAAATTTCAAGTTTGGTATGATTGTTCTATGGGTTTGACTAGACCCTTCTCCTCTAGTAAAATCCCTATTTTGCATGTTGCTATAAACCACAAATTCGAAATAGAGAAGAAAAAACTTACAACCGATGACGCCTGTTGATATTCGAATTACACCCTTGGAAGTGAAGTTGATGAAAACCGCAAGGACCCCTTGAAGATTGAGTGGGATTGAACCAAAATTTTGTTTCGGAAACAAAAGAAGATCAAAATTCTTGTTTTTTGATTTAGAACCAACACTCTCTCTTTATGTCGGACTGTTCGAAGAAGCGATTATAAGAGAGTTTATTTCTCTATTCGTTATTACCACCAAACATCGTGTCGGTTCCATCCGGTTTCACTGGACCCGTTCCAGAGTTAGACCATGAATCTGAAACCCATTTTTCAGATGGGTTGTTTAGCCCATATTCGAAACTCATGGGCTTGGAGAAGGTTGTGTAACAAATGATACTTTTGGATAGGTCATCATTGTTACTCAAGAGATATTCTCTAGAAATTGTATCTGTATAAATTACA